>NC_059391.1:17542500-17853333 GCF_019703515.2 Myxocyprinus asiaticus
GAATAGTTCACCCAAAGATGAAAATTCTCATTTACTCGCCCTCATGTCATCCCAGATGTGTATGATTTTCTTCTGCAGAACACAAATGAAGATTTTTCGAAGAATATTTCAACTCTGTAGGTTCATTCAGTGCAAGTGAATGGTGACAAACTTTGAAGCTTCAGAAAAGACATAACAGCAGCTTAACAGTAAAGCCCAAACTATACTTAGATTTTGACGTGAACGTTCAGCGTCTGCGTACAGTCGAATATGAGCCTGTCAAAGTGTACTCCATTTGACGGTGCGTGCATACACAGGTGGTTTGCGCATGCATTGTTGTCTCCTGTTATTTACCGGTGATTTTGTCTTCTAGCATTTCTTTGTGACCGCAACGGTTCAAATGTGAGTATTGCCACCTTGTGGATCCGCTCATTTGTGCAAATAATTTCAGGTGCATGCGCATTCAAAGACGCACAGTTAGAAAAATAGGGCTGCAAACGTTCAGTGCTCGAGCACTCTGCTGATGACAAGATTTGCTCATGCATCCTGTACAGCATTCGCGTCTGACCAAAGTTTACTTTGGGCTTAATCCATAGGACTCCAGTGTTTAAATCCATGTCTTCTGAAGCAATATGATAGTTGTGGGTGAGGAAATATTAAGGCCTTTTTTTATTATTATAAATGACCACTCTAACTTTTATTTTTGGTGATTTGCATTCTTCATGCATATCGCCACCTACTGAGTATGGAGGAGAATTTATAGTAAAATTAAAAAAAAAAAAAACCTACTTAAAGGGGCCATGACATGCCTTTTTTCTCTCTCTCTCTCTCTCTCTCTCTCTCTCTCTCTCTCTTTCTCTCTCTCTCTCTCTCTCATTTATATATGTTCCTTGAGGTTCACTTAGAATATTAGCAAAAAAAAAAAAAAATAAATTAGCCCAAAAAAGACATATATTTGGAAATTATGATAATTTTCCAGCTTCATTCTGACCCTCTGTCAGAAACATTTGCTTTTGGTTCTCCTTTAAGACTTGACAGTAAGCACACACTGTTATGATTGGCTCTTGACTGACCTGCTCTCTCCTTACCATCTCACTGCTCACCACTACTGGGAGGGATTACGGAAGTGATGAGGTCAAATTGGTGTTGATCTGTTATAGAGGTGGTCAAATGCAATTGTCTACAACAGTGTGACATCACAATGTGGAGGAAGCAGAGAACGAGTCGTTTTGTCAGCTTGGATTCAACAAATGCTCTTTTTGCAGTGAGGAGGAAGTTTTGAGTTCTGAAACTTACAGTATATTTTTATAGTAAAATCTCATAATAAAGGAAAATTTTATTCTTCATGTCATGACCCCTTTAATTATTGATCTGTTTCTCCCCCACACTTATATCACTTCTGAAGACATGGATTTAACCATTGGTGTCTTATGGATTACTTTTATGCTGCCTTTATGTGCTTTTGTTTGCTTCAAAGTTTTGGCCACCATTCACTTGCATTGAATGGACCAACAGAGCTGAGATGTTCTTCTAAAAATCTTCATGTTTGTTCAGTAGAAGAATGAAAGTCAAACATATCTGGGATGGCATGAGGGTGAGTAAATGATGAGAGAATTTTAAATTTTGGGTGAACTAACAATGCAGAACATGTTTCAAGTAGGCTACTTATAGAAAAAGACAATACAAAGAATAAATAAAAGTGAGGTAAATAAAATGGGGTAAATAAAAGAAAGGGAAAATGTTATTGTTACAAAATCTCACATGTTGGCCAATATCTTTAGGGAACAGTTAATTGACTACTAAGGGGCAATTATAATTGTTTTCACTCCTAATTTTGGGAAAGAAAAAAGTTTTCACTCCTAATTCACTTAAGTTTTTAATTGTTTACTTGTAAATCTGATGAATGGTTTATCATATACACTGGTCCTGATACAGCTTCAGTTGTCTCTCACATCTGAACTCACTCGTGGGCCTTGCAAGAATATGGGAACACATTCAGCTGCTTATTTCTGTTTATAAGTTCATAATCCTAACATTTAAGACTTGTTTCTGGTGTGCAAATTGTTTTTTTCCTGGATATGGATTGCTATACAGTGTTTTTGTAGTTTAGGGTTTAATTAATTTTGATGGATCTCCATAACATTTCCCATTGTATTTTTAAGGTTATTTGGAGACAAAGCAGAAGCTATTCTGCCCATTAAATGTTCTCAGTATTTGTGTCTTATTTCTTTTAAAATCCATACTTAATCATACTACTCAGTCCTTTCAGTTCATTGTCCACTTTACATTTGAAACATTTTTTTTTATTATTCACCCAATTTGGAATGCCCAATTCCCAGTGCGCTTTTAAGTCCTTATTCGCCTCAATCCGGGTGTCGGAGGATGAATCCCAGTTGCCTCCGCATCTGAGACCATCAACCCATGCATCTTATCACGTGGCTTGTTGAGTGCGTTGCCACGGAGACATAGTGCGTGTGGAGGCTTCACGCCATCCACCGTGGCATCCGCGCTCAACTCACCACGCACCCCACCGAGAACGAACCACATTAATAGCGACCACGAGGAGGTTACCCCATGTGACTCTACCCTCCCAAGCAACCGGGCAAATTTGGTTGCTTAGGAGACCTGGCTGGAGTCACTCAGCATGCCCTGGGATTCAAACTAGTGAACTCCAGGGGTGGTAGCCAGCGTCTTTTACCACTGAGCTACCCAGGCCCCCTCATTTTAAACTTCTTTTGTCTCTTGAAGTCATGGCTGAGGATGTATGGCTACCTGTCCCAGGCTAGTAGACAGATGTCCACCATGCAGTCATCTCAGATCCTTTCCAGTGCCATCAAGGACATGCAGCGCTTCTATGGCTTGGAGATGACCGGACAAATGGACGTGGCCACTCTGAAGTATGATTTCCTCTAGTGCACCCTCTCATTCAACTGCCCATTGAACAACAACAAGAGCTCAGCCTGTTTTGGTTGAGCAGAGTAATGACTGTATACTTTGAAGTTAACTGTGAGGGAATGGAAAAACCTGTGATAAGTTACTGTCCAACAGTTGTGTAACTGGGTAACACGCAGCCTATGCAATACAGTAGCAGCTCAGTGAGAACTGCTTAATAAACATTCAAATAAAGTCTCATGGATTATTGACTTCCCTGAAGGCCTCTCTTTAATTTGCAAAAATGCTTAGGTCCGAGTAGTTTGACAAAATTAATGTTCTCGTAAGCTTTTGACATTTGCTGTCCCCAGACATGCTAAAATCTCTGTATTTTCAGAGCTATGAAAAGACCTCGCTGTGGAGTGCCTGATCGCTTCGAGGAGTCAACCGAGGGAGGTTCTCGTCGTAAGCGTTTCACCCTTACTGGCCACAAGTGGGATCAGGATAAGCTCACTTACAGGTGAATTTCAACTGAAAATTGAGAGCTGTGGGGCAGTGGGTAATGCGTGTTGTCATAGGTTCAAATCCAGCCCTTCGAAATGTTCTGAGCTCATTGACACTAAAATAATGCTTTTTTTTACAGTATATTTTACTTTAATAGAAACAATAGCAATCTGCACACAAAATATCCAATAAGATAAGTCTTATACAGTAGTCTAGATGACACTTTCACAGTAGAAAATGTATGTGGCAAACTGTGATTTCTTACAATGTAGGAGATCAGTTATTATCTGATTAATATTTAAGCTTTGCCATATTTATGTTTCCCATATTTATGTTTCCCATATTCCCTCTTTCTCTCCCAAACTTTACTGTTTCTCATTTGACATTTCTATAAATTAAAGGTAAAAAGGCCATAATTGAAAGTAAAAAAAAAAAAAAATGCATTTAATTTTAATTATATTATTTAAAATATAAACATTATTTTAAAGGCAACTTTGATAATGTTCCAAAAAGAAAAATTTATTTAGTTTGACATTTAAAGGTTTATAAAGTTTTGCTGATAAAATACTGTGATTTTGATGACCAAGGAGTAAATAAAATAAATAGATTTTTTTTTTTTGTTTCCCCTTTCCTTTTTTTAAGCATTCAGAACCACTCGCCAAAAGTCGGCCAGGAGCTAACTCACGAGGCTATTCGAAGGGCCTTCAGTGTTTGGGAGAAAGTAACACCTTTGCGATTTGAGGAGGTCCCGTACCACGAGATAAAGAATGGAAGTGAAGGGCCTGACATTATACTACTGTTTGCCTCTGGATATCATGGAGATATGTCACTTTTCGATGGGGAAGGAGGGTCTCTGGCTCATGCTTTTTTCCCTGGTCCCGGAATGGGTGGAGACACTCATTTCGACATAGATGAGCCATGGACCCTTAACCAACAGGAGGGCTCAGGTGTGAACTATTAGCTGTTTCTCTGCACTCTTGCTGTCTTCAAAGTAGTCACTTTTTTTTTTCTCCCTATTTTAGAGTAGTTACTTTCCCACAGAGAACTTTGTGATGTGAATGTAGGCATTTTTTTAAAATTGCTTAAAGGTGGTGTCATTTATTTTGTTAAAATTAGAACTGTCAATCTGTTAATTTTTAATCTAATGAAACGATGTGCAGATTAACGACTCGAATTAAACACAATTTATTGCATGCCAATATTTACTCAAAGTCCCCCAATTAAAGGTAATTTACAATAATTTAAATAATTATAAATATAATAGGCTTATATAGGTCTAAAAATATTAATTTAGATATTTAAAATACATTACATCATCATAAAGCATTTAGACAATTCAATAAGTGGTTTTAAAAGTGAAAATATTGCTTGTTTTTATTTCCATATAACTGAAAATAGCCCTATTATTGGTATACTTCTGCTCTATTTTTAATTGTTGGTCGATGCACTTGTGCGTTAGACAGACGGAACGTTTTTGGTGTGTCTCAATAGTTTTCAACGCCTCTAGTCATAAATGTTGTGTTTTTAGGACACTGTGTGAAGTTAAACATAGTTCAAAATTTTGAATTACCCATCTCGAGATCCCTGCACTCTGTTGTGCTTGAGGGCAGATGTCATTGTGTGCAAGAGCGCAGTATCTATGGAAGGCTGAGCTTCCTGCTCGTTGGTTTGAGACGTGTTGCCTTTAAAGCTGGAACGCTGACTGCCCCCTACTGTGGGCAGGTGATACATCAAGCTTGAATTGCTCCGATGGTAGGAACATTATTACAGAATTTACGTACTGGTTGGGGGCATGATTAATGGCTTTAATTTCTAAACGCGTTATTTTTCATGTAATCGCACTAAATTAACACAGTAAGTTGACAGCCCTATTTAAAATACTTTCTGATTTCAGTTTACTATGCAAAGGCAACTATAAGTAAGCCTGTCTTAGGTTGCTTCCCCAAAAAGTGTAAACACTGTTAAGCTATACAAACATTCCTCTGTTTGTTTGAGCAACCTAACTAGCTCAACCAATGGTGTGAGGTTGGGGTGGGACTATCAGTTTGATGACCAATGTCAGACAGGGGGAGTGTTTGGGAAATCTCTTTGAAATCAGTTATTATTTTTGCAACTCCGTTTGGTGACACTAGGGGTGCTGAAGTTATGTACTTCTCCCTAAAGCACCTAATGTTCATGTCAATAGATTTAATTTGCTGTTTTTTTTTTTTTTTTTTTTTTTGTTTGTCTGTGGTTGTAGGTGTTGACATGTTTCTGGTCGCAGTTCATGAGTTGGGTCATGCACTGGGGTTGGAGCACTCCAATGACCCTACTGCCATCATGGCTCCATTCTACCAGTGGATGGACACAGAAAGCTTCTCATTGGCTGAAGATGACATAAATGGCATTCACCAGATCTATGGTAAGTACTCCAAGACACTACCTGTTTCAGTTAAGTTAACTGTATGTTAACTTATGTTATTTATTTTGGATACTGTCAGTGAATCCATTCAGCTGTTAAATCAGTGAAAGCTTTTGTCAGCGCACAAAATATTTGTGTAACTATAGAGTAATAGAATATTTATATAGAATTTTACATCTTAACAAAAATAAAATGGCAATATGCACACAAAAAAAAATCAATTGACCCTATTTATTTACGTTCCGTAGATTATTCCAAAGAAAAAAAGTGTTTTTGTCTTCGTGATCTTTCGTAAAAATTTAATTACTTACTGCGCCTCTTAAACAATTTTCCTTTTTGGCTAATGTCACCAAGCCATCTTATTTTTTTACCATTTCTCTGCAGCATCTCTCATTTTCACAAACCAAACAATTCCCAATGTCTAAAATCAAGTCCTGCTCTACATTTTTCTTGTAGAAAACATTACAGTAGTGAAATGTCATATTACAGTAGTAAAATTGGTTGTGAACGGCAATTAATGTTAACTTCATGGGGCATTCACACTAACACTGATTTTGCCATGACAAAGGAGAAAGAAGCAGTGAAGTTGGAACGTCTATTTGAGACCAACAGTACAGCAACTTGGAGACCTCCAGCGATGTAGCCACGTCAATGTGAATGCCCATTTATGCAACAGTCCAAATAACACTTTCACAGTGGAAAATGTGTATCTATGGTGCAAACTGTGGTGGAGGACATTAGTTATATTTTGTTCAATTTGCCCCATTTATGATGCATTTGTCATCCACAATAAGTTGTTGTATGACCAGCTGTATTCAGTTCTGCCCCATGGAAATCTGTCTGTCTAAACTTTATTAAATAGTGTATGGCTTCGGGGGGCCTGGGTAGCTCAGCGAGTAAAGACGCTGACTACCACCCCTGGAGTCACGAGTTCGAATCCAGGGTGTGCTGAGTGACTCCAGCCAGGTCCCCTAAGCAACCAAATTGGCCTGGTTGCTAGGGAGGGTAGAGTCACATGGGTTAACCTTCTTGTGGTCCCTATAATGTGGTTCTCGCTCTCGTTAGGGCACGTGGTGAGTTGTGTGTGGATGCTGCGGAGAATAGCGTGAAGCCTCCACATGCACTATGTCTCCACGGTAACGTGCTCAGCAAGCCATGTGATAAGATGTGCGGATTGACGGTCTCGGACGTGGAGGCAACTGAGATTCGTCCTCCGCCACCTGGATTGAGTCACTATGCCACCATGAGGACTTAGAGCACATTGGGAATTGGGCATTCCAAATTGCGGAGGAAAAAAAAAATATTATGTCTGAGTCTGTTTTCTCCATTTGAACGCCATCCACTGGTGTTCTGACTCAGCCTCACAGGTCTTCTTCCACAGCTGGTGTTTGATGGAAAAAGTGTAACACACTCTTATGCAGTGTATGAGTGCAAGAAGATTAGCTGTGAAAGGGGAAAGTGTAAAAATGTACGCGTCTGGGGAGTCGCGTGGCACCATGCGAGGTTCGGCCGTGTGAACTGCGAGCTCTGTGCACTTTGCTAGTTTAATACTTTTTGTATCGTAAACCGGTGAGATTCGATACACCCTGTCCCATAACTGTTCTATGAATACAATGTCAAAGAATTCAAAATCCTCAGGCTCTGGAGACATTAAAAGACACTTATGTGCTCAAGCTGAAGCCCCTGATCAACAGGCCTCGGACCAGGGACTCAATTTGGACAGTGTGGTGAAAAAGATTCAGCGTCAACTGTCGAACATGTCGGTAATGCTGACAAAGGTCATTGCTGACTTGGAGGATCTTGCTGTAATACGTCGATCGATCACTGCCATGGAGACGAAATTCACTGAGTTAGTTACAGGAGTGGTGGATGTTGAGAAACAGATCGATTATCTGGAGTCATCGGAGAGGGAATTAGCTGCTAACCCGTTAGTGACCCAAGGCAGACTTGGAACGTGTTTGGGAAAAGTTGGAAGACCTTGAGAATCGTAACCAGTGAAACAATGTCCGAATTGTTGGAATTCCTGAGCAAGCAGAGGGTCAGAATATGGTGGAATTTCTGGATGGGCTCTTTCCGAGTCTGCTCGACATAACAGGCCATAAGCTGGAAATCAAGCCAGCTCACAGAGTTTCGGCTTGGCAACCTGCTGAGGGACAGAGGCCCCGATCAATTCTGGCCAAATTTCTGAGATCATCCGATAAAGATCTTGTTACGCGAGGCGAGGAGTAAAGGAAGGCTTTCTTGGAAGAACCACAACATTTTCTTGTTCCCAGACTTTGCAAATTTGACAAGAGAAACGTGATCGATTCAAGGAATGCAAGAAACTCTTACATCAACAGAAGGTCGTTTTTGCACTGATGTTCCCGGCCAAATTGAGAATAGAAAGGATGGCCGCAAAGTATTTACTTGTCCCCAACAATCATTGTCCTTCATAAAGTCAATGGAATGAGTAAGTCATTGTGTGATTCTCACGTTGCAGCTGAGTGGGCCTGACTCACTGAACATTCGCTTGACCGTCCGAGGAAACTGGGTGCCTTTTTTGTTTCTTTTTGTGCTGGTTCTGCCGAGCGGCTAGAGTTTGTTTTGTGTAGTAACACACCTTCGGGACAGTGTTGTGGATGAATCTGCACTTTCTTTGTGCTTATGCCTCCTATTGGTTGGAGTTTGTTCAGTGGAGTGTTTTTTTGTAGGACATTGGAGGGATTAGGTCATCTGCTGCACTCATGTAACAGCCGGCTCACTGAACATTCATTTGAATGGGTTTTTTTATTTTTCATTTTTTTTATTTTATGTTGGTTCCGATAGCGGCTGAAGGAGGAACACAACTTCAGGACAGTTATTTGGATGAATCTACACATTCTTTGTGTTTATTCTGCCTATTGGCTGGAGTTTGTTTTATAGATTTTCTTTTATGTAATTCTGTCTCACAAAGTTTGTATAGAAACACCAGACTTGAGCAATCCGACGGCAAAGTTGTTGCGGGGGCTCTCGTAGTCGTACATGGACTGTTTGAGTTTAGAGGGATGGACGCAGGTTGGCACTGTCATGCACAGGGTTAATGCACACTTTTCTGTATGTTTGGTTCTGGGGGATGTTCGGGGTTTAATTGTTGCACTAATGTTGGAATGTGGTCTTTTTAATTTTGTTTTTGACACAATCTATTTTTCTCATATGTCAAAATGTCAAATGTTAATATGAGTGGATTGTCTCTCTCCACGTGGAATGTGAATGGGTAGGGGCACCCCATAAAAAGAAGGAAGGTTGTTTCTTTTTTAAACGAAACAAATATTATATAGTGTTTCTTCAAGAAACGCATCTTTCCACACAGGAAGCTGAAAAATTTGGGAGGATATGAGGTGGGCATGTTTTCTTTATTGCTGGCTCAAGTAAGAGCAGGGGAGTCATTACACTGATAAGTAAGCATCTTCAATTCAAATGTCTCAAACAGAGTAAAGATAAATTAGGAAGAGTCATTATTGTTTTAACAGAAATTCAGGGGCAAAGGTTGATTTTGGCTAATATTTACGCACCTAACACTGATGATCAGGGCTTTTTTATAGATCTTGAAGGGATGTTGCAAGCTGCTGGCACCCCTCAAGATATAATATTGGGAGGAGACTTTAATCTATTGATGGACTCAGTCCTTGATCAGAGTGGCTAATGATCAGACTCCAGTCGCTGCCATATCACTTGACGCCGAAAAGGCATTTGATATGGTAGAATGGGATTCTTTTTAAGATTTTGGAAATGTACGGGTTTGGGAGTATGCTTATTGGATGGATTAAGTTACTTTATAGACACCCGGTAGTGGCGGTACAAACAAATAGATTAATTTCAGATTATTTTACTCTGGATATGGGCACCCGGCAGGGTTGCCCTCTTTCCCCATTATTGTTCTGTCTTGCTCTGGAACCATTAGCAGCCACGATAAGAAAGAAGGATGATTTCCAGGGGTGATGGTGGGAGGTGTGGGGCATAAACTTCTGATTTACGCAGATTATATTTTATTATTCGTCTCTGACTCTTCTAGATCTATGCCTTGCCTCCACAGAATTATTAATTCCTTTTCTAAACTCTTGGGATACAGAGTCAGTTGGTCTAAATCCAAAGCTTTGGCTCTGACAGTGTACTGCCCAGTAACAGCTTTTCAGCCAGGCACCTTCCAGTGGCCCCAACAGGGCATTAAGAATTTGGGCATTTTATTCCCAGTAAATTTGTCTGATTAGATTTTGACCCCTTAATAAAAAGGTTTGAGAGATGTGGGCAGGTGAGCTTCATTACATTTATCTATGATTGGGAAGTTTAATGTTATTAAAATGAATTGTATTCCAAAATTTAACTACCTGCTACAATCTCTCCCTGTAGATGTCCCCCTCTCTTATTTTAAGCAATTTGATAGCATAGCGAAGTCCTTCATTTGGAATGGTAAACGTCCCAGATTACATTTCAATAAGTTACATAGGCTGATAGACAAAGGTGGGCTAGGCCTACTCAAGATTTTGTTTTATTATTATGCATTCAGTCTCAGAAATTTGCCACCTGAGAGAGCCCCTCCCTGGTTTTGTGTTGATCCAGAAGTTCTTGCCCCTATTTTGCCATTGCAAAGCTTTCTATCAATCTAATCGGAGAAGTAAGTTACACCCCGTTATCTCGCATTTGCACTCTGTATGGACAAAAGTGTTGAGTGTTTAATTCGGACATTTATTTAAATGTTGCCTCAAGCATATGGCAGAACCCAAAAATTATGTATTTTTAAGTCCCCTTTCTGCTGGTCAGAGTGGATTGTGAGGGAGGTTAATACACTCTGTGACCTATATGAGAGTGGAGTGTTGAGATCTTTTGAAAATTTGGTTCAACATTTTGGGATGCCCAGATCTCAGTTTTATAGGTATTTACAGCTGCGCCACCTGCTCTGTACTATTTTTGGGAGTAGCATACACCCCCCTAAAGCGGCAGATACTCTGGGAATGGTGATTTACTGCTTTTGGAAAAGGTCATGAGGCATCAGTGTATTACTCCCTGCTAATTCAGAGTCTGGGGGATGGAGCTTTAACTTCTATCAAGAGATTATGGTAGAAAGATTTCAACTTGGTATTGGAGGAGGGAGTGGGATTTGTTTGTTGGGAAATGGGGAAACTATTTGGAGTTTTTGGAGGGCTCTCGGGTAGGGGCGGTGGAGAGAGTAGTATAGTTTTAAATGTATATATATATATATGTTTATTTATTTTGTGTGTGTGTGTGTGTGTGTGTGTGTGTGTGTGTGTGTGTGTGTATACTCGTGTAACCACAGGGATGTTTGTTGGGTGTCAGGGTGGGGATGGGGAGGGGTGGTTGTGGGGTTTAAATGTTGATTCTATGTATATATGTTTTACTTTTCTTTCTTTATTGTAAGAATCAATAAAAAAAATGTAATTATAAAAAAAATGTATGCATTTGTATGTATAGGACCTCCAGAGATTGTGACCACTCAAGCACCGTCCACCACAACCCTGTTTACAACCACTGCTGAGCCAGAGACCACCACCATTATGGCCCATCCGAGAACAACCAGACCCTCGCTGCAGCCCACCAAGCCCTGGGTGCCTCCAGTCGACCCAACCAGAAGGACCTACAGACCCCAGCCGACAGAACGCTCGGATCAGGATGCACCTGACATCTGCAAGGGGAACTTTGACACAGTCACTGTGTTGAGAGGAGAGATGTTTGTGTTCAAGGTTAGGACCTTCAGTAAATGCTGTTATATCAAAACATTTAGTTACTAGTGGTTCTTGCTAAGGCAAGTATCACTATGACATTTGCCCATACTAAGAGTTAGGAATGTTTTTAATCTTTAGACTTGAATGATACCTTATTGTGTGGCTTGTTGAGTAGAGGTGTGCTATTACTTCTGTAAATGACTGGTCGTGCAGTTGTCACTTGCCAGACAATGAGCAAATATATCCCTTAGACTTGCATTGAAGGAGAGACTATATCTGTGAACCATAATATTCAGAATATTATAGGGATGGGCATGTTCTCTTTTGACTTTGCCAAAGCAACATCTTGGAACACAAAGCTGGTGCCACACTAGCAGACTCCAAACAACTCGATTTTGGCCTGAGGGTGTCACACAAGCAGACTTATTGCAGAGGTCTCGCCCTCTACAGTCGGAGGTATGACACACTTGTCGATTAAGAATTGTGGAGGGGTGACAGACAAACCGACTCACAGCAACTCTCTCTCTCTCTCTCTCTCTCTCTGATTCCCTGTCACATGGAACTCACCGAAATAACAACAGTAATACCAAGTGAGCATAAACCATTGTAAATGTGATTTAGTATGTGATTCATGGAGTAACTTACCTTGTGAAAGTATGTGATTGTGTATTTATCCCCTTGAAGCTTGCCGTAAAATATTTGTCCAAATGCAGCTTTCAGTGAGTTTCATCAGTCATTTTAGTGTAGGAGAAAAACACAGGAAAAATGCTTAGTGACAGAATCACTATGGATTACAGTCAGCATTTGTGCTGATATGCAGTTGAGTGCAATGAAAATGTTCAGATCAGCTTGACGTTTTGTCAGTTCTTCAGCAAAAGAAGCTCATTGGTCACTTTAAGGGAACACGAGCCTTAAATTATTTAAGCAAGCCTGATGTACTTTGAGTTTTTGAAGCCATTAACTCAGCAGGGAGTCCCGACGGTCAAGTGATTAACGACCTCCCACTGGCAGACGCTAATGTGTGCTGCGTCTCACCTATTGGCCAGCTACATATGTACGGATTATGCACTGTATATGAAGCTCACACCTGAAAATCACTGGAAAAATCGGCTAGTGTGGCACCAGCTTTAGCAACTGCATAGATTACCACTCACAACACCCTAGCATCTTGGTGGGAACTTTTGCATGGGCAAACATCACTTTTTACATTTATATTTGCATTTATTCATTTGGCAGATGCTTTTATCCAAAGCGACTTACAAAAGAGGAATAATACATCATAAGCGATTTATCAGTGGTACAAAAAGAGTTGCATTACGAAGTTTCACTAGCATCAGAATAGTAGTATCCAAGACAGATAAGAGTGCAACAAGAATATATATATATATATATATATATATATATATATATATATATATATAATGTCAGGAAGGTCATTCCACCAACATGGTACAGTGAAACTAAAGTCCGTGAAAGCGTTTTGGTGCCTCTGTGTTGGTACAACAAGGCGCCGCTCATCATTTTTGTAAACATAAAATTAATGTAAAGGTGATCTGAGGTTTTTCATACCAATTTTAATGCCACTTTATGTCTTGTTTGCTTAATTTCAGTATATCAATGTCTTTTTGTTTGTTTTTGACAATTAATTTGGATCTTGTGCCTGCAAAAGATAGATGTCCAAGGAAGCATAAATCTTCAGTGGCTTTCTGTTGTGTGTTAACAGTATTAGATTTTCTTTGGCAGGGTCGTTGGTTCTGGAGGGTTCGGAGGAACCAGGTCCTGGATAATTACCCAATGCCTATCTCCTTCTTCTGGATTGGACTTCCTGAAGACATTGATGCTGCATATGAACGACATGATGGAAAATTTGTATTCTTTAAAGGTCTGCATCCTAAACTAATTCCAAGGCTTTCAGTAGCCAATGAGAAGTGTATTTGATCTTCACAATAGTCAAGTCAACCTTTATTTATATAGCACATTTAAAAACAACAGAAGTTGAACCAAAGTGCTTTACAGATCAAACAAATGAAATATATAAAAACAGACTGATTTTAAAGTTAAATATAAAACATAATAAAATAAAGGAAAAATATTTATATACAACATCATGTATTAATCCACTTCAACCTATTCAATGATCTATTCAAAAGCCACAGAATAAAAATATGTTTTTAAAGATGATTTAAAAATGGTTAGTGATGAAGCTGACCTCACATGGAAAGGGAGACTATTCCATAGATTAGGACCTATCACAGAAAAGGCACGGTCACCCTTAGATCAATAGAGGCAATGAGGAACCTTCAGTAGAAGTTTATCAGAAGCCCTGAGCGCTCTGGTGGGGGAGTAAGGGTGTAGAAGGTCACTGATATACTGGGGCGCGAGACCAGATAGTGCCTTGTCGACAAAAATCCGAATTTTTAAATCGACCCTGAATTTCACCAGAAGCCAGTGTAGAGATGCTAAAACTGGGAAAATGTGATCCCTCTTTCTGGACAATAGCATCTCAAACCAATTATTATTGTCATCCACAAAGCAGGAATGTAAATAGTCTTAGTATCAGGATGAAAGAGTATGACATCTTCAAAAGACACAGTCCAGTTCATTTAATATTTCCCATATATCAGTCTACTTCCTCTTTAAACATCTGTTCCCGTGGCTATAACAGCATCTTGAAGTCAAATTATGTCATTCGTGAAACACTTAGAGAGAGGGGGAGAGAACCTGGCAGCGTTACAGGACTCGGCCTGCATTGCGTCAGTTCGACCCCAGATGCTGTCTGATTTGGTTTCATTTTGAGAGAAGAAACCTGGAAAGCCCGCAGAAGAGAAGGTGTAGTGGGATAAGCGTTAGTCTCACATAGCCAAACCTTTGACTAAACGGCAAAAGGTCTGGTCCATATTGCAGTTTATTCTGGCCAAGAACTGCCAATTTATGTTTGAAGAGACTGTCATGTAAATCAAACGACCACAGTTTTTGTTCCTGCATGATTATAGAGACAGGGTTATCAAAAAAAATAATACCACAATCATAGACCCAACATGAAAGAAATAGTTTATATAATATAACTTATAAACTCAGCAAAAAAAGAAACGTCCTCTCACTTTCAACTGCTTTTATTTTCAGCAAACTTAACATGTGTAAATATTTGTATGAACATAAAAAGATTCAACAACTAAGACATAAACTGAATAAGTTTCACAGACATATGACTAACAGAAATGGAATAATGTGTCCCTGAACAAAGGGGGGGGGGGGTCAAAATCAAAAGGAACAGTCAGTATCTGGTGTGGCCACCAGCTGCATTAAGTACTGCAGTGCATCTCCTCCTCATGGACTACGCCAGATTTGCCAGTTCTTGCTGTGAGATGTTACCCCACTCTTCCACCAAGGCACTTGCAATTTCCCGGACATTTCTGGGGGGAATGGCCCTAGCCCTCACCCTCCAATCCAACAGGTCCCAGACATGCTCAATGGGATTAAGATCCAGGCACTTCGCTGGCCATGGCAGAACACTGAAATTCCTATCTTGCCAGAACAAGCAGTGTGGCTGGTGGCATTGTCATGCTGAAGGGTCATGTCAGGATGAGCCTGCAGGAAGGGTACCACATGAGGGAGGAGGATGTCTTCCCTGTAATGCACAGCATCGAGATTGCCTGCAATGACAACAAGTTTAGTCCCATGATGCTGTGACACACCATCCCAGACCATGACGGACCCTCCACCTCCAAATCGATCACGCTCCAGAGGACAGGCCTCGGTGTCATGCTCATTCTTTCAAGGATAAACGCGAGTCCAACCATCACCCCTGGTGAGACAAAACCATGACTCGTCAGTGAAGAGCACTTTTTGCCAGTCCTGTCTGGTCCACCGAAGGTGGGTTTGTGCCCATAGGCGACGTTGTTGCCGGTGATGTCTGGTAAGGACCTGCCTTACAACAGGCCTACAAGCCCTCAGTCCAGCCTCTCTCAGCCTATTGCGGACAGTCTGAGCACTGATGGAGGGATTGTGCATTCCTGGTGTAACTCGGGCAGTTGTTGTTACCATTCTGTACCTGTCCAGTATTTGTGATATTCGGATGTACCGATCCTGTGCAGGTGTTGTTACATGTGGTCTGCCACTGCGAGGATGATCAGCTGTCCTTCCTGTCTCCCTATAGTGCTGTCTTAGGCATTTCACAGTACAGACATTGCAATTTATTGCCCTGGCCACATCTGCAGTCCTCAGGCCTCCATGCAGCATGCCTAAGGCACATTCACGCAGAGGAGCAGGGACCCTGGGCATCTTTCTTTTGGTGTTTTTCAGAGTCAGTACAAGTCCTAAGTTTTTATAACTGTGACCTTAATTGCCTACCGTTAGTAAGCTGTTAGTGTCTTAACGACTGTTCCACAGGTGCATGTTCATTAATTGTTTATGGTTCATTGAACAAGCATGGAAAACATTGTTTAAACCCTTTACAATAAAGATCTGTAAAGTTATTTGGATTTTTACAAAATTATCTTTAAAATACAGTGTCCTGAAAAAGGGACGTTTCTTTTTTTTGCTGAGTTTATAATAGCTGTGAACAGTTGTAATGACTGAATGTCATTTTGGGAATTCTTAGTTATGCAATTTTTTTTTTTTTTTGAGAATTTAGATTTCACTTTTGCATTTGTTTTGAGGGGAACAATGCTTTTATGCTGCACAATGTATCCTCTGTGCTATCTCAGTAAGTGAACAGAAGGCTCAATGATATCATCTCTCAGTCATGCAACCCCTGCCATTTACGGTATGTCTTTCCCTCTTATGTGGCTTTTGTCCATCTCCTCTCTGTGTTCTGTATTGCTCCTGCAGGAAGTAAATACTGGCTTTTCAGAGAGGCAGACGTGGAGCCTGGATACCCACAGGACTTGTTTCGTTACGGTCAGGGCATGCCTGACAGAGTGGATACTGCAGTGTGGTGGGAACCATCTGGTTTTACCTACTTCTTCAGAGGAGACAGGTAAACATGCTGAGGTCTTAGTGGAAAAGGCCAGATGTGTCAAGTGGTTGAGAGTTAGCCGTCAACACAATATAACACTCACTTTTTAAACATTTATCTTTAGAGAGTGGTTTGATGTGGTGCTTCAATTAAAGGCATAGTTCACCCAATAAAGAATATTCTGTCATGACCTACTGTATATCATCTCTTGTCACTTAAACAGTATATGATTTTTCTTCTTCTGTGGAACTACTATTCTGTGAGTTATTTATCAGAATAAACAGGTGAATAAAAAAAAATATTTTGCATTAAGCATATTTTAGGACTTTTTTTGTGTGTGTAATTCCCAGTATCCTTTTTTCTTTAAATGGCCTTTTTTGTAAAAAATTTTTAAAAGCATAAAGGCAGTACAACACATGCTACCATGATATATAAATACATCACAATTTATATCAAATATCATTATATTTCACATTTTAGTAATGACAAAATCGTTTGCATTTGTCATGACAAAGATGCCACAATGCAAATATATTCTTTAAAAAAATAAAAATAAATAAAGCCTATTTTTATTTTGGGCTGAAATATGACTTTTTTGCTCCTCTCCATCCAATCAAATTCCATACGAAGTAGATGGCAACTCATGGCTAATCAAGCTTCAAATAGGACAAAGTACAAATAAAGTAGGCCCTCATGCTCTGTTTCATACAGTATGTTCTAAAACCATATGATAACTTTGTGTGAGGAACAGACAATTTGCTGGAAATATTTCATGACCAAATTTTTTGTTTTTGTGGACTATGCCTTTACTGCTTTAGCACTGAGAAGGAATTTAATGTCCACTTTAATTTTTTCCCATTGCTGCTTTTATCTTGCAGATATTGGCGATTTAGTGAAGAATCCCATGCTGTGGAGAAAGATTACCCCAAACCAGTGAGAGTGTGGGGCTCCATTCCTGGCGCACTTAAAGGGGCCTTCCTCAGCGATGATGGAGGTGAGTGAGGCAAAGGGAATGGGTGCCCAAGAAAATGTCACAGCTGAATGCAAGAAAAAGAGAACAAAATCCAATAATCCAAAGCTAAGAGGGAAAGAGTGACTTCATCACTGAAAAACTGCGGTGCAATAAGATCTTTTGACTTGAAAGTGTTCTGCACTCACTTCTAATTTCACGGTATTGTTCACGATCTCCTTTGCCACGTCTTTTTTTAGCTGTAGAATTTGGTACTCTCTTACGATTGGCTCGAATCTTGTGTAATTAAACATGATTACAATGACCAGACATTTCCACTAATTTATTTAGAATCAGTGGTATAATTTTGTCGTCTTAGTCACTAGTGTATTTATTATAGTGCTTGCAAAGCAAATTTGTTTTATTTTTTATGCAATTAATTCAGTCTGAACCTTTTAGCATACAGTCTGCATACAGACTTTTTGTAGACTATTTATTTTTGTAACTTTTACACTTAAATTTAAGAAAATTTGATTTTGAAAATCTTTCAAATACTTACGTTGATAGAATGTTAAGCTTTCAAAATGAAACGATGACATTACTGCATTTATTCTCGTGCACAGAAAATGTGCACGGAGTGTCATGACAACATAACCATTCTTTTGCTGGCTTGAAAAGCACTGCTATGTCCATCAGGGAATGCAAATCTAATATTAAGTTATTAACATGCATTTTATCCAACTCTTTTTATACAGCATACACTTTCTTCTACCAAGGCACCAAATACTGGAGGTTCGATAACAAACTAAAGAGGGTAGATGCTGGATACCCCAGATCTATTTTAAATGATTTCATGGGCTGCCGGGTGCACTTTGACGCTGGTGCAGACACGGATGTAAAGCCTGACCACAGGTGGCCAGAGACCACAGACAACAATCAAGACCCTGATGACTACAAAAATGGTGATGATGAGGATGTTGCTGTTGATGATGAAGTTGATGGAAATAATAATGATGAAGAGGAGGAGAAAAAGGAGGTGGACGTTGTTCTAAGGGTGAATGATAATGAACACATAACAACCCTCATCTTGGTGACAGTACCTCTGGTCTCAGTGCTATGCATTTTGGGAGTGATCTACGTCATTATTACCACACTCCAGAAAAGAGAGACACCCAAAGTGTTAGTTCACTGCAAAAGGTCCCTGCAGGAGTGGGTCTGATGCTCACTAACATATATTAGCTCTGTTCAAAAGCCTAGTGAGCTGCCTGCCTTGACAGTATTTTAAGGTATCAAATGCGCACTCCCAACGTGAAGGCTGTATGAGTAGGCCTTAGTGTCATTGCATGCATACTTAGTGGACAACACAATCCCATTACAATGATCAGTCAGTATGTTTACATGCACTTTACAAGTTTCATTTCAATCGAAGTAAAACAGAAATTCTTCTTTTTAAAATGTTGTGTAAAAGCTTTGGTTCAACTGAACTCCAAGTCCGCATACCTAGATAACGAGATTGTAGCTTGGGTTTGTCCAACATGTATACACATTAACTGGACCACAATCAGCTTCGCCATTGCTCCATGTTTAGGAGCATTCGTTGCTTGACAGAAACAACGTGTGGTGTGTATTTATCACTTTCTCAGACGACTTCTTTCATTCAAATATTCGGTTGTGCATTGTCATGTATGCTTGGACAGACAGATGAAGACTGTAGCTTAACTATTCCGAAAAAGCTGTAGCTCGATTATAACTGCGCATGTAAACAGAGTAAAAAAAAAGAAAAAGGGAAGAGTCGAAAGAAATTACCATAAGACAGTAAATATACTTCATTCAAGTTCAAAAATTATCACTAAAAATAGCAGTATTAATAAAAATAGATAATTTTACTCAATATTTGTGTGTACTATGTGTTTTTTGTGCAAATTAAAGTATAACTTTGTTAGCTTGGCCTCATGCTAACGGCAAACCAAATTGCAACCAACTGTAAGGCAGGCCACGTCTACACAGTTTGAAACATCCGTTTTCAGTTTCCTAATGTCATTGTTTTCCAAAGTATGTGGTTATGGAAAGTGTTTTTGAAAGTCTCCCTTTTTTGGTAGACGAAAAGGCCGTTCTAGTGTGGATGAGAGGCGTAAATATGGGGTAATGGATTCGTTTACCAACTAAAACGAGGCCTAAGTCTGTGTGGTGCATGGAGTTCAGAGTGTTTCAAATCTGTCACTTGTGAAGTTCGATTTCAGTTTGGATGCTGCCTTAAAAGGCTGCTGTCTATGTAGGCAGCAGACCGCAAGGATGCTTACTAAGTTTTGAACAGAGCTACTTACACTACCCTATAGCTGATATTTATGCACATATGTCTTCTGAGTGACACACACCTTTTGTTGTTTTTTTTATGGTGCTCATCCATCAGAACCCTCTTCTGAGCAGATCATTTGCATTTTTGATAGATGATTATGATTTGTTTAGTGGTAATTTTGTGTTGTAGTTCTTCTCTGTGAGCAAGTTACTTATATGTTATGTGTGTTTTCCTGTTGAGCCTAGAATTTTTGGTTTTACACTGTGGGAAACATTGGATGTATTAAAAAAAAAAAAAAGCTTAGATCAGCAAATTTCAGCACATCCTCTGTTAACCAGCCTCAATAATAGAGGAAACCACAAACTCTGTGTCAAGGTCTTGTAGAAAGCACATGGTTAAAAGAAAAGTCAGGCTTAATAAATTGTCTTGCACACATTTAGGAGGATTTACAGTCTCTTCCCCGTGTAGCTGGGGCTGGCTTGCATTACACAGATGTTGCTGATTTTGGACTTTATGGAGAGAGCAAAAAAATGGGGGGGGGCTGTAGCCTGCCAGCATTTCCTCTGCCTGAGTTCCATTGAGTGTGCCAAAGAGGACGAGTAGGGGGAATAGAAGTGAGGTGTGCCGTACTGTCACCGTGACCTAGAAATAGTGTACAGTACCCCTACAACCAGAACCCCCCCCCAAACCACCCCTTACTGTTTGTCTTCCTGTGGAACTTTCCTTTGTTTACCCCGCTGTACCCCCAGCCACATTCTCCCCCAACCCTGGAGTCTTTGTTTATGAGAGGCATTCCTGGCCTTGGGATCCTGTCTATCAGTGCCTTGGAAGGCTGTACTCTATCTGTGTCTTAATAATGCAGACCATCACGAATTAACAGTGCTGGAAGTGTATTTCTTTATTTTCACTAAGCATGAGTCTGCAGGCTTTTCGTTGCAGTCACACAAACTTGACATTTGTGCAGTTTTCACAAGTGGCCTTCAGTCTTTTAAACCTGTGTCATTTTTGTATTGTCTCTCAAAATGAATGGGTTTTAAATTTTTCCCTGCTGCAAAAAAAAAAAAAAACGGCTTCAATAACAATTTGAACAGAGTGTGGAATGTGACAATTGTCACTTTTCAGCTGGTCATGCTAGAAGACCATCTTAAACCAGCTATGAACAGCAAACCAGCTTAAGTTTAAAATGTTTTTTTGTTTTTGTTTTTCAGGCTTTGAAAGTATAGAAACTCTCCCTCAATTAATTTCATGGTTTTTTTATTTTGATTTCAGACATTTATATTGTTTTTATTTACAATCGTGTAAATCATGCAGGGCATGTATCGCTTTTACAGATATTATCTGGTATGTAACTTGCTCACAATAAAATGGAGTACGCAGATGTAATCCCTTTTATTTTTGGATGTCCTCTGCTGATTGTGCACATCCTTTGTTTTGGTTTGAGTACAATAACTCCTTCAAATTGTATAGCATGCATATCTGTTCTAAGAATATCGGTTACATTATACTAGTGTTAGGAAATCATGCTTTTCCTGAGATTGTGCTGAAGGTGCTAATTGTATCTAGATGTGATCGATTGGTGTGTTCTGAACTCTTCCCAGTTGGAGGAGATTAAGACTGTATCCTGTTTAGGAGGTAATGAGAAACGTTCTTGTAATAATGACTTAGTATCTTATACTAATAAAAAACTCATAATAATGATTTAGTATTTAATAATAATGAGAAACTTTCTCACAATAATGACTTGGTATCTTTAATAATGAGAAACTTTCTCAATAATAATAAACTTTCTTGTAATAATGGTTTAGTATGCCATACTGAGAAAACTTCACATAATAATGACTTTTTAATAGTAAAATGAGAAACGTTCTCACAATAATGACTTAGTTTCTCATAATAATGAGAAACTTTGTTGTAATTATGCAGTCGAGAATCTGTGTATCTGATGCTAATGATAGCGAAAGGATATAGCACCTAATGAAACTGCTTAATGTTTTAATGAAAATTTGTGTTCTTAATATTTTTATTATATACAGTAGTAACCATATTACAAAAACAATGAGGCACTTGAGGTTGTGCTGTGTTCGAATAGTCACTGTTCTGCACATTGTGTCTAACAACTCCCTTTAGCTGTGATTATTTAGGACAGCCTTTCATATATTATTGCTTAATTTTAAAATAAATTACTAAAACCTCTTAAAACCCCATCCTATTCTACACTCTCCCCTATTATCTTGTTAGTGGATTAGATTATCTCTCTTCTGCATTTCCTCCAATCACAAGCGAGGAGAATGACATGACACGGGTCTGAGGCTGCTGATAGGTGATGCACTTTAGGGGCTTACCTCAGATCAGTTCAGGTTTCCTTGAAAATGGTTGTGGTTTGTGTTAGTAAGGCAATAGCTTGTCCTTGATCAGTTGTATGCACACGTCTCTGGTTAAAAGCTAATCCTGCCTTTATCTCATTATTGGATGTCCTGCCTTTTAGCTGGTCAGACCTGCAATCACCATGGCATTGGCTTCTGAAAGTAACAAACACAGATGCAGACGCCCTCAAAAGTCAAAGAATCACTGTAAACCTACGTTACTTAGTAGCCTTATACACCAAGAATACAGAGGCACTTTTTGTAAAGGTGCAAGGCATAGAGAAGTTTAGTAAGATAGAAAAGGTTTGCAAGTATTTTTTGTTCTCCTGCTGTCAACTCTGATTAGTTAATTACATGCAACCCAAATCTTACTGATTGGGTGTGAGGACATGTTTCTCTAGACATTACAGTAAGTGCATACTTGTATCTGTAGCTTATTTTGGAAGAAATATCCAGGGTTAATCTCGCAGAGGGGGAACGGATAATTTTGTTGCTTCAGTGCATTTAAATTCGATCTAAAGCTGTGGTTATGGCCTTACACACCGCCATTAATGCTAAGTACCTGCATTGCATGAAGTGTGTGTAGTTTACATGGCACGCACCACTAATTCAATTGGGGTCTCTAACCCTAAATATTAAACTTTGGCAGATAACTCATCCCGTAGGGTTTGCAACGGTCCCATATTAACCGGGACATCCCATATTTTTGGCGAAATGAAGTCTTCTTTTTTTTTGTCCCATATTTAATCCATATGAAGTGCTCGAAATGCTCAAGCGCCCCATATTTTGTTGACAAAAAGGAGGTTACCTACCAGAACGGCTGGGCTTCTTTGACTTGGGCCAGTAAGCAACCATCTAGCAACCACCCTGAACAACATAGGAACACCCTAGCAACCACCTAGAATATTAACTGTGCCAGATTGTCAGCCCCCATTGTTTATACATTTTATGAGGGGTAGCACTGTCCTTCAGGATTTAATCCAGTTAGCCCAGTCCTGCCTCAATCCTGATCCTCACAGATTGCTGAAGTCTGCTCTGGATAGTGTCAATCCCTTCGGAATGAACAAGCACTGCTGAGCGTTAAGGTAAGAAATTTGATTATAACAGTCTTTTCTTCCAGGAATCTTTAGCGTTAACAAATCAAGCAGTATTTTAATAATGGTGCTCTGGAAGAGAGCAATGATCTATTCTAGAAGTTAGTATTTTAAGATGTGACAGCCAGGTTAATGTACATTTTTATGCATTTTAGGATAAGATAATTTTTTTGTTTTTGTTTTTTTTATTTTATTTTTTAAAGTTTTTGTAAAGTTGACTAAACTTGCTTTAAGGAGATAGATAACTCTTTATTTAAAAGCAGATTTGAAAGAGATGAAGAGCAAACTACAAGGTTTTAAAATTGACTACATAAAAATGAAATGTATTTGCCCGATAAGACAAATAAAAAGCAAGAATCTAAGGATAGTTTTGTGCTGTATGTCTTTGCTTATGCAGAAATCTTGGATTTGGAATTGGACTTTGGCAAATGGAATTTGCAATATTACTGAAGTTGGCAGTGGACCTACAGTAATTGCCAATTTTAAAGGTAAGGGCAGAGGTCTCCCAGTCTAAACTTTATACAAGTGTTCAGACTGCATTTTGCAAAATATTTGTAAAATAATGACCAATAAGAAGACACTGAAGACGGACTCACTTTAGAGATTAACCGACTTTTGCTTTATATCCTGATCACCCATTGCAGTACACAATGGCAAACTAGCATGGGTTTCTTTATTATCTGCTTATTTAGGTCTGAACTATCTATCATGAATTCTCTCTACAATGTGAGAATCTCGCCTACATCTGTGAGAATTATTAGTGCAACTCTGCCTTGAGAACTACTATGTACACTCTCAAACGACTGTTGACTGGTTGTCTATCCTGGTTCCTGTCCATGGTCCCCTCACTAGTCTCATTGTTCTCCCACCAAGCACATTGAACCTCTTCTGTTTGTTAAGGGATGTGGCAAAATCTTGACATCATTCTATTTCTGAAACTGTTGTGGGAGTTCCCTGGAAACAAGCCCTGCTGACCATCAGCTTTTAGAATGTTTGGATGTGAAGCTTTCCCAAGGATAAAATCCTTTTCCTGGAACTAATTCTTTTAAAATAATGTTGTTGACTTTTAGATCACTGAATTTATAAATTAATTAGCCTTGAGTGAAGGTTCTCAGTTGTAGGTTAAACTTGACTTTAACTAATTTCAGGCTCACATTATCTATATTTTATCTATATTTTTTAACGTATTTGTTATGTATTTTGTAATGTAATGACTCTTGACACTTGCAGTAAAGAAACCTTGAATTACAGAAATATTATAACTTTGTTTTTGTGCATAAACTTTTTCTTATACTTACTCCATGTTAATTTATCCATGGACTTAAAGGGATAGTTCATCCAAAAATAACAATTCTCTCATTTACACACCTTCATGACTTCCCAGATGTGTATGACTTTCTTCAACACAAACAAAGAGTTTTAGAAGAATATTTCAGCTCTGTAGGTTCATTCAATGCAAGTGAATGTTGATCAGACATTTGTAGAAGTACATAGAAGTAATCCATAAGACTCAGTGGTTAAATCCATATCTTCAGAAGCAATATAGTAGGTATGGATGCGAAACAGAACAATATTTAAGTCCTTTTCTTTTACTCTAAATCTCCACTTTCACATTCACTTTTACATCTGAAAGTCACATGTGGTGCCTGTTTAGTTTCACTTTCACATCTGAAAGTTAAAGTGGAGATTTAGAGTAAAAAAAATGACTTAAATATTGTTCTGTTTCTTATCCACACCTATTATATTGCTTCTGAAGATATGGATTTAAACACTGAAGTCATATGGATTACTTCTATGTATCATTTATGTGATTTTTGGAGCTACAAAGGTCTGATCACCATTCACTTGCATTGTATACACCTACAGAACTGAGATATGCTTCTACAAATCTTTGCTTATGTTCTGCTGAAGAAAGAGAGTCATAAACATTTGGGAAGGCATGAGGGTGAGTAAATAATAATAGAATTTTCATTTTTGGGTGAACTATCCCTTTAAAGGGATATTACACCCATACATTTAAATGGTAATAATTTACACACCCTCATGTTCCAAACCCATGTGACTTTCTTTCTTTAGTGGAACACAAAAAGAGATGTTAGGCAAAATGACACCATTCACTTTCTTTGTAGAGAAAAAAAGATGCAATGAAAGTGAATGGTGACTGAGGCTAATATTCTGCCTAATATCACCTTTTGTGTTCCACGGAAGAAAGTAATGAGGGTGAGTGAATGATGACAGAATGTTTATTTTTGTGTGAACTATCCTTCACCAGCCAACATTATAGATGCAGTATGTGTGTTTGTGAATTGATAGGGCTATCTATTGCTTTAACAGAGCTTTATCCTTCTCTCAGGATGTTGAACTGGGTAGCGAAGGTAGTGCCACAACCCCCTGATGGGCAGGACAGTCTGGGGGAGGAATTGGCCACAGCGGTAAACCATGATTACATCACCCACAAGCCCATTAACGTTGTCTTGTAATGCACACCTCACAAATATCTGTTGCTGTATTTAACGGTGCAAATAACCCAGGTTGTATATCAGCTTTGACAGTGATTGTACGTTGGGGCCATGGCCTAGTTGTTAGCGCACTCTGACACATTGAGCTGTGGGGCTCATGTGGTCCTGATCACATTCCACACTCTGTACACCATCATTTACTATCCTCCCTTTCTAGTATAGCTGGGCTCTTCCACCTTTTTAAGCCCTGGTTACATATTTTACAAAACTAAGAGTTCTAATTTAAGCATTGTCTGTAATAACACATGAATAGTACCATATTAATGAATTTACATAGTTTGTCATGATGCTTAAGTTACATTACAAAGCCATCAAAATGATAATTACTGATGTACAATAATACAGTATACTTGCATTACATTTGAATTTTACTTGCATTTGAATGTGGGAGGGACAATGAAACATAAAACTGAAATGTATCTTCTTAAAGGTATAGTTCACCCAAAAATGAAAATTCATTCATTTACTCACCCAACTGTTCCAAAACTCGTATGACTTTCTTTCCAAAGTGGAACACAAAATAACATGAAGGAATGTTAGCCTCAGTGATCATTCACTTTCTTTGTAAGGTTATTGGAGAAGAATTCTTGGAAGAAAAAAAAAAGATGCCGTGAAAGTGAATGGGGCTACCTTTTGTAATCCACAGAGGAAAAAGTTATACAGGTTTGGAACAATATGAGTGTGAGTAAATGACAATACAATTTTTATTATTGGGTGAACAATCCCTTTAGCTTTGGTTGACGTAAGACTGTTACTTATACTAAAGAAATATTCTGGATTCAATACAATACAGCTTAATCGACATCATTTGTGGCATATGATGATGATTGCCACAATTCTTTTGACTCATCCCTCAATTTCTTTAAAAGAAAATCTAAAATTAAGGTTACACTGAGGCACTTATACAATGGAAGTGAATGGGGGCCAGTTTTGGAGTGTTTAAAGGCAGAAATGTGAATCTTATAAATGTATAAAAGCACTTACATGAAATCGTCTGTTAAAACTTGTGTATTATTTGAGCTACAGTTTTGTTTAAATCATCGTTTTTACCGTCATTTTAGAGTTTACGTTATGATGTCATGACAACGAAGTTGTAAAATTGCATATAACTTTATACAGAAAAGGTAAGTTAGCGATTTTATCACACTAAAATCATGTTAACATGCATATTGTGGCAATAATTTTGAACTAGTGAGTATTTTAACATTTACAGATTGGACCCATTCGCGTCCATTGTAAGTGCCTCATTGTAACACAGATTTGTGCTTTTTAAAAAACAAAACAAAAAAGTCAAAATTAATTTTTGTGCTAATCAACAATATGCCACAAATGCTTTTGACTGAGCTTAACTTGTATTGAACCCAGAATATTCCTTTTAATACAGTATTGTGTTTTGCAATTAACGCATGTTTACATTTTTTCATACATAATTGCCAGACCCCAAGTTGAAGACTCTATATCTGCAATGATGTATTGCATCTATTTCCTCTTACATATTATGTCTCTCATTTTCCTGTTTTTGTCTAAAGGATGGAAAAACGTCAAATCGAGGTACATTTACAGTGTTTGATGCTAAGTTTAATGTATAACAAAATGCACAGTACTATAAAATCAAGACGTAGTAAACAAACATGAAATGAGTCGCAATCTCTCTCATTCGCATGCAGTCAAGCTAAAGTCATCCAAATCAAACAGGGAGGAAGACCAAACATCTCAGACCTCACAGGGCAGGTCAGTAAGTTACTGGAGCTTTGTGCAAAAAAAAAAAAAAAAAAAAATTTTCAAAAAAATCCTTTGAGCAAAGAATGTAAAATATTTAGTTGGATGTTTGAACCTAAAACATACTTGATACATCTGTCTTTGTCAGTATTCAGAGTGGTATGATGAACTGGCTCTCCAATGGTTTCACGAGCGCACTGCCCCAACCTGCAGGGAGTCCTCTTCTGACCAGAGCTAACGCTGAAGCTAAAGTATTGATTTTCCATTCATCTTCTTTCTAAAGTAGTTTAAAATGTATTATATAATTCTTATCAAACCTGATGTTTAATAATAAATCTTAGCTTTAAAGGTTTTAAACAGCTTTCCCACAACATTTTCTTTGGAAATTAACTTTTTTTTTATTTTTATTATCTTGCAGTCACTGCAAGGAGAATGTACCGGAGACAGGTAAGACAATCAATTGTCTTCAAGAACACCATTGTGTATGAAAAGTGTTAAACTGCTCTAAAATACATGCTAGATGTAGCCTGTATGAGCTGATAAATTGAGCACTCTTTTTCCTCCAGGACTGGAGTTATTGGTTGGATCTCACAGGGGATTGGAAAGGTGGTTCCTCAGCCTGATGAGAAATACAGACGAGAACAGACTCCAGACTCTGAAGAAGTCACAGAGGTTAGAGAATTATTTAAGTGCTTGCAGGGAGATTTTCTTGTACTTTTTTCTTCTTCTCTGAATTTTTCTCTGATTTGTTTTGAAGATAATTTTAGCCTTAAGTGTGATATCTACATTACACTGAAATAAATATATAAATCAACATTTTGTGACAAAGCAAAAAATATTAAGTTCATTCTACATTGAATAAGTTAAAGATAGAACTTGAAAATATTAAATAAATTCTAAATTTGTACTCAATTCAAACATGTAAAAATTCATGCTCTAGTTTATAAATATTATTTACGAACGTTTGTTATATATGCAATGCATTATCATGTATCAGTCCTAAAGTAGAAAACTTTATATTATTAAGTTTATATTATTATTAGCATATTTATTTGCAAATTTGAGTACATTTCACAGGTAAATAAAAGTACATTTTACTTAATTTTTCAAGCTAGTGTTCCCAGCATGCATTGGGCTTAACTATTAAATAAACCAATAAGTTTATTTTAAAATGCTTTTATTTTTATTATGTTTGGTAAATTCTTATTTTGTGAAGTCTGAAGTTCTTTTTCTACTCAAAATTACCCGTAAATGATCAAAAAAATTAGCTGTTGATTGTTACCCTCATCAAGTGCACCAAGTGTTCAGGTTTCTTTGCACAGTCCTGGACCTTGTTTCTATCACCATTAAAGCAAGGTGATGTAGTCTAATAGACTACATAGCATGCATTAAGCTACCCTGTGGAAGGCTTCTGTGTGTCATGTGGTACTTGACTAAGTATGTTAATTGTATGTTATGCTAGTACACGTTTAAAAGCATGGCTTAATTCAGTGCTATATTACTTGAGTAAAATATACAAAGAGTGAATAAAATGTACTTGAAAGAGAGTATTGCAAGGTAAACTTTACTTGAGAATTTCTAATTAAAGCCACCAAGAATTGTGTGTAGCGTTTACTTGAAAATTTGGTCTGTTAAATTTACTAACAATTTCTGCGTGGGCACTGTTGCCTAGGTTTTTTTTTATTTTTTTATATAAAGTAAACCCCACTCCATTTTTGTTTCAGTATATTTTTGCTTTAATTAACTTTATACTTTTTAAGAAATTTAAGATTAGAGTTTTATAATATCCCTTGACATGGCTTGACAGTGATCAAAATCCAACAATGATGACACCATTTCAATATTTATATATGATTAGTCTTCTTTCTTACATCTATTTGCATTCTGAATTGTGATCGGTCTGGTCTTCCTTGTATATAATTAACTCTTTAGCCACCTTATACAACAGTTTCACATTATTTTTTGAGAGTGTGTTGAGAGTTTTTTGATAATTACAAAGCAGCTCTGGTGCAGCATTTCATTTATGCTAAAATCAAAGCTTAAAAAAACTTTAACAGTATTCTTTTGCTACCTTGCAGGCACGGGTATTTCTTTCAGGAAATGAAAGAGTAGCTTTTATACACTGATCAGCCACAACATTAAAACCACCTGCCTAATATTGTGTAGATCTCGCTCATGCCGCCAAAACGGCGCCAACCCACATCTCAGAATAGCATTCTGAGATTATATTCTTCTCACCACAATTATACAGAGTGGTTATCTGAGTTACTGTAGACTTTATCAGTTCGAATCAATCTGGCCATTCTCCGTTGACCTCTCTCATCAACAAGGCATTTCCATCCACAGAACTGCTGCTCACTGGATGTTTTTTTGTTTTTGGCACCATTCGGAGTAAATTCTAGAGACTGTTGTGCGTGAAAATCCCAGGAGATCAGCAGATACAGAAATACTCAAACCAGCCCATCTGGCACAAACAATCATCCATGCGATTATCTAATCAGTCAATTGTGTGGCAGCAGTGCAGTGCATAAAATCATGCAGATACAGGTCAGGAGCTTCAGTTAATGTTCACATCAACCATCAGAATGGGGAAAAAATGTGATCTCAATAATTTGGACCGTGGCATGATTGTTGGTACTCAGGGTTGGGGAGTAACGAAATATATGTAATGGGAATACGTATTTAAAATACAAAATATAAGTAACTGTATTCCACTACAGTTACAATTTAAATCATTGGTATTTAGAATACAGTTACATTCCAAATGTATTTTGATTACTGAAGAGATTACTTTGCAGTTTATTGTCATTTGTTTCATTAATATTTAGTCCTTTCAGGTGGAAAAATGTATACATATAAATGATGCGATCCAAAGTGCATTTGAACAGCGGTGAAACACTTTCTTATGATGTGTTACATTCATACGAGCAGACAGAGAAGTAAGTTTGGAGCAGAAGAATTAGAAATAAATCTTGTGTAAATTGTCAGCTTTACGCTAAGCTAAAATGCTATTTCTAGCCATTTTACATGCATATGTTACCAGGCATGATCAATAAAATTCTCTTTCTTTTTTTCTAGTAAGACCTTTGATATTAGGGCAAGAATCGTATTCTTGATAATAATTGTTGTATTATTTTCCTGTAAAAATATCTAAAAATCCTTAAAACAAGATCAGTTTGATTTATCTTGTTTTAGAAACAACACTGCATAAGATATTTAGGTTTTTCAGAGAATGTATTTTTAACATGTGTATTTTGTCTAACTGTACTGGCAGAGTTTTTATAGTCAAAACAATTGAAAAAATCTACCAGTGCTGAAGAAGTAATCCAGAGTATTTAGAATACGTTACTGACCTTGAGTAATCTAACGGAATACATTACAAATTACATTTTACAGCATGAATTCTGTAATCTGTAGTGGAATACATTTCAAAAGTAACCCTCCCAACCCTGTTGGTACAAGATGGGCTGGTTTGAGTATTTCTGTAACTGCTGATCTCCTGGGATGTGGGTTGGCGCTGTTTTGGCGGCACGAGGGGGACCTACACAATATTAGGCAGGTGGTTTTAATGTTGTGGCTGATCTGTGTATATTTATAATAGGCCTTATTAAACACTTTGAGAAATAACTTAGTCATCATTTTGAATGAAAATGAAAAACGGATGAATACCATCAGATGATTAAAAGTCAAGATACATAGAAAGCTTATTCAAATAAATTAAATGTGAATAAGTATATAACTTTATATAACAATAAGAGTACCATTATATTAAGATAAATTATAATACTTCTTTGAACTCTCTGAATCACAATTTCTGCTGTTTCCTTTTTTTTCCCCCTAATCGTTCTGTTTTCATTTCTGTTTATGTCAGATCTATGATGCCAAGGACCTCCCAGGTGTGTAACAACCAAAACCTTATTTTGCAGAATTGAAAATAGCAAAAGTTGTGATGGTTTTTATTATTATTGAAGGTCATGAATGTACTGTGTATCTCTTACACCAGATGCAGAGCCCTTGCCACACATACCAGTGGTAGAGATGGTGTCAGAAGACGAGTTATCTGAGGTGGATCTCCCTGCTCAGTTTCCTCCTAAGTGAGTGTCGTATCATTCTTCGCCATACTATTTAAGCACACGGTGTAAAATGGTGATATGCAGGGGAATAAGTTTGTGTATAAAATGCAATTAAGGTGACTCAACAACATGACTGCGCAACCACAGAGAACAACCTTGCATTGTGTTCACAGGTTTTGCACAGGCAAGCACCACTTACATTTTCCAAAAATGTAAAAAACTAGTTTAGATTGACTAATTTACAGCTTTGCTGTTTACATGAAATTTCCACAAAGTTAGTAGATATGAATTTAAGTGTGCTGGCAAAAGTTCCCTAAGAAAGCCTTTTGCTTAATTCAATGTGTAAACAGAGTAATGGGCTGGATAAAGAGTGGCTTCCAGAACGCTCTGCCTCAACATGTGATCAGACCCCCAAATAATTCCACGACATCCTCACCAAGGTCATCACAGTGCTCAAACAAAGGTACCAAAACTGTTCAAACCTTTATAATACTGATGACAAAAAAAAAAAAAAGAAAAAAAAAAAGATTGCAACTGTTTAATTTTGTTCTTGGTAAAAGCATACATGAATAAATAAATAACTTTGTTTCTTGTATAAACAGCTTATTCGCCACCTCCAGAGTCAATTACCAGCTTGACTAGTGAGGTTGATTCAAAAGCAGCCAGGTGAGTCATATTGAAACTATGATTCATTTCAATGCCAAAACTATATGCTTTACCAGTATTTTTGTCTTGTTTTCCAGTAAAATTTTAGTATCCTTAAAACCAGATAAATGTTAGAGAAAGTTGGAGAAGGAAAATTTATCTCATATTATTACAAATTAGATATTCAAGACAAGTTTTTGGGGAATATACTGTATCTTAAATTAAGTTTATTTTTCTTACCCATTGGCTTTTTCCCCCTTTGTTTTAAACATAGTCCTTTCTAAATTTTGTTAGATTTATGTTAACTTCTTGGGGTAAGCTAAACTTATTTCAACATGTATTCTCTGACAAGCCTTTGTTTAGTACATAAACCTATCGATTCGCTTCAGAAGACATTAATTGATTGACTGGAGTCGTGTGGATTACTTTTATGCTGCCTAAATGTGACTTTTGGACCATCAAAGACTAAGTGCCGGTACCCGTTTACTTGCATTATAAGGACCTGACAGAGCTCTGTCTTCTAAAAATGTTAATTTGTGTTCTGCTGAAGAAAGACAGTCACACACATCTGGGATGGCATCAAGGTAAGTGAATAATGAGAGAATTTTCATTTTTGGGTGAACTATTCCTTTGTGCTTCGGTACGGGAGCTGTCCAGTCCAAACTGGTGCTGATCACTTTGGCCAATATATGTCCAGGAGTTTGTCTTCTCAAAATGAAAATAATGTGGAAATAATGACAAATATGGAAGTTGTTTGTAACATTGTTGAGGCACCGAAATGAATTAACTTACAGAATTTAATTAAATAAATAATGATAACTTTAGTAGGACAGAGTTTCAGATGTATTGATGCTCAATCATAGAGATGAATGAAAGTGACACAATAAATGCATGCAACATGAATGTACGCGATGTGGATAATAAGGGGCTCTCACGTAGCCTAAAGTTTTGTAACTTTGGCAGGAAACTGAACAAATGAACAAAGAACAGGATTAAAATGACAGGCATCAGTATTGAACTAATCATAGGCATATCTAAATATTAATAGATCATCTGGTTAGAGTTGTAAAAAGACCTGCCTTGTAAAAAAGTTTGTAGGCGAGCTGATTTGAACCAGCCATTGGAGGATGGAGAGAGAGAGAGAGAGAGGGAATCTCTCATTGCACACTCTCACTCTAATCTCCTTTGTTAACCATATTTTAATTATTTATTACGGCATATTTATTTAAGTTTTAAACTGCTAGGTCACATTACTCACATACGTCCTCTTTTTTTATCCTCTGAAATAGTTTACAATGGCTCTCCAATTATCAAAATATACTAATGCAATTTATTAAATGTCCCAATGTCTTTGATAAACTGTGAAAGATGCCAGAAAGATACCATTAAGTCGCACTTAATGGACTTAAGAGTGGTTCAAAGCTCTCGATAATTTACGAACGTTTTTACGAACAACTTAGATAATGATGCTTTTGGGAAAAGCACCTCAGAGATTAAGTACTACTTAAGTGCTACTAAAGTTCTACTTAGTGCTTCGGAAAACCCAGCCAAAGTCAGTTTATCTTTTTTAAAGGATGCTTAGACATTTTTACTGGAAAACAAGACAAAATTACTGGTTAAGAATTTTTTTTTGTTTTATTGTTTTTTGCAATCGTTTGTCCCATGTGTTTTCTTTCTACATATTTTGTTTTAAGTATGGTGGGAAGGATTGTTCATGGTCTCGGCCTTTCACTGCCACAACCAGTGCTGAAAAACAAGGTGGGTCATGTGATGAGTGAGGGTCAATGCTCTTACATTACTTCAAGATTCTACTTCAAGTTTATAGTTCTGCCTCCAGACTGACTCAATTTCTCTCCACCAGGAGGACAGGGAGATTGTGCAAAATGGTGAGTAAGAGTTTTTTTTTAAAAAAAAAGTGTTTACATGTTTTATAACAAACTCAGTTTATTTCCTGGAAACTCTAGTGTGGTTTCAATAGAATATGAAAACTCACATAAAGATCATTGCATGGATAACAAGATGACCCAATCTGGGATACAACAAAATACAATTAGAAAGATATGGGCCCCAGGCTCAGTGGCCCCTCAGAGTCAGCTGAACTGTTGCAGTGTAGGACAAACTCGTAACTCAGTCCATGTTCTCCTTCTGTTGCAGGGGGGAGGACACTGAGAACCCCTTAAACAAAAGGAGAGAGAGATGCAACTGAGGAGGAGTCTGTCACTGTCACAGAGCACTACAAAAAAAAAAAAAAAAAAAAAAAAAATCATTTTCTTATTCAGTATTTATGGCTTGTTTTCCAGTAAAATCCTATAAGCCCCATAAGCTAAGCATATCAAACTAAATTTTGTGATGTATATTCTTTTTTTTTTTCACTCAATTTGGAATGCCCAATTGCCGAATCCCAGTTGTCTCCGCGTCTGAGACCATCAACCCGCTTATCTTATCACGTGGCTTGTTGAGCGCGTTGCCACGGATTATGTATCCGTGCTTCATGCCATCCACCGCGCCAACCACGCTCAACTCTCCACGCACCCCACCGAGAACGAACCACATTATAGTGACCACGAGGAGGTTACCCCATGTGACTCTACCCTCCCTAGCAACCAGGCCAATAGATTTTTTGGTTGCCCCCTAATTATTGATGTATATTCTTAAAAAATCTATTTGCCAATAGGGTAAGAAAAATACACTTAATTCAAGTGAAAACAAACACTTGAAAACAAGTCTTATTAACTTACAGTTTTCCCTTTCGAGTAACTGTACAATGTTTTAAGGGTGTTCTGGGATTTCTTTTCTGGAAAACAAGACAGAAATAAGGAAAAAGACAAATGGGCAGTGGAGACAGATGCATTTGAGACATTTAAAGAAAAAAAAGTTATATAGTAGCTCTTTTGAATGACCAGGGAGCTATAAAATTGCACTGAATATAGTGCTAGACTTTGTAACTAACTCCAATATAAAAAATTGTTTTTTAATAACATTGATGTTTAAAAAAATATTGTATGAACAGATGGGTATTTGTTGTTTTCACTGCAGTGATCTTTATGGACTGACGTTTAGATTGGTATGACTGTACATGTCTTAAAACATTTATGGTCCTAGTGTGATGTAAATATCATAAATTTTAATGCAAGTTTCCTCAATTAACTAATATCCATAAAACAAAAATTCACTGTACCCACCCAAATTAAATGAATAGTGAATGGGGTATGTTTTAAAAAAGAACAACGTTGTATTGCCTTGACTCATAAATGTGGCTGACATTTGTGGCTATATTTAAGACATATACTTTATGTCTGTTTTTTAAGTAGATTAAGCGGATATGTTGTCATTTAATCTTTATGATGCATGGTATATTAATATTTAATATACTTCATTTTAATATTTATTAAAATTAGACTAATGTATTGCATAAATAAAGGGAAATGCATAGTTGTGATTTGTCTTATTTGCATAATAAACTAAACCTTCCAAAATTCCTTGGAAAAACATATGCAAATAATTTTGCTCTAAAGTTGAGACCTGTGAGTAAACAACAAATTATTTGAGAGTGACAATTTAATTAACAGATGTTTCCTATTTTGTAAGCACTAAACTGACAATGAGTCCTTGTGTTTGAAATGTTAAAATAAAATTTAATTAAGGCTAAAACTAATGAACTGGAAGACTGTTATTGCCAAAATTACATTCACATTCAATTTAAAGGAATATTCAGCGTTCATTTCAGCTTAAGCTTGTTACCACAGACAATCATTTTCAATTTCATTGTACCTCAGTTGTAAAGATGCAATAATGTGTTGACAGTTTTGCACTTAAATTGGAAATCTATAGGTAAGTCAATTTCTGATCACACATTTTTTTGTCCATAGCTATTCTGTCCATAGAGATGAACTTGTATTAAACCCAGTGGTGTAGCCAAGGATGGGCGGGGGTGGGCCTGGGTCCACCCAACTTAGTCCCAGGCCCACCCATAATATTAGAGATTATTCTTTGACTTCAAATATATATTTATAAAATAGTTTAAAAAATGCATACTTTCTGATTTCTGAAAGTGTGAAAGAACTGTTTGAATGCGCCGCTTCTCTGTTGTTAAGGAAAATTTGGTAAAAAATAATTTTGGGCAAAAACATGCCCCATCCATTTTTGTTGAGGCCCACCCAAAAGTAATTTCCTGGCTATACCCTTGATTATACCTGGAATAATTCTTTAAGAGAAGGAAAAAATCCTGAGAAATAGTGAAAATGAAACACTCTTCACCACAGAATCAAATAGTAAGAAATATCATGAAAGTTTAATAAACAGAGAATGTGAAGGTTCAGTCTTCAAGCATGGCTATATCTTCAGCAGGCAGTGCTAAATCGATTCCTGCAGACCTCATTCTTGAGGAGGTGGACTCTGAAGATGAGGCTCAAGCAAAGGAAACATGTTCTGGACAGCCGGTAAAAACAGCCGTGAGCTCGCTGCCATCTCTGCAAGCTCATTCCCAGCCACAGACAACTCGGTCACAGGAACAATGTCTTCCACTGAGAGTGACCACACCCTCACAAGCACACATAGAGCTGGAGGATGCAGAGACCCAAACAGCGCGATGGATACCCATGATCGAGAGCATCAAGAGAGAGGCGGAGGATACCGCCATATCAATTATGGAGGAACGGTAAGAGGATGTTCTATGTCAGACACCCATGCAATTCCTGATAACTTTTCACTGACAAAAAGAATATGACTACACAAAGCCAAAACTGACATTGATTATAAAAACAACCTGACACCACCTTATATTCATTTTTTTTTTTAAAGAAGAAAACAAAAACAAAAAAAAACAACAAAAAAAAAAAAACAAAGAAGAAAAGCTTAGCTCATCAGGGATTCCACAATGGAAATGTTGTATAAATAGATAATATAATATAGAAAATATCATGGAATTTTAAAACTGTTTTCTAGACCTGGAAAAGTCATAGAAATTGATTAAGTATTAAAAGTCATGGAAATTTTTATCATGAATATACATTTTTCTAGTTATGCTCTGTTTTGAAATATATTACCTGCTAGATATTTGTGTAGAATAAAACTGGGTTGCAAGCCATAATGATGAACCACTCTGTGGGGGAATCATTCTTTTGAGTCAACTATTCAATTAATCGGTCAAACTGATTCACCAGTTGGTTTTAATGAGTCATTTGTGGATTGGTCTACATTTTTATTATTTTTCAAATAATGGAAACGTCATGGAATTTTTAAGAAGAATATCTCTGCTTTGTTGGTTCATACAATGCAAGTGAATGGTGACCAAAACTTTGACGCTCCAAAAATCACAAAGGCAGCATAAAAGTAATCCATATGACTCCAGTGGTTTAACCCATGTCTTCTGAAGCAATTTAATTTATTTTGGGTGAGAATAGACCATAATATAACTCCCTTTTCACTATAAATATTGACTTCAGCAGTCTCTTTGGTGATCATGATTTCAAGCTCAATTACACATCCTGGCATCATCTAGCACTCTGCGCAAGTGTCATGCACTAGGAAATGTAATCGAGCTTGAAATCACGATCGTGCCTAGAGAATGCATTGGCAAGATAAACAGTGAAAAAGGAGTTATATTTTGGTCTGTTCTCACACAAAACCACTTAGATCACTTCAGAAGATTAAAGGATTAAACCACTGGCGTCGTATGGGTTACTTTAATGCTGACTTTATGTGCTTTTTAGACCACTAATCAAAGTCATTTGTCAAAAACTGTGGGAACACTGACTCTTGAATGGTACATATCATCCTGAAAGACACTTTGAATCACAGTGGCAGCTTGATGACAAAGTCATTGAACTAACTTGAAAAGATATTATTTTATTGGTTATTTGTTGTGTTATTTGCAGGTTAATACAGGAGCGTATAGAGATGGCGCGTATGGCAGAAGAGGTTGCGAGGCAGACAGCAGAGATGGCAGTCAGGGAGTTGGGGCAGGCTCGTTTTGGCATTCAGACCATTGTGGAAGAGCCAGAAGATGTTGATCAAGAGTAATTAATGCAATCGCATGTACACCAACAAGGAATTAAATGCAGATTTAGACCGTGTGTGTGTGTGTGTGTGTGTGTGTGTGTGTGTGTGTGTGTGTGTGTGTGTGTGGCGGGGCATGTTGTTACACTGTATGGAATAAAATAGTCTATTACAGCAAAAACTATAATAGTTAAAATCTTCAAGTCAATGTTTTGGCTAACAAATATTGTAATTAATAAATTGTATACATTTATAACATGTTATGTAAAGCGTGTGACAACTTGCCCCCGGCCTGACATTTTATTAAATATACCCTTGTTCTGAGAAAACAGTTTAACCTTTCAGTGATCTTCATTATATAGTTGACTTCATGCCTATTGTTGACTTGTTTACCGAACATCTGCAGTTAAAATATGATTTTGAAATGTTAGTTTGGAGGAAAGGATTCACAAAACTTAGTTTAATTTAAAAAAGTGGTTTCAACTAGGTGTTTAAAAACAAAATACAAAACTACTACAAGAAAAAGTTTTTTTTTATAATTGGACTTTTGACTCAAAATCTTTATAGCCATTGAAAGTGGCATATGCATGCATACAGATGTATGAAGAATATTAGGCTATACATAAAATCTAACAAGACTTGCATGTGTCTGTGTCACAGATTACAAGTGCTGCAGGAAGAGGACAGTGAGATGGAAATCCAACAAAATCACATTGCAGAGTTATAAGACTTATAAAACTAATAGCATAACTGTCAAAAACATAAACACTTAAAGGAATAGTTCACACAAAAATAAAAATTCTCTCATCATTTACTCACCCTCATGTCATCTCAGATGTGTATGACTTTCTTTCTTCTGCTGAACACAAATGACAATTTTTAGAAGAATATTTCAGCTCTACAGGTCCTTACAGTGCAAGTGAATGGTGATCGGAAATTTGAGCTCCAAAAAGCACATAAAGGCAGCATAAAAGCAGGGGTGCTTTATGATACCCCCTTCAAGTTGTTGAGCCCCATGGGAGTTGTAGGCCCCTAGGCTTCTGCCCGTATAAGCCCGTGAGACTCCAGTGGTTAAATACATATCTTCAGAAACAATATGATTAGTGTGGTGAGAAAACATTTAAGTCCTTTTTTATTATAAATCTTGACTACAGCAGTCTCTTTGGCGATTATGATTTCAAGCTCGACTTCCTAGTGTCATCTTGCGCTCTGCGTATGCGTCAAGCATGTTGATCGCCAAAGAGAGTGCTGCACCTAAAGATTATATGGACCTACAGAGCTGAGATATTCTTCTAAAAATCTTTACTTTTGTTCTACAGAAGAAAGAAATACACACAACTAGGATGGCATTAGGGTGAGTAATGATGAGAGAATTTTCATTTTTGGGTCATAATATATTGTTTTAATGTCTAAATCAGCTTACAACTTCAAGTTTTATGTAAATATCGACATATGTTATTCAGACAGATTCTTTTATTGTTTGTCTTAACTATGGCCACATATTGTGCACTGTATTCTTTTGATCTTTAAGTGCTTTGTTGTTCACATTAGTGTGTTTCCAATATGTCAACGCACAATTAAACTTAAAGACCTATGTAATGTAACAGCATAACCACACATCATTACAAAACGTGGTGCTTAATATTTAAAAATGATGCAGTGCTACAGCAAGCAACACTGTCCTAGCAACCATGCCGCATCCCATCCTTTGTGGTTGCTATGGTTATTAATCATGCCTCTGATGCTTATTTTCCGACTCACCTAAGTGAAGAATGGCACAGGTTATTCAGTTCCATATTTGTACGATATTGGACTTCAGAACATTTTCGACATTGCTAAAATGACGATGAAACTATTTTCAGGGTTTAACATTTTTAGCGTTTTTAAACAATGGAAATGTTCGTAGCTTTTCATCGAGAGCATCAAGAGTTCTGAAAATCAAAACAGGCACTACTCAGCTTGTTGTTGTTACATCATGTGTAAACTGTGCTTATGTGAGTTAGTTTATAGCTGAGTACCATTTCCTGTCATGCTGTATCAACAGGGATGTTTACTTGCTTATAAATGGAGGTGTTGTCGATAAAACAGCTGTAATAAATTGTCTAATTGTCTGTACATCCACAGGTGTCAAGAAGTACCTTTAATGAAGGAGTTGGCTTCAGAAGAACAGGAGGCTGAAGGGGGAACAGAGACTGCATTACCAACTGAAACCCCTGTAGAAGAGTTCAAGACCCTTTCACCCACACAAGAGGAACCAGAGCGTGAATCTGAATCTGACCCTGAGCTTGAGCTTGAACCCAAACCCGGATCTGAAGGCTCTTTAGCTGAAGAGCTCCATGAGGAAGAGGAACCCAGGGACTCTGAAGCTGAACCTGGCTCGATCACTCAGCAACCTCAGTCCATTTCCAGCAGCTCAACATCAAGAACTGTTACACCGGTAATTCTTTGAAAGAATTGAGTTTATATTTTATATCTGATCTTCTAACTGTAAACTTCTCTTGCTCTTGTTCTTCAAATGCCATCACATTGCTCCTCAGGATTTATCTCTCAAATAGATTTCATATTAAAAATATTAAATATATTATTGCCTCTGGGTAAATATCAACAAAAATCATATTCTTTGCACTAAGTGCAAATAGTGTTAGATGCTATTTGTACCCCCAATTAAATACTAACTTACAGCATAGCGGTATCACTGCAGCATGTTTATTGTGTTTATTTAGAGTCCAGCAGACACCTACACCTACCCCTAAACCTAACCCTAACTTTCTCTTACAAAAATTAACCATGTTTTTTTCAGGAACTATAGTATCACCATGGTATTTTGTTGTAATATTATAGTAACCACAAAATTAAAACATGGTTACTATATTAACACCATGTTACTGTAATAACACTATAGTTAATTGCATTAAAACTATGGCTTCCACCAAAAAACATGGTAACTTTAATATTACTAATATTGTATCACTATGTAGTAAAACCATTCATTTCCAGGATCAAACTTTTCTCCCCCAACTTTCACCGTGACTAAATCGCTGTGAGGAAATCAACCTTTATATTCATTTTTATTATTATAAGTAGAATTAAAGCAGACAGAAAACAGGTTGGGAAAGAGTGGGACAAAAGGCAGATTCGAACCCGGGTCGTCCACACAAAAAAAAGCACATTTGCACCATGTTTACACTCTAGGCCACTGCAATGACACTGGAGATGCAGGATCTCTTCAGTTTCTGTTTCTAACAGACTATTTGAGTGCAAATAGCTGTGCTGTGTGGCTGGTGCTATTTACACTTTAGTGCAAATAGTTACTCTGTACAGTAGGTTTTATTTCGTCTTTGTTGTTACTTGACTTTTAGCAGACACTTATTATCCAAAGCGAAGCCCACCAATATTAAAAACACTCCCCCTGGAGTAACTTTGGTTAAAGTACACTGTGCTTACCAGTGCTGATTATATTGCTTTTGTCTTTATAGCAAGGGCTACGTTTACCTCTTTGTCAAAATCCGGTTTCCATATCTGTTGTTTTTTTTGTTTTTGTTTTTTGCATTATGTAGGTGGAGAGTGCAGCTACTGAAGAGGAAAGTAGTGGTGAGTGTTTATTGTCAGTCTTTCAAAGTAAAGATAATGTAAATGCTTAAACTTTTGATGCCAACATGGTATGGAAATATGATATTTCAACTGTCATACACTAGTCAAATGGTTACTATATTCAACATATTAGTAAAGTCATCAAAACTATGAATTAACTGGAAGTATGATAATTTTGCAGTGACCAATAAATGTAAAAACATTAAAATATTCTTACATTTTGGCTTCATCAAAGTAGCCACCCTTTGCTTGTTTCAATGTTTTTTGTTCATACACACACACACACACACACACACACACACACACACACACACACACACGTTGGGTTTTCATGTTTTTTGAGGACTCTTCATAGACATAATGGTTTTTATACTGTACAAATTTATATTCTATCCCCTAAACCTAACACTCACAGAAAACTTTCTGCATTTTTACATTTTCAAAAAACTTCATTTAGTATGATTTATAAGCTGTTTTCCTCATGGGGACCGACTGATTGTCCCCACAAAAATTTCAGGTTTTACTATCCTTGTGGAGACATTTGATCCCCACAACGTAGGGAACACCTGGACACACACACATACACATATATGATAAATTTAAGATCTGTAAAAAGTATATTGTCACAATTTATTTGTCAACAAAACAAATTTTTTATTACTCTTTTGAAAATCATATGGGCCTAACATGTATCTCTGGATATTATTATTAGAATATTTTGTATGACCATGCATGAAAATAGCCAAAGAATCTCATAACCAACAAAAGATAGACTATGATGATGTATGATAATTGTTGATAATATGCTTCCCATCTCACAGTCCCTTCCAGATGTGATGCTCTGAAGAGCTGCCTCATGCGCATACCCTATACACCACAGGCCCTTGACAGCTTCAACCAGTTCATAAAAGACAACAATATCACCTTTCCCAAAGTGCCTTCCATGCCCAACTTGCCCCCTGCTCTGGCTCAGATCACCCAACAGCTGCCATCGCTACCCCCTCAGCTGGCTCAGATACCCCAACAAATCTCCCAGCAAATCTCCAAAATCCCTCAGCAATTCCCAAACCTGTCTCAGTCATGTTTTAGTGTTCCTCACCCGTTTCCAAGCTTCCCCCTTCAATTATCCAGCCTCCCACAATGGTTTTCCATCTTTCCACAACAGGAATCCAACATTCCCCAGCAACTATTCAGTATTCCACAAAAGATATCCAGCATTCCACAAAAGATCTCCAGCATTCCACAGTGTGCCCAGCAATACTACTCTAACATTCAGAAACGTCTAAACAAACTTAAGCCGGAGCAGGATGCACAAGCAGCAACTGCCGAAGACTAGGGATCTGGAACTGGACCATCTAGTCCACCAGTCTCCTCTCCACTCCCCCTGTACCCTCTCGCCCTCCTCCCAAGTTCCATTCTGGACCTGCCCAAGGTGCCCTCTTACCCCCGCCTGCCACCCATCACCCCTTCTAGGCAGTTGTCAGGCGTCGCCAGCCCTGCCTTCCACATTGAAGATGACCCTACCTCCGCTAGACCCTCAGGTGATCGACGCTGTCTCCTTTTTCTGTTAGTGCTTAGTCTGTCTGTGCAGTGCTATGCTTTGCTGTGCTATGCCTTGCTACCAAGTGTGACTTAGAGATGATTAGGTTGCGAGAGAATATGTCAGTGCCTGTAGTGACCAAAGTGGCCTCTTTATGTACCACGCATTGACCTCAAACTCTTTAAAGGCCTATTTTGTTACAAGGTGAGTCTTGGAGAATACCATTGACGTATTGGCATGGCTTAAAGTGGCCCCAAAACGTATTTGGATACTTTACAATTTAAAAAAATATCAATGTATTTGCATTATATTGCAAAAATATATAACCAAGTGGCATATTAAATAAGACAAATGTATTTGGAAATGTTCTGGTGGTTAAGCATAGTGAAACATGTTCATAATTAATGTAATCAACTGTGGTTACTTTGCTAGGACACTTGTGTGAACCTGAGGGGAACTGACTTCATACATCCACTAGTGTGTTTGACCAGTTGGTTAAAAATATTAGTGAGAAAAAATGACTAAGATAAGTGAAGTTATTTCTGCAAAAATGTCAAGCATCATTTGATTGCAGATGCAACTTGGTTGATATTTTGTTTTCTAATGCAATGACATTCGTACAGTACATTTGCGAATGTGGCTTATGTGTCTAAAAGTGTCCAATTACTTTTTGTTGCCAAAAGTATAAACCTTACTGCTATTCTCAATGTATTTAGGCCTATTGTATGATGTTGATAATTGAGAATATTGAACACTGTCTGATCTGCAGTGAGCTCCAGACTGAGCGTACACCCAGCTGTGAATGTGGAAGAAGTTGATTCTGACAGAGGGAAAGGAAAAATGAGATCCCGCCCCATAACCCCAATCATGAACCCACAGGACCCCAACCTCAAAACCCTCACTGTGCCTGGTGTCCCTAAAGCAAACTGAATCAGGTAAATCTACCTTGTTCATCATTTACTCTGGACATGGAAAACAACAGAGAAAGAGTAAATATTAATTGGGCAAATTTATCTAATTACAAGTTATTTTGAATAACAACCTTTTGAATTTGTTTTTTGTTTCTTTACTATTCTGTTGTCTGTGCACACACACACACACACTTACTGATGCACATACATACACACACACACACACACACACACTTATTTCACTGGATGCAAACAATGATGAATCCAGAGACAGAAAGCCACAGACAATTTGGACCAAGGTATAAGATGCTTTGATTCAGTCTATATCAGGACCCACTGAAGTTCTCATGCTGTGTCATCACAATCCACTCCATATTTTCTACTCTTATGTGCAGTACATTTGTGTGCATATCACATAATTTTTTTTTAAAGGTGCACTCAGTAACTTTTTGTTTATCATCTTGGACTTACAGTGACACCTAGCGGTGTGGATGGAGCATCATTCAAAATCAGTAGTTTTCTGTTACAGATACCATTGTAGAAATTCACTATTCACAATCAGCCATGATTAATTTAATCCAAAAGTGAAAGTGTCCAATAACAAGATGGTTACTGAGATTAAGTGAGTAGTATACAGATGGCCATGTGATTCTGAAATGGCAGCCCCCATGAGGGCGCCCTGCCCCATGTAGAATAAAATGGCTTTTATATGGTTACTGATATGACTAGAGTCCTCATCATGAGTGGTCATGATTTTTTACATACGTTTCAAAATTATAATTCTTTTTTTTTTTTTTTTTTTTTTAAGAAGTAAAACTTTTTTAATGGGGAAAAAAATTACTGAGTGCACCTTTAAAATATCAAAGGGATAGTTCATCCAAAAATGAAAATTCCATCATAATTTACTTACACTCATGTTGTTCCAAACTCGTCTTTCTTCCGTAGAACACAAAAGGTAGAATGTTAGCCTCAGTCACCATTCACTTTCATTGTATGGAAAAAAGATGCAATGAAAGTGAATGGTGACTGCAATTAGCATACTGCCTAACATCTTTTGTGTTCCAAGGAAGAAATAAAGTCATACTTGTTTTGAACAACATGAGGGTAAGGGTGAACTATCTAACTAATTCATTTTTGGGTGAACTATACCTTTAAGAATGGCATTTTTATCACCTTTGGTGTCATATATATACGTACATACAATTTTTTTATTACATTGATTTCATATTATCATTTCCTCTTTCTATAGTCAAATTTTTTATAATAATGCTTTTATTGTAACTAGTTGCCTTATTCATCTATGTCCCGCCATGTAGACCCCATCCTAACTTTTGTCTTGCTCCTACAGCAAGAGACTTTACTCTCAAGATGACGAAGAAGAGGAGGATATAGAAACCACTTTCAAGGCATGGCCAAGCCAGAGCAGCATCACGATTGCAGATGACGGGTAACAATATAAACATTCTCATAAAACGTGAAATTCCCTACCCTGTTCTTATATGGATATAATATGTGTTGCTGGAATTTTGCCCAACACACTTTACAGATATGGTATGCATAAATATGTATAAATTGTTATATTTCTTCATAATATTGGGTTTAATGTTAATGCCTTAATTATATTTTATCTTCAGGCTTAATCCACATCCTGCCTCTTCAGCCAACCAGACTAGTACTGTGCTAAACAAGAGATTACAGGAGCTGATCAAGCTGTTCAAAGAGAGAACAGAGCATGTCAAAGAGAAACCGACTGATCCAGATAACTTGGATGACGAGACACCACCTGCATGTGAGTCGAGTTCAGTTTCACAGTTTGATAAGGATAAATATACTCTTACTGAAATAAAACAGGCACATCACACAAACACATGGAACTAATCAAATAGCCATATAGGCATTGAAATATTTTCAGTGGACCCGAAATATATTTTGACACTTAAGACGCGGTCACGCATACCTTCTCACAGCGAAATTCTGCCGGAGAAGATACCGTGGGCGGACGTTGAGCGAGTGTGAAACCAGCAAAAATATAATTGTCAAGCAGCCTTTTTTAATGCTGCACTTTATACTCCGTGAGACTTAAGTTAAAAAGAAACAAAAAATGTGTTATTGTCCATTGTGAAAATTCCGTGTAGCTGTTTATGAAGCACTGCCCACATAGAGGTCACTGCCAAACCAAGCAACTTCCTACTGGTCAGCAAGGTGATTTCGTCTGTCAAAGTTCACTAAACTTGAACTTGAGGCGAAATCAGCGTGAGGAAATTCTTCACCACCATTGCGCGAAATTCATGATCACGTGGGTTCCCATTGAGATGACCGAATTCCACCTGTGGAATTTTGCCGTGTAAAGGTATGTGTGAACGTGCCTTAAAAAGGATAGTTCACCCAAAAATGAAAAATCTGTCATCATTTACTTACCCTCATGCCATCCTGGATGTGTATGAATTACTTTCTTCTGCAGAACACAAATTATGATTTTTAGAAGATTATTTCAGCTCTGTAGGTCCAAACAATGCAAGTGAATGGGTGCCAAAATTTTGACACTCCAAAAAGCAATCATAGCCATCATAAAAGTAATCCATACGACTCCAGTGTTTAAATCCATATCATCAGAAGCAATATGATTGGTTTGGGTGAGTAACAGATCAATATTTAAGTCATTTTATATCATAAATTCTTCTCCCTGCCCACTAGAGGGCGATATCAATGAAGAATGTGAATCACCAAAAACACACTAAGAAGACTGTGAAAGTTAAGGTGGAAATTAACTGAGCAGGGAGGAGAATTTATTGTAAAAAAGGACTTAAATATTGATCAGTTTCTCACCCACACTTATATCGCTTCTAAAGGCATTGATTTAACCACTTTGGATTACTTTTATGCTGATTTATGTGATTTTTTGAGCTTTAAAATTTTGGTACCCATTCACTTGCATTGTATGAACCAAAAGAGCTGAGAAATTCTTCCAAAAATCTTCATGAATTCAGCAGATGAAAGAAAGTCATACACGTCAAGTCGTCAAGTTTATTTTTTAAACATATTTAAAAACAACCTTGGTTGACCAAAGTGCTGTAAAATAAAATGGAAAAAAAAGGGGGAAAAAAAAAAATCCTAACAATTACAAAACATTAAAAGCAAGGGAAAAGAGATGAGTTTTGAGCAGAGATTTAAAAACCGACAATGTGGAAGCAGCTCTAATTGACACAGGCAAACTATTCCAAAGCTTAGGGCCTGCCACAGCAAATGCTCTGTCCTCTCTGCGCTGCAACCTGGACATATAGCAGCTGGTTATTACCTGATCTGAGGGATCTGGAAGGATTGTGTGTGCATAGTAAGTCTGTGAGATTGTAGAGCTAAATTATTAAGAGATTTGTACACAAATAATAAAATGTTAAAATCAGTATGATATCTGACTGGCAACCAATGCAGAGAGCACAGAATTGAGGTGATATGATCACGTTTACACATCTGGGATGGCATAAGGGTGAGTAAATGATGAGAGAATTTTCATTTTTGGGTGAACTATCCCTTTAAAGCGTCAAAAATGTTTGAATGTTATTGCATTAGAAACAAAGAATCACACTAAGTGACATTTATTTTAATGAAAGGTAGTGCACACACAATTTTCAAGCAAAAGATTTCACAAACAAGAAATCTGTCAAATTTAATGGAACCTGTACATATGATGAACTACACCTGTGTGAGGACACAAATTTGGTAAACTGAATTACACTCTGAATTTGCAATAAACACACATACAGCATCAATGGCAGTTTTACAGGGTATGTAACAAGTAATAATATACTCTTTTATGAACATCCCCAGCTAAGCAAGCTCCAGCACTGCCTCATGAGCCTGCAGGAGGTGCCTGAGGCCCCTGCTGAGAAAGAAGATGAGAATACTGAAGTCTTGTGCTGTAAGGAGCAGATGTTATTGACATTGACCCCTTTGTAAAAAGGAATATATTTAATGCACACAGGTGGCTTATAGAAACCTTTATCTTCACTTCATTGTATTGTGTTGTGTCCTGTCGTTTTGGTTGCAAACAAATTTAGTTAGGTCAGCTTAGTGAATTAAACTAAAGCCCTAAATAAAAACAATTTATTGAGTAAACATTTGTTTCCATTACCATTTAAGTACGATGTAACAGTAACTGTGCTCTGTCATTTCTGCTGACCTGATATACGTACTTTGGCTGTTTTGCGTGTCTTGTGCATTGGGCATTTCCTTATCAAACGCTGGACAACATTCATGTGTGACTGTTGATTGACTACGTGACGCCATCTACATTCTGGACATCTTGGCATTCCAATCCCGACTGCAGTTTGTGCAACATGAGGACACTGTGGTATGTTTAGGCTGATGTAAATTGTTAGAATTCAGTACAATTTGAGTAATCAGTGACCAAAGGCTTTCTCTACACCCTATTTTGTGGAATGTTTGTTATTAGAGTGACAAGAAGGAGATGAGAGATAATTACTTCAAAGCTATATGATTCAAGGTAACGTGAGATATTTTTACAGGTAAGCTGTTCTTTAAGCCTTTGTATCGGACCTGTGTCTAATCAACATTTAACCCTTGACTTGGAGTGTTTCTGAGTGTTTCTAAGAATTACTGTTTTGTCCCTTTTGTCTGTTTATTCCCTATATGTGACATTTTCTGTTATATTCGCTGCTACTACTTTGCTGTGAAGACTCTGCTGATCATCAGTGGCCTGCCAGAACCCACAACTCTCTGAGATCGTCTTTCAGCTCATCAATTACTTTATTGGAGAGTTTGTGTTCTCCATCATGATTGGTGAGAGGTGGATCTGACAATGAGTCAGTTGGGCAGGATAACTATTTCCTACAAATATGTTTCCCTTCAAAACTTTTGATACATGTTAAATTAATAACAAAATCACTAGTACAACATCTGTACCAACGTATCAATACTTCTTTCTCAATGTGTTCTAGTGGTTAATTTTTTTAGCCCTAGCTTTTGTTTATATGTAACTTGTTGTTTGCCCTAAAGGGAAATCGTGAAAAAGCCAGCTGAGAAGAAAGAGAAGGAGAAGGAACCCATCCAGATTATTCCTCCTTGTGCAGAGACACCCAAACTGTTAAAAGTAGCACTGGAGATGACTGAGAAATTGGGGATGAAAGGAACATAGTCCAAACTGAAGGAGAAGACCAACAGATGCAGTATCTCCTTGCAGGTACATACAGTCACACACACTGTCATCTAACCAGATAAATGCATTAAATGTAGTCTATGAATTGTAATGCTTTAGAAACAAAATATCAAATGAAGTGGCATCTGCAAACAAATTATGCTAAGTTTGATTATGTAATAATTTTTTTTATCGAATGCAATGGCATTCATAATTTTTTTTAGTGTGGATTAATTGTCCACTTCTATACCTTGTAGTGCTCCATGTCTTCTTCTGCGGCGCCCAACTCACCAGTCCATGAACCGCACTCAAAGCAAGACACAGACAGTCTCGGATATCAGACAGCTCAATGCAAATCCCCACAACCCCCACCGGGACTGGAGATGGGAATTTGTTTGCTGAAGACGGCCCAGGAGAGGAGGAAACAAATAACTCTCTGGACAGCTGAGAGGGCATTAAAATGGTCGCACAAGACACAGTTGTGCTCAGTGTTTTGGGTCTAAAATGGGTTGTGAGTCCGATACATTCACAGAAGTCTCTGAAATGGACTTAGGAGTGAACAAAACTGTCTCTTCATCTATACCATCTACACAAGAATTTTTATTTTCTCATTCAGAATACATCTCAATAGAATAAAGCAATATATCATGAGCAAGGACACAAAAAGCATGATTGTTCTATAAACAAAAAGTTAAAGGGATAGTTCACCCAAAAATGAAAATTCTCTCATCATTTGCTCACCCTCATGCCAACCGAGATGTGAATGACAAATACTTCAGCTTTTGTAGGTCCTCAAAATGCAAGTGAATGGTGACCAAAACTTTGACGCTCCAAAAAGCACATAAAGGCAGCATAAAAGTAATTTATAAGACTCCATCGGTTAAATATATGTATTTAGAACTTATATGATAGGTGTGGGTGAGAAACAGATCAATATTCAAGTCCTTTTTACTATAAATTCTCCTCCCTGTCCAGTAGGTGGTGATATGGACGAAGAATGTGAATTGCCAAAATGAAATGTGAAAGTGGAGATTGATAGTAAAAAAGGACTTAAATATTGACCTGTTTCTCACCCACACTTATCATATCACTTCTGAAGATATGGATTTTACCACTGAAGTCTTATGGATTACTTTTATGCTGCCTTTGTGCTTTTGGAGCTTCAAAGTTTTGGTACCCATTAACTTGCATTGTATGGAAATACAGAGCTGAGATATTCTTCTAAAAATCTTAATTTGTGTTCTGCAGAAGAAATAAAGTCATACATGTGGAATGGCATGAGGGTGAGTAAATAGATTTTTGGGTGAACTATTCCTTTAATTTTGAGTAACTTACACTTTAGACACAATATGGCCAGTTATTTTGTCTATTTATTCTCTGCTAAGAAAAATTGTTCCAAGCAAAACTAAAGCAGGATTAACTGTTAAATGTCGCAGAGTAATGCACAGACCATCCTTTGTCTGCAATGCAGCGAACATAGACAACAAGAAAAGTGATACAAAAAGTTAAGCGTCCCAGTGCTGTTATAATAGATATCAACAGTCTTGGATCTCTGCCTGTCCAATCAGATTAGAGGACCGGAACTAACTTTTGTATAACATAGTAATACACAGAATATGAGGTGTTTGAGGCCTACATGGGATATCCCACTGATATTACACTGTTTTTGTCAGTTATAAAATACCATATTGAAATAAAAAAGGGGTTCAATCTTCAGGTTTTCTTCTCTATGTGCTCCTACTCTCTTAAACCAAAAGACAAATGCCTTAATAAACCCTGAACACTTAAACACCTTACTCAAACTTAAAATCCTGTACTATCAGAGTCCAGGCTTTGTGGTTAAGCACTCCTCATTTATGGTTGGCTGCCAACTTAAAGCAATTTTGTAGCATTTCTAAAGTGAGATGTAACTTTGGCAATCCATCGTTTATTTTGAATATTTATGATTGAGATTTCCTCAATAGATAAAGCTGACGGTGTACCTTTCCCTGGGGTACTTCTCCCAGCCTCAATACACCAAAGCTGGATAAATCAGTGTGTTGGAGTTGTTCAGATCTGTGAAACTCAAATGATGGCAAATTTAGTAGAAGTGATGTGTGTGTGATGTATAAAGGTTCACTGTTTGACCGAAATGTATTAGTTATGTTGGCGAGCTTCTCTGTGCATTGTCTTGGAGAAAATGGGAGGGGAGACAAAGTGTGAAACATAATGTTTTCCTCTTCAAGATATCCAGATGTACAGCAGGCAAAAAAGTGGTTGACAAAATATTAACAAAATATAATGGTTAACAGTTTTTCAGAACAAAGAACAGATGAACTGAAGGTTTAGAAATGATTGGTGTCCAAGAATTGCCTTTGTTTTAACCTTCTCTGTTTGTTTTCATTTTGTGTTCTTGTTTTTAACCTAAAATTCAAGCCAATAAGCAAATATGTATATGTATATTTGCAAAATATACAGCAAACATTTGGAAGTTATATTGTTCTATTTGTTCTTCCATCATGCTGGACAGTCACAGGAGAATATACACTTTGGATCTGGCAGCTAGACATGAAGTGCTGTTTTGGAGTAATGTTGAAAAATTTTGTAAAAACTTAAAAAAATCATTTTAGCCTATTTTTAATATTTATGCAGTTCAATTTCATAACAAAATTCCATTAAACTGAATTGTGTCAGGTTTAACAAATTAAGTTAATAAAACGTAAAACATTTAGCTAGTTTTTTATTTAAATTTTAATCAAGATTAAAATCTTGTTTGATGGAATTTTATGAAATTGAAATGTGTAAATCTAAAAAAATACGTTTTTGAGTGCTTCCTTGTGTAAATAATTGTATTGCAAATAATTGTACATAATAGTAATGCTGAAGGTAAACTAGATACCTACATACTGGCTTGCAGAAAGTGGTGTCAAGTAAATGTTTGTGCTTCTGCCCAATAATTATGATTGCGTTTTTACAGCTTGCTTTTCATGTTAAAAATCCAATTTTATTCTACTAAGCATAAAAAATAAATAACAAAAAAGAAAAAAAGAAAACGGGATAACGATGAGACTCTGTAAGACTAATTTTTTTAAAAATAACATCTGTCTGTCTGTCTGTCTGTCTGTCTATCTATCTATTAATGCATAGTGTAGGCCAGGGCTCTTCAAGAACTTGGGCCAAATTATCCAGATGAAAACTTGGTGAGAGCTATTTTTTAAGGTCTGGCCATAAATTGCTTCACAGATAGATTGTTGAGGAGCCCTGTCCTACACCATACATGCTTTCCTTTCATAGATGGATGGATAAAATTAAAACTGAAATTTCCAATTAAGTCTAAATAAAAAACTTAACATTGTTTTCAATGAACAAAAACATTTTGTTGACATTTGCTTTTCCTTACTACTGGGAGTTCAGCGATTGGCTGCTCTCAGTGATGATAATAATTGACCTCTGCCAGCAGCAGGTTCCTCCAACTGTGTCCTCCGGAGGTCGCATTTGTCGTCCGCATACGTCATCGAGGCTGTCTCGTTTCATAAAAGCGAGTAGGACACTTCGAATGTGACCTTTCATGGGAATTCGGAGGATGCATGAGGTGTATCCTTCGTGGGCACTTACAACCCACAATTCTTTGCTTCAACGGAAATGTCTAAAAAAAAAATAAAAATAACAACGCCAATTTGCCCGTAAATATGATCTTCAAACGCAAGTAATGTTAATTCCCAAGCTGAAGTACCTCAGTAGATGGGTGCAGAGTATATAATATGTAAAATTATATTAATATATAATTAAAATAAAGTATTAGACTAAAAGTACACCTGTAAAATCTATTTTCTTTTCTCTTTACATCATTATAACTCTCCTAAAATGTACCTCATGCATCCCCTTATAAAGGGACTTTGTACCCTTCTCACTCAAAGCGCTCGCGCTTGTTAAAGAGTGGCGTGCTGTCATAGCAACCATGTTACGTTACGTTTGTTTAAAGGAGGACGCTCGTATGCAGCCTTCAAAGGACGCGTCCTACCTAGCATGCGGCCTTCGAAACGAGACACAGCTCCTTTCGACGGTCCAAACGCCAGTTCAGATGGCGTCAGTGCACCATTAGTTTTCCAAACGCCACAGATCTCTTAGAAGACCAGAACCCTGTAGAAGGCAGCTGAAGTTCACCTGCAATTTAATTTGAAGAAATGGCAACGAAACGTGCATTTTGCTTCCGTGTGGTCACAGTGGCTGCAGAGAGTTTGTGGAGAACTTCTGGACGATTAAGAACTCCAGACAATGTCCACTGTCCAGAAAAATATCGTCAGTCGATCCTCCACTAAACCTCACTCTGAAACACTTATGTCAGGCTTTCCTGGATCACAGACGGCATTTGGAGGAGCAGTGTGAAGTCTACAAGCAGAAATTGAGTCTGGTGTGTTTGGAAGATGAACAGCACTTGTGTGATGTTTGTAAAGTCTCGGAGGAACACAGAAACCACACACACTATCCCGTACACGAGGTCGCTGAAGAACATAAGGTATTGATGCACGATATCCACCTTATATGATTTTAAGTTAACTTAATGAGCTGATGTACTTTTAATACATTGTCAATATGTATCAAATTTAGGAAGTTCTTCTGATTCAGCGTGATCTTTTGACGAGAAAAGTGAAGATGATTCAAAATGCCACATATGAATATGACTGTATGGCCATGCACATGCAGGTGAGCCTGAGTTTTATAAATGTATTTAGTGTTAAGTTCCCCAAAGAAATGAACTGTACTTTTGAAAAACATGTTTAGATCTTGCATAAGATGAAGACCGTTTGGGAACCAAAAACAATTATTATTTTTTTTATAACCAGTTCTGTTTTTTAAAATAAAATAAAAAAACGGAAACGCATGATTCATAGCGGCATGTTTAGTTGTAGACCGATATATCGGTTTACAGATTAAATTGGTGCCGATAGTTGCTTTTTGGAACTATCAGTTATCTGCAAAAAATATATGCAGATAGTTGCAGAGAGTTTTTTTATTCCTTCGCATTCCTCCGTGGCCAGCGCTGGAGGAACCTACAGTTAGAATGGCTTCGTTCAATAGTATAACAGCAGTTTAATATTTAATATACAACAGTTAGTTCCGGTCCTCGAATCTGATTGGACGAGAGACATTCTATGAGTACTGATAGTCTCACACCATCAGCACTCAGACTTCACTGTGTATCACTCCGTTTGTGTTCATGCTAAACTAAAGTGTAAGAGCAGTGCAGATGTGTTAAGAGATTTCTGTCTCTTTACATTTAATATTGACATTACGTATTTTAGCCAGCAGGTGGCGGCAAAAGCCCATTTTTGTATGTAATATGAGCCAGTTGGTGACATGAAGTGAGTCACCGTCAGTCAGTGTTTAAATTCTACAGCGCTCCGTGATCGCTCGTATTACTACTGCACTACTAAAGCTAGGAAATAGCTTTAAACTAACAACTTAAGCATTAAAGCTCATCACAGCTGAGAGACACAACAGAATGATTAATTACACAAACTCAAGGCGCTTGCATCTTACCAGAGTTTCCACATTGGAGAGGACATGCTGTTCAAAATAGCGGAGAACATTGCGCTTTCTATAGTGAATGACTCTTGTGCACCAGCTACCGCGAAATAGGGAGGAATACCCCCGCTTGGTCGGCTATTTTTCCTCTGAGAAAATAGTATGAATTTAATCAAAATGACATTATCTTTAGAAAGCTGACTAACAGACTACAGCATCATCAACAGTTGATCGCACACGTTTTCTCTCTCTCTCTCTCTCTCTCTCACACACACATCCTTGTTTCTCCAATAACATGTTAGAAACAGCCCAAGCCATGATACTAGTAGTTCTAAAGTGATGTTTTTGAGAGGCTTGGATGCATCATTTTGTTTTGAACTAGCAACGGCAGGTTCTGATCCATGGCATAAGAAAGTAGTTCCATAAATTTTTTATGACCGTACTCAGTTTTTCGTAGTTTTTTTTTGACTTGTTCATTGAACTGTCTACGATTGTGGCCGAATCACAGCAGTGCTGATGTAGTGCTATATAGCACGATTGCAAGTGTGATATTGCTTAAGTGTTATATAATATAATAGTTTAAGATTCCGTTAAACCATCTGGTGAATATAAAATATTATATACAGTACACAGCATAAATGAGTACACCCCCTCTGAACATAAAGATAGGCCTATATTTCTATTTCTAAATGATTACTATTACAATACATGCGAAGATGACAAAAGAAATGATCAAAAGATATGTTATCAATATCTGTAAAATAATTACATGTAAATTTGCTTAAGTGTTGAGTACACCCTTGAGTAAATTCAAATAGTGTACAATATTTTAGTACTTAGAAAATTCTCCATAACTTTAAATTCCTCTCTGACCCTTCTTGACATCAAGTGTGGCATTGGAATAATGTTTGGAGTCACTGTCATGGTAAAAAAGTGCCCGACAGCCCAGGGTGGGGAGAGGTCACATCATCTTTTAAGATTTTGCTGATCATCTGTGAATTCATGATGCCATTGAAGTACAATTCCCCCACACCTTCAACACTCATAAATCCCCATAAAATAACTTTACCACCACTGTACATCACTGTGGGTACCATGCACTTAACACTGTACTCCTGTGTGATGCCATGCATTTTGGATTCCATAAGATCCCCCCCCCAAAAAAAAAAAAGACTTAAGATCATGAGACAAGCTTATAGATACTCAAAGGTCTGTACCTTTATCAGTATGGACCTTGGCAAAGGCTAAACAAGCTTTTTTAAGCTTTGGCTTCAGCAGTGCCTTCCTGCGTGGATGACAACCATGCATTCCACTTCTTTGCAGAATGTGTCTTACTGTGTGAGATTAAACGGTCACTCCAGTTTGGCTTCCCACAGCTTTTGCCAGCTCTGCACGTACTTGGCGATTCTTAGCAAAAATCACTCATCATGAGGTGAAGGCTTACAGCAATGGTCTGATTTCAGGAATCTTGTCAAGTTCATCCTTTTTGAATTTCTGTATCACTTTTGTGACTGTTTTGACTCAATAACAGTGACTTGTACCAGTGTGCCCTTTTGCGCAATTAAATCATTTTCTTTTTTCATTTATAAAATAATTCCTTTTTTTTTTTTTAAATGGAGCTGTTTTCTGAACCATTAAACCAAATACATTTTTTTTTAAAACGCGTAAAAAAATAAATAAATTGTTTAATGGTTCAAACAGCTCAATTAAAAATAAATAAATAATTTTCTAACTATTTCATATGTCAGGCTTAATTACTGAATGCAAAATTATTTAATGTGTTTTTTTGTTTTTGTTTTTTTTTTCTAATATTTGATGCATCAGGCTTTAAAGGTCATTATCTTCCTGAAACCCAGCAATTAATTTTTGTATAGGATTTTTGTTATTTAAGTTTCTCTTACCTCATCCATGCCACCGTATTAATCTTGGGGTATTATCAGAGGACTCCCATGGGCTTTTCAGAGAATCCAAATGTTTGGGAGTTTGGCCATGACAACTTACTCCCCTTGGTCTATAAAAGTGTTTAGAAATGTATGACATTACAATTAAGCACATCAAATACAATGTGAATAAAAAAAAAAATAAAAAAAAAAAAATATATATATATATATAATATTTATTTTATGCACCAAACACTATATTGACATTTGAAAAAAGGATTGTAATTGTAAAGCTTTTGTTGCTGGATCTCAGAGGGTTATAGTAACATTAAATCATAATAGCTTATGTAAAACATTGAGCTCTTTAAATTGCCAGAGCACTGCTAAATAAATAAAAATGTATGGGGTTAATGCCCAGTGACTGCTGCCAAAGTCTTTCTAGCAAGTCAGTCCATTAGGCAATGGGGGAAAAAAGGATCCAACGTGAAAGGAAAAAAAAACGTTCTGTCGCTGGGGCGGGCTCTTGTTCTCTTCAAGTGATCAATGATCTGTTTTTTTTTTTTACTGAAGAACTGACAAGACGTCAAGCTGATCTAAATCTTTTCATCGCACTCAGCTGCATATCATCACACGCTGATTGTAATCTAAAGTGGTTCTGTCATCAAGCATTTTTCCTGCCTTTTTTTCCTACACTAAAAGGACATCAGAAAGCGGAACCACAACAGTATGTTTTTATTGAACTACTTTTCTCACTGAAAGCTGCATATGGACATATGCATTCTATGGCAAGCCTTGAAGGGATAAATACACAATCACACACTTTCACAAGGTAAAGTTACTCCATGAATCGCACATCTGGCTCGTTTGGAGCATTTGTTTTCTCCATTGGTTCGGTTGGTTTAGGCATATAAGAATATGGCAATCGCACTCGGATCTGCACCAAAACAATCAGACCCAGACCACCTGGACGGAGAAGAAATCTGTAGGTCAGCTTGTCACTGTATTTCATCATCAAATGCGGCTATAGCCTTTTGGTGGATATATTATATAGGTCAATCATCACAGTCGCTTCTCGTTTTTGGATAGACAGAACATACACGGGTAGGACGGCATCCGCAACTTTTTGACAGATAAAAACATTGCTTCACTCTTTCTGTGTACAAGTGTGTGGTGCGAGAGGGAGAGAGAGCGAGCTCTGTGACTGTTAGAACAGGTACTTTTCAAGGCAGAAATAATGGAAAAACAACTAATGATGGATAAAAATAACCACAGCGAAACTTAGTTTTAAAATCTAACTTTGTGAAAGTGAGCCGAACCATGAAGAAAATGCAACATTGTAACTATTTTAGCCCATTTCAAACAAATCAGCAAACCATTTGCCTATTAACAGAACAGAGAAACGAGATCACAAAACAGTCTGCATGTGACACCCTCGCCCCAAAATAGAGTTGTTTGGAGTCTGCTAGTGTGTCGCAGGCTTTACTTTATTGTTGTTGATGATTACACTGTAGACATTATCTAATATTTTTTTCTGTGTTTTTTCCCAAATGCTTTCAGCATGAGACCATGTTGGTAGAGAAGAACATCAAGGAAGATTTTAAGAAGCTGCACCAGCTTCTGAATGAAGAAGAAAAGGCCATGCTTGGTGAATTAAAACAGGAAAAAGATGAGAAATTGCAGAGAATGAAAGACAAAAAGACAAATAAGTCTCTTTCTAACACTATTAGAGACTTGGAAAGAGAATTAGATTGTGCAGACATAAGATTACTTCAGGTTAGCCCATGTTTTATTCATGTCATTTCTCTACACCTCTTCTTTTTTCCTCCTCCCTCTGCATGATATTAAAAAGTACAGTAAAAACAAGTTGAGAAAAATATGATAAGCAGTGACTCAGTTTTTATTTACCCTATATTTTTCCACATTTTCTTTAGAACTTCAAGTACATTTTGAAGAGGTAAGCATCACCTCAACTCCTCAACACCTGCTTTTGAAGTATCAGTGGTCACTCCTGAATGTTTTTCCAGAGCCAAGCACACACTCGAGGATCCAATGATGGCCGCAGGAGAGCTCATTAATTCTGCAAAATATCTGGGCAACTTAAAGTTCAGTGTTTGGAGGAACATCAGAATATCTATCAGTTACAGTGAGTTGGCCCAAACAGTATTCCAATAGCTAGTAATGCATAAAATAAAATAAATTATGGACATGATACCAAGCAATAATTTGCTCGGTACTTACTTGATTTTACAAACGGTAAAGTTTTAAAGCAATGAGTCTGGTTATTTTCAACTTAAAGGGATAGTTCACCCAAAAATGAAAATTCTCTTATTTACACACCCTCATGCCAAAATAAGAATGAATTTCTCTCTTCAGCAGAACACAAAGATTTTAAGAAGAACATCTCGGCTCTGTAGGGCCATACAATGCAAGTGAATGGTGATCAGACCTTTGAAGCTCCAAAAAAATCACAAAGGAAATGTAGAAGTAATTCATAAGACTCCAGTGATTAAATCTATATCTTCAGAAGCAATATGATAGATGTGAGTGAGAAACGGATCAAAATTGTAGTCCTTTTTTTACTCTAAAAATCCACTTTCACTTTTACATCTGAAAGCCACATGTGGTTACTGTTTAGGTACACTTCCACATCTTAAAGTGAGTAAAAAAAGGACTTTAATTTTAAACTGTTTCTCACCCACACCTATCATTTTGTTTCTGAATATATGGATTTAACCACTGGAGAATGTTGTTTACTTCTATGTTTCCTTTATCTGATTTTTGGAGCTGCAAAGGTCTGATCACCATTCACTTGCATTAAATTGACCTACAGAGCTGAAATATTCTTTAAAAAAAATCTAAAAATGAAAGAAAGCCATACACATCTGGGATGGCATGAGAGAAAATAAAGAGAATTTTCATTTTTGGGTGAACTATTCCTTTAAAGCAATATTCAAAGAAAGGGTTTGTTTGGAGAGTTGGAAGATTGATATCCATGTGTAACTCTGCACAGACAAGGTTAAGCTATTCTGTCACACTAGTTTCATGCTGAAACATCATCTTTAATTGTTCTGTTGTACTTTGGAAATGTTTTAGTTTATAATTAATACTGTTATATTGAATTATTGCTATTTTGTGGCCCTTCTCGGCAAGTATTTATATATGCGATTTAATCGCAATTGGATTAATTATTCAGTTTCTGCTGCGTAATAGAGCTGCAGCTCTATATAGAAAATAAAGTGATTTCTGGGTTATTACATTTGAGTATTAAGGCCATTAATAAAAGTAAATTATAAAATGCATATTGAGGGTGGACACGAGTAGTCTCACCATTCACCACATTTATTGCATGTAAAAGAGCAGCTTGGATGTTCTGCTTGTTAAAGTAGGACAATCATACAGGTTTGGAAAGACATGTGGGTGAATAAAGGGTGACAGCAATTTTGAATCTCACGTCATTTATTCACTAATAGTCTTGCCCTCCCCCTCTTGTCTACACATTATTATGAGATTGATGTGATGGATCATCCGACCCAAAATTAGTGCAAATTTTCATGAATCTTTCAACTCATTATGCTTGTAAACACTCTGATCTCTTACTGTCTCTCTTCAGTTCCTGTGATACTGGACCCTAACATGGTTAACTATGAACTTGAACTCTCTAAAGATCTGAGTCATGTGTGGAACCCCAATGAGATTGCGGCTGATGAATACTTGGCAGGTGTGCCGCTTCCCAAAAACCTGGAGAGATTTGATTGTTGCCCTTGTGTTCTAGGCTATGTGAGCTATTCCACAGGGACACACACGAGTTGTTGAGGTGAATACGAAAACGTGTCCTGGATGTTAGGTGTCGCCACAGAGTCTGTGGAAAGAAAAGCAAAAGGCCGCTTTCTCAGTGGAGTCTGGTGTATTGGATGTGAAGGTGAAATGCTCAGTGCAAAGAATCCTCTGGAGTCAAACATCCCTCTGTGTGGATTTCAAAAACCCAAACAAATGAGGGTGACATTGGACTTGAGTGGAGGAGAGCTGTCGTTCTCCGATCCTCAGAGCGATGAGCTGTATCACACCTTCACACACAATTTTACAGAGAAGGTGTTTCCATTCTTCTACACTGAAAGCTACTGTGGTCTCAGAATTCTGCCTGTGGATTGGCCCTTAAACGAAGAGATCTGAAGTGAAGAGGTCTGAAGTGAAGAGCTTTTGGCTGAATAGAGATTTGGTGTGAGTCAGCGTTAAAGTAATACTCCGGGTTCAATACAAGTTAAGCTTAATCGACAGCATTTGTGGCATAATGTATTTATTTACTTTTACAATAAAAGTGATTTGATTGATTTGATTTTAATGTTGATTACCACACACACACACTTTTTTTTTTTTGACTCATCCCTCCTAATCTTTAAAAAAAAAAAAAAAAAAAGCACAAATCTGTGTTACAGTGAGGGACTCAATGAAAGCGAATAGGGGGCCAATCCGTAAACGTTAAAATAGTCACTGTTTCAAAGTATAGCCACAAGACGTAAACAATATGCATATTAACAGGATTTTTGTGTCATAAATTCGTTTACTAACCTTTTCTGTGTAAAGTTATGGCAATTTTACAACTTCGTTGCTATTACGATGTAACGCTGTAAACACAAACCCTAAAACAACCATAAAAATGACGATTTAAACAACTTTACAGCTTAAATAAGTTTTAACAGATTAATGTACGTGCTTTTATAAAATATATAAGCTTCACATTTCTGCGTTTAAACCCTCCAGAAATTGGCCCCCATTCACTTTGTTAGTGCCTCACTGTATCCTCCATTTTTGCTTTTTTTTAATTATTTTATATATATATATTAATTATTAATTTACAATTAAGAGTCAAAAGTATTTTTTTGTGGTTATCAATATTATGCCACAAATGCTGTCAGTTGAGCTTAACTTATATTGAACCAGGAATATCTCTTTTATATTTCTTAGTTGGCCTTGTTCTGAGGTTGATATTTACAGTCTTGGGTCCCATTGCTTACATTACCTCGTTTCAGTTTGTGATGACTTTTGGAGAATGTTCAAGAGTAAGCTAATAATTTGGTTCAAGTGTGTTATTATTATTATTGGTATATTATGTTGAATCTTTATTTTCCACCTGTTATATTGAGGTTAGAGAAATACCTCACTGAAAGACAATATGTCATTTTTCAATTTGAGTGCCTTAAATTAGAGTTCTACAGAACAGTGCTGTATTTTCTTTATTATTATTATTATTATTATTATAAAGGACTAATATTAGAAATGTTAAAGAATTCTGCTATGAAAGAGTGGATTGAGTCTTTGTATATATTAGAGCAACAACCTCTAAATCCTACATAAGAATAAAAATCTTCAACCACAGTGTGAAGGACTTGTCTTTTGTGGTTTTCTATTTATGATGCTGCAAGCCAACAGAGCAGCCTTATTTTCTGAATCCCCACACAATTATAAAAAGGCTACAAAATGGGGTTTGAAACTATAAAAAACAGGCAAGATTAAAGAACATTTAAAAATATACACTAATGTTCAGAAATTACATTTTCCTCCTCACCATAGATAGCAAAACAGCTCATCTTAAATCAACACATTTGGCTCTGGTCTTAATCTAGATTATAAACTTTTATTTAGATTTATTTCATCAGAACAGTTTTAATGCTAACTGATCTAATTTTTGCTCAATAGGTGATCTGTGAATTTAAAGTATGTTGGATTTATAAGCTTTGTGCACGCTGTAATTTTTAATTTGTAGAGTTAACATATATATATATATATATATATATATATATGTATAGGTTTTATATTCAACTGAGGGAGAGAGACCTACTGTGCATTACTACAAAATAATAATAAATATTGCGCATACTTTAAAAAATAAAGGTTTTTATTATTATTGTTTTTGTGCATTTATACATTGATCTTTAAATAGTTTATATAACCCAGATTATAATATAATATTTTTAAACAATATAATCAGAAAGAGCTTTACTGCTATGTAATTTGCAGACGAGGTAAGTAGACTATGTACAGGTAGTTTGAATAAATATGAACTAATTCTACATACTTTGAATTAAATATGATTTAGTATAGTATAATATGTAAATAACTAATAGGATTTAAGATAAGCACACGAGCAAATATTAAATGTACTTATATTCAGGTAATTACCGTATAATAGCAGTACTTTTCATCTTTTCTTCAAAAAGCAATGAGGCATTTGAAATATGTTTTTAGGGTTTAAAAACAGAAATGTGAAGATTCAAATTTTTAGAAAAGCCTTTACATTAATTAATGTGTTAAAATGTGTGTATCTTTGCTGTAAAGTTGTTTAAATCCTAATTTTTTACAGTCATTTAAGGTTTACAGCGTTACGTTGTCATGGCAATGAAGTTGTAAAATTGGATTCAACTTTACACAGAAAAGCTTATAAAGTGATTTTATCACACTAAAATCATGTTACACATCTTGCGGCTATACTTTTGAAACTGTGTGTATTTAAACGTGTGTATTTAAACGGATTGGCCACTGTAAATACCTCACTTTAACCTCGATTTTTGCTTTTTTTTTAACAAAAGGAGGGACGAGTTGAAATACATTTTTGTGGTAATCAAAATTATGCCACAGATGCTGCTGATTGACCTTAACTTGAATTGAACCCGGAATATTCATTTGAACTACGTTTCCCAGCAACCTGTGCGTGTGCTTCAACCACGTGATGTAAAGAGATTTACCTGAGCTAGTCCTTCGTTATTTTGTTTTACTTCCCATTTTTTCCTGCTCGTTTGTCTGTGAACGCACATTTCTGAGGGCTTTAGGATGAAGGGAACGTGATAATGATAAATGTTGTCGTTTGCTGCATCGGTTAATACAGTATATGTGGAGGAACAACAAGAGGCTGTTATCAGACGGTCCCGTGGTCATGAATGTAACAAGCTGACAGTCCGCGAAGATCACAAGACCTGCCAGTCTCCGAAGCGCTTTAAAGGAGCAGTCTCTATGATAAACACGATTAAAACTGTCTATTGTTGACTGATAATTCAAAGACCATGCATGAGGTGAGCTCATAGCCATGGAAGGTCAACATTTGCCTACTGAGGTAAGATACAAAACTGAATCGTTTACTGCTTTTAAAGGAAAGTTCCGGGTTTAAAACGTATATATATATATATATATATATATATATATATATATATATATATATATATATATATACACGTAAAAATAATCACCGTTTATGGCATGATGTTGATTAATATGTTGATTAAATGTTGATAATGTTGACCACAAAAATATTTTCTATTCATCCCACTTAAAAAAAAAAAAAAATACAGTACAATGGAAGTGAATGAGGCCAGTCATAAAAGGGTTAAATACACACTGTTTTAAAAGTATAGCCACGAGAAAAACATTGTGTTTACATGATTTAAGTGCGAGTGTGATGAAATCAGGGATTTACCAACGTTACAGCGTTTTACCAGATTACAGGGCTTTTTCGTCACGACAGTGGAGTTGTAATATTGGACATAACTGTACACAGACAAGGGAAGTAAGCGATTTTATCACACTAAAATCATATTAAAATGTTTACATCTTATGGCTGTACTTTTGAGACAATATGTATTTCAGTGTTTATAGGCTGGCCCCATTCACTTCCATCGGAAGTACCTTGCTTTTATAATGCGATATTTTTTATTTATTTATAAACGAGGGGCAATTCGAATTTATTTTTGTATTTATTTATTTTTCTTTTGGTAACCAACATAATGACATACTGTATGTTGTCGATTAAGCTTAATATATCTGGAGGTGAATATGGTTATTACAAGGTATCAAAGTGCCATGGTAATTTCATCTACCTGTACCATGGTACTGCCATTGAGCTTTTTGGTAGGGTAATGTAACTCAATATTGACTATTCATAACATCTGTTTATACCTAGTAGATGATAAATGGATAACTGGTCAAAATTAAACACAATAGGCCTATATGCAGATACTGAAAATAAAAATGAGACACCTGGGTTAATCACACAAAAACACATTTAAGGTCATTATTTTATTTTTTTTTTTTTTATTGTTATTATTTGTTTTGGACCATTACGTTTTTTTTTAGTTTTTTTTTATTGTGACAGTCTAATCCATTACAGACAGTCAATCAAGGAACAATATATTCAGGACAGTACCACCAATTCTCTGTTGTAATGCGTCCAGATGTAGTAATTTTGAGTTTTTTGGGTAATTCACATTATTGTCTTTTTAGAATGACAGTAAAATATCAATTAAGTGATTTCTTAAAGTTAAATGCAGTACAACAAATACTACCATGATGTATAAATACTCTACTGTGTAAATATACTGTATCATGTTTCCACATTACAGTAAAGAAAATAAGATGTTTTGCATTACAGTAATAAAAAGCAGAAGGTAAAATTGTCATGAAAATAATGTCACGATTGTTGTTAAGGAAAACATAATGGGACTAGGACATGTTCTTGACAGGTTTCGTGACATTCACCCAGCTATCAATTGACAGACATTACCAAAGGGACCATAACCTGTGACTTTCCTCCCATTTGCTCCAGATAATCTCTTATATATTGGGTTACCTTCATGTAACGGACCGCAGGGAGGCATCACTGGTCTGTAAGAGTTGGTATGAAGCAAGCCAAGAACATCAGTTTCAGGTTGTTCACTTTTTCATCTGAATATCAAGAATTTTGGCCCATCTCTGATTTTAACTGCATTTTCCTGTGGGTGCTTTACTGCAGAAAAATGTCACCTTCAGGTTCCCCGTTTCCACATCTTCACTGGACTTTATCCGGGCGCTTGCAAGGCGCCCTCGCTGTGGCTTAATCATCAGCCATCTTGATGGGTCCAGTCTGTCAAGACAGGTTCTTGTGGAGGTTGGTGTTCACCTCGGCCCTCGCTTGGAGAGTTTGGCTCTACCTGGCAGTAGCATCACTGAGTCCTCATTGTTGGGACTCTTACCACATCTGACTGGCCTGCACAAACTGGACCTTCAGGGACTGGACAGCCTCTTTATGTCTGGAGCCTTTCTGTCCAGAGATGAACACCGTCAGCAGGTTGTACCTTTACCTTCAGTTTCATTTTATCTGTGAACATGAGTCCATATACAGTATGTTGAAGTTCTTTATGAAATTAACAATCAATGGTGAACAGCTCCATTTTTTTTTTTACTCACCAAAGCCATTTTTTATTTGCTTTTGATGCTTGTGAGATGTAATTTTGGACCCAAGTGTCATTTTATCATTGTCAATTCACAGGTCCAACACGCGTTGAGGAACTTGCAGGAACTTGACCTGTCTGATCTCCGCTACCTCTCAGACCTCTCTTTCAACCGGCTAACTAGTTGCACGCCCAAGTTACGCCAGCTGGCCCTAGCCGGATGCCACATCGCTTTTGAATTCGACCCATACCGAGGTTGTCCAGTCGGGTCTGGCTCCTCCGCTCTCGTCTCTCTCCGTAACCTCCTGAGTCTTTTACAGAAGCAAGCCTCCACACTCCGCTGCTTGGACTTGAGTCGCACCAGCATCACTCCTGAGTCCCTGCGCTCTATAGCCCAGGTGCCAGGCCTCCTTCTGGAGGAGTTGAGTCTACGTGGCTGCAAAGAGCTGACGGACTACTCCATGGAAATCCTCTGCAAGCAACAGAATGCTCTGAAGAAGTTGGACCTCAGCGCGTGTACTGAGTTAACAAGTAGGACAGTGCTGGCAGTTGCAACTGAGCTGAAGGACTTACATCTGCTCACCCTGTCTCAGGACTGGAAGATAACGGATAAAGGCCTGGCCGAGTTAATGTCACTGCATTGTTTGAGGACTCTGGACTTGTCGGAGTGTCTGCATGTCAGTGGTGTAGATCTGGTGAAGGGATTGTCCTCTCCACAGCCCAGAGCTCAGCTGGAGACCCTTAGTCTTAGAAATTGCACATATATAAGGGTGAGGCTTTGAAGGAAGTTTGGATTCAAGGGGTTTATTTTGAAGTTGTGTATAGTACTGGGCAATATATGAATATTCATTAAGTATTTGCAGTGATTTTGCTGGCAACATAAAATTATGCAACATTGCAATGATTTTAGTGGACTTTTTATTAGTCTATTAAGTTTCCTGAAGAATCCGTCATTAGATTTTTATTTTTGCAACCCTACTCTTCTCATGACATGGGAGAATGAGAGCGTTAACACAGATGTTTTCAGAACTATCCTTATCAGCAAAAATATATGAAGATTGTTTTTTTTTTGTTTTTTTTTATTCGTCCGACCGACTTGGTTCTGCAGTATAACAGCGGCCTCTAGAGGTAAAAAAAAATTAAAAAGAATCACTGACACCTTCGTGGGGATTTGCTGCTCTATCTAAATTTTTCATCGACATTATTCATACTTATCTTCATTTCAGTATACGGTATATATTGTGTTATTTTGATTAGATAATTAAGTGTTTTAAATTGGAAGCGAGGGCATGCAAAGAAATTTGTGACTATATAGAAACGTGCCCCGTCAGCACATACATTGTCTTCAATTTCATATATTGTAAATAGTAATTAACCTGCAAAACCCTTCTTCTGGTGAATAAATATGTTATAAAAAGCTTAATATGGTTAGTACTTTAATATAGAGCATTGTAACGTAACCAAGTCATCTCCGTCATTTTAAAATAAGAGTTCCCAGTGTGTTTCGGGCTAGTTTATAGTTAAAAGTCCCATGTTATGCACCAAATCTTCATTTTTTCTGATTATTAATTGAATTTTGGCTGGCCTATAAAATAAGTAAGGAAATACTAAATTTGGTTTTAAAAACTGTCCGCTGATTAATAGGTTATCGCCCTTTTCCACCACCTTAGTTATTGGTATCGGCAAAGTCCACTATCGGTCAACCTCTTGTTTCAATAGCGAATCTAATTTACACTTCAGTAGCAAAAATGTCAATTGGCAAGTTCGATTCACAAACTGTGCATTTCAATGAATCAAAAGTTTGATTCAATGATTTGTTTCGCGTCATCACTCAGAAATGCTCCCGAAAGTCACTACATGCTGCTTTATGTATTAAAATTGTTTTAGTAATAAACAGCGATATTTACCTTCTTATATACTTCCTATTGATTGTTTTTTTTTTTTTTTTTAGCATATTAATGAAAAAGATTGGTATTTGTTCATTTAGTATGGAAAACATGTCTTTATTTCTCTATTTACTTTAGTTCCTTCATTAAACATTTGAATCTACTTTGCAAACAGTGGCTGCACAGTCAAAATAATAGTTCTTACCAATGAATCGCCCTTTTAAGCCATTTCAGAGCAAATATGTAAATATCAAGAAATATTTCAAGTATCGTCAAAAGGTTGAAAAATGCCAATATAATTATTGAACTGTATTACCCAGCCCTAAATGTGGATCAACCAACCCCTTTTCAACTCAGGTTATATATTCTCTTCCCCTTCTTGACAAATCTCTTTTTCATACAGGATGCAGTCATATACTCCCTGACACAGCTGCTAGGCAGTAACCTGAAAGAGCTGGACCTCACCTCATGTGTCTACCTCACTGACCTGAGCATTCGAGCCATTGCAACCTACTTGCCTGCTCTGGTGGTATTGCGACTCGGCTGGTGTAAGGAGATCTCAGATTGGGGGCTGCTGGGGATGGTGGAGCCCACCAAGGATTGTGAACCAAGAGACAAAGAGGTGGGATTCTTGGTGGTGACTATATTATTATTATTTTTATTGTATTTAACATTTGTTAAAGATTGTGACGGACTCAGTTTTTGAAAGTACTATGGCCTTTCAAGTTATTTCTTACATTATAGCCACAACAGACACCAGAAATATAGTTATTTCATGGAGCAGTATTGCCCAACCATCAGTGTACATAATCAGACTTTTTGAACTTTCAGAGTAAAGCAACATCTTACTTTTTGGTTTAACAACACAATTTCTGAGTATATATTTTTAAGTAACATGTTACTTTTCTATTTATTTAAAGATGAAATGTGTCACTTTTCAATGTTATAATACTTTCTTAATATGCCAAGGCAAATACAAGTAAAGCATCCTTAGGTTGATTTGGCCAAAACAAAAAAAAAGTGAAAACACTGTGCCTCTGTTTGTTTAAGCATCCCGACCAACCCAACATTGCATTATTGGCTCAACCAATGGCATGACTTTGGGGTGGAACTATCTATTGGTCCAACCAATGGTTAAAGGAGAAACTAAATGGGGAAACATTTTTAAAACAGTCATTATGTTTGCAATTTGGTCACAATAGTGGTGAAGAAATTACACAATTCACCTTTAATTTATTTACTGGTAAAGTGAAACCCTCTCTTGAAAAAGATAACACAACGTAATTTAATTACATAGTTGTAAAGTAATGTAGTTACCTTTTTTAGCACTAATGCTGTTAATTTTAAAAGTAATTTTCCCTAACACTGCTTCTGAAAATCATTGCACAAAAAATATACAACTTACTCATAAATGCCCCAAATGTAAAGGAGGACAAAGGTCCAAGTTTTACCAGGACATTTGGGAACATGGGATTTTTCCAGCCTCCAAGCCTGCCTTTCCAGGAGAAACCACGGCTGGTGACAGATGAGGATCTGGGAGCCTTTAAGGAACAGGAAGGAGCATCACTGCTGGCCCTCAGGGGTCTTCAGGAACTGGACCTGTCAGCCTGCTCTAAATTAACTGACACCAGCATTACACAGGTCAGTATATAATAGAGAGGTTGTATGCAACTGAGGATACACAGGTCAGTATATAAAAGAGGTTGTATGCATGTGAGGGATGATTTTAAGTTTGTATTCTTTGCATTGAGCCAAGAGGTCAATCTGTGATATTTAGATCTTCAAATGTCCTATAACAAAAATGTTATACAGACAGTCATGTTGAACGTTAAAGGGATAATTCACCCAAAATGACAATCCTGTCATAATTTAATCAGCGTCAATCCAAACCCCAATTACTTTCTTTCTTTTGTGGAACACCAAAGGAGAAGTCTAGCAGTATATCCGAGCTGTTCTCTTCCATATATTAAAAGTGGACGACGACCAGGAGCTGTGAAGCTCCAAAAAGGACATAAAAGCGTCTTAAAAGTAGTTCATATGACTGGTCTTCCGAAGCCATATGATAGCTTTGTGTCTGGAACAGACTGAAATTTAAGTCATTATTTAATTAAATTTTTCGACTTTCTCCACTTTTTCTCACCAATTAGGAATGCCCAATTCCCAATGCACTCTAAGTCCTCGTGGTAGCGTAGTGACTCACCTCAATCCAGGTGGCAGAGGACGAATCTCAGTTGCCTCCGCGTCTGAGACCGTCAATCCGATCTTATCACGTGGCTTTTTGAGCACGTTACCGCGGAGACATAGCACGTGGAGGCTTCACACCATCCACGCACAACTCACCACGTGCCCCACCGAGAGCGAACCACATTATAGCGACCCTGAGGAGGTTACCCCATGTGACTCTACCCTCCCTAGCAACTGGGCCAATTTGTTTGCTTAGGAGACCATGCTGGAGTCACTCAGCACACCCTGCGATTCGAACTCGCGAGCTCCAGGGGTGGTAGTCGGCGTCTTGCTGAGCTACCCAGGCCCCCAATTTAAGTAATTATTGGTCACCATTCACTTTCATTTTTTGGAAAAGAGCAGCTTGGACGTTTGCTGTAAATTACTCTTTTCCGTGTTCCACAAAAGAGTGAAAGTCAAACAGGTTTGGAATGACAGTGCAAGTAAATGATAACAGAATTTCATTTTTGGGTGAACTTTTTTTAAGTGCTTGTCATGGTACCCTCAGGTACTACGTTTTCCAGAGCTGAGGCATCTGTCACTTTCTATGCTGCCTGAAATCAGTGATGAAAGCTTGGTGTCTGTAGCCTATCACTGCTGCAGCCTCACCAGTTTGGCCCTCAGCCACTGTCCCCAAATCAGTGACCAGGGCATGGCACGGGCCCTCCCACTCCTCCACAGACTACAGCATCTGTACCTGGCCTGCTGCGATGCCATAACTAACGAGTGAGTAACCTCAACCAATGTTATGTTTTTGTTCAAAACTAATGATTTTTGGTTGTCTTTGATAGATAAAAGCTGCCATAACAAATATGCTGTCACATGTGTCCTTTTGAAATCTTTATAAATGGTTTTGGCATTTATATACTTATGCATGCTTAGACACAACCTGCAGTGGCCCTAAAATAAGTATCTGGGAAAAATAAGACATCTGGGATGCAGTGTGCACTGTAATTTGATTGCAAAACAATCAAAGACTTGCATGATCCAAATCACCCTAGGCATATTACAAAACCTGTCAATAAAACTATGTAATATTAGAGGACGGGAAAAAGCCATCATAGTTAATTTTAAGCCTACACCGGACACACATTTTTAAGCGGTTACATCAAACTTACAAGAGCGCTCTGCTTTTTGATTATTGCCTAACTGATCACTATGTTCCTGCAGAACTCTTTCTATAATTTCGCTGCACTGTGATAGACTGAGGACCCTCGATGTCTCCATGTGTAAGGACATAACAGTGCACCAGGTGGACCACCTACAGTCTCGCCTGCCTTTCCTCGAGAAAGTCCAGTGTCGCTTTGTCAACAGCGCAGATTTCACTATGGTTCTATGAGTAATATCTGTAATGCAAGAAATGTTAGTCATATGAAATAAAATATTTAAAGCACTTTGAGCTCAGGTATAAGAGAAAACAATTCCAAAATACTGTGTTTTTTGCGTAGGACATTCATTTTTACTTTTAATGTGGCAAATCACTGCTTATGAATGTATTGTCTGTATTATCTGTGTCCACTCATTTCTGATCATTCTGTTAGTTCTACATTATATAGATGATCTACTATTGTAGATATAATAAAAGTTGAAGACACACACTTTCTTCCGGATGTGTTGTCTCAGTATAGCTGTTATCATCATAGCAAATTTCAAATTTATGTAAATGAATGCTTGTTATTTGTCCTTTTTAATTAGTTATACTGTCTTGCTGTAATTTGAACATGCATAGTCCAGTTACACCTTGCGTCCAACATCCAAATCAGTACTTTGTCAGCAGTAGACAGGAGTGAACAATCAGGCTTTGTAAGTGAACAATCAGGCTTTGTAAGTGATGACTAAGAGTAATCAGCTCAAAGGTCTGGATGTGTTGTTTTTTTTACTATAATTTGTTGCTATGTAACCTATAAACCTTTACGGATTCAACCTGTAATTAAAATAAAAAGGAGTATTTAAAATCATGTTAATACACTATATCTTTTTTTTTAATTCACTCGATTTCATTAATGCAGCTGACAGACATTTATCCAAAGTTACTTAGGGGTGTTCAGACTGAATACACATCACAATGTATATAACAGAACGCAACTGTCTTAAGACACATTTATTTTATCCCTTTTTCTCCCCAATTTGGAGTGCCCAATTCCCACTACTTAGTAGGTCCTCGTGGTGGCGCGATTACTCGCCTCAATCCGGGTGGTGGAGGACAAGTCTCAGTTGCCTCCGCTTCTGAGACCGTCAATCCGCGCATCTTATCTCGTGGCTCGTTGTGCATGACACCATGGAGACTCCCAGCATGTGGAGGCTCATGCTACTCTCCGTGATCCACGCACAACTTACCACGTGCCCCATTGAGAGAGAGAACCCCTAATCGCGACCACAAGGAGGTTACCCCATGTGACTCTACCCTCTCTAGCAACTGAGCCAATTTGGTTGCTTAGGAGACCTGGCTGGAGTCACTCAGCACACCCTGGATTCAAACTCGTGGACTCCAGGGGTGGTAGTCAGCGTCAATACTTGCTGAGCAACCCAGGCCACGCCTTAAGACACATTTTTAAAAGTTGAAGTACTTTTTACTTTACACGGCGTCTAAAAAAACATGCCGCAATGTTCAAAGATGTCCATTTAGCACGTTTACAAACAAAAATAATTTGTAAAAACAGTGCAGGTGTACACATTCTCTGTGTACGGCCCCTTAGAGTGCATTCAAGGTACACATTTTATCAGTATGTCTGTTTCCTGGGAATCAAACTCATGTCCTTGGCGTTTTCAGAGCGATGCTCTACAGGAGAAACAATTCATACATAAACTAATTTTGTGACCGTAACCAAAAAGACGAAATGAAGGTTTTCACAATATATATATATATTTTTAATTTCATTCAAAGGAAAAAAATCTTGAATTAATGTCATGTACCATTTTCAGGTGGTAAAGTGGTCACGTCAAAATCGTTACACAGAAAGCGATGTACAGAGAACAGTGAATACAGTACATGGATTGTTTTTTGTTTTTTTTGCTAGGTCAATGTCATCATTAGATTTGTGAGTACCACAAAAGAACACTCAAAATCAGTGAATTATGGTGCAAGTTTTTCACACTTTAAAGTTTGTCAGTTCCATTCATGCAGTAGCCAAACAGCTGCAAATGTACCACAGAACCCTTTAATCATATTTCTTTGATCTCAAAACAGAAAACATGATGTATTTTAATTACCATTCAAAGAAGTGCTTATGTGGCCTTAAATCCACAATCAGATCTTTAGCCAGATACTGTATAGTCAGTTGAGGAAACCTTATTCTTGATAAAATACCATTAAATAATATTTTAAAAATAGAATCATCATGCATCTTCCCTAAAAAATACTGCCATTAATTCCACAGGGAAATCGGCATTTTGAGTGGGAGAAAATAAAAATAATTTATGGATAAACTGAATGGCTATATAAAAATTTGACCAAAAATAAAATAATTTTACATTGTGTAATTGTAAATTTCCTTGATTTATCAGTTTATACCTGGATGCATGTGTTTTGTGATAAAGTTACAAGCCTGAAAATACAAATCAGACACCAATATATTCATGCAGTGTCGTCAACTCACACTTGGGCAAACTACTCCTATAACAACATGCAAAATATTAGAGATTCAAACCATTTTCCTTCTGGAACTTAAACCCACTTCAGGATCAAACCAAAGCAATTCTCCAAGATCACCGATTTAACTTACACCAGAACACTTACATTTTTTTGAGTTTTGTTTATGAAAACATAATAGATAATTATACAGCAGCACATGCCTCCAATGCAATAATGCCATCCATGCATCACTCATGATTGTATAACAGTTTCTCATTGTGCGTAGCTGAAGTGAGCTATATGTACCTTCCAAACTATTCAACAGTTGATTTTATTCAACAATAATGAATATCAATGGTTATTTCTCATAGTAAACTATTAATTGACAATTTGTTTGATACATTAAGCTTTAACATCGTACCGGTTGAAAATGTAATCCTTTTAAAGGGATATTTCACCCAAAAATGAAAATTCTGTTTACTCACCCTAATGTTGTTCCAAAATTGTTGACTTTGTGGAGCACAAAAGAAATGTTAGGCAGAATGTTAACCAGAGTCCCCATTCACATTCATTAAATGGAAAAAAGTAAATAAATGATGTAAATGACAGAATTGTCATTTTGGGGTGAAATATCTCTTTGAAGCCCTTACAATGGTACTCAAAAAGAATACCAACAATCTCTAATCATTTAGTTTTTAAACATACAGATGTTTCTAACAAATATGTCCATGCTTCCTTCCTAATAATCTGTGGTCTCATTTAATGCCACTTAGTAGATTTCAAATTGTTTGGTAGAAGCAAAACAAGTAATAAAGGGGAAAAAAAGGATAACAAAGTGTGCGTAAAGACCTGATTAGAGAATATCATACAGGTCTATCGTACAAGTGTCGGAAAGGCATATTTAGATGCAATACGCCAGGCCGCAAGCCAACAAAAAGCATCTCCCAATGCATGGCCATCTCCACAGGCACTTAGATTATAGCACAACACCATAGAAAGACACATGGTTCTGCAATCCCTCTATGATTGTACAAGGTGCTCTAATTTATATCAAGTCCTCAAATTACTATTCAATGTCCCTTATCTCCCAATTGCAAAACCTTACTGCACATATTATGTGCTGCCACTTAGTGGCCATTTCCAGCATTCAGTTGTTTCCCATCTTAGTAATGCAGTAATTACGGATGACCGCACATTTATGGGTGTCCTGAGCATTATTGTTCAGCTTGGCTGAAGTCGTAGCAGAAGTTGAAGTTGCTGGGTGGTTTGGGGATGGGTGGGGCCGTGTCTGGGATAGGTACGTTCTCCAGGTCTAAGAGGCGAAGCTTGATTTCCATAGAGAGGAGAATCTCCAGTTCGCTGCGCATGCTCTCACTGCTCATCTCTTTGCCTAGCAACACGTTGAGTCCGTCTGTCCACAGACAGAACTGTGAGACAGAAAGAGAAAAACAAAAGATAAGGTACAGCAGAGAAGTATGAACTTACCATTATAAATATCAACATTACTCATTTTCCCCTACACATTTCAATTAGGGCTGAAGATTTAACATGTTAATTTAACACGACTTAACTGTGTGATTAATTATATAAAAAATAATTTATCGTGTCCCCGGGACCGTAGTAAGGAATATTCCTAACATCAGAGCATTTCAAGCTTGAAGTACCACCTGTTTTCAACAAGGGGCAGTAAGCGGAACTCCAGCTGTATAGGAAATAGCACTGTGTTAAAAAAAAAAAAAAAGATTTTTCAATGCATTTGAATGTTCTCGATATCGATTCTTAAATCCCAAGATCGAGAGGAAATCACTCGCATTTGCCAGCAAATTTCGTGCTATGCAACTAAATGTCTGTGATTAGCCACTGGCTGCTAAATGTTCAGATTTCACTCACCAGTGATTGCATAGGATAATATTGTGGTGAAATATTCAGCAGCAAGATTCTTTCACTGCATGTTGAGAGTAAAAGTTTGGTTTGACTATTTTATTGTGTGTCCAAAGACGAGATCCACACAATCCGTTTGTCATCGAAAACGTCTCTTTTAATATCCTTTCTGTTCTTTACAGAGAGTTGTTGATCAAAAACAGCAAAAAAATAAACATTTACTTCTATGCATAGCACAGATGAGGTAAAGCCATTTGAGTCTTCTCTTGTTTTTATGCGCTCATATACAGACGCTCTTTACAAAACAGATGGTTTTCTTAAAGAGACAGTACCAGGTTTTAGCACGTGTTCAATAAATCAATGTAAATACTTGAAAATAGTACAAATTATGCATGTAAACACTAAATATGTAACAAAATATAATATATGCAATATAATATCATATTGATAGAATATACAGATTTGTTCACTTTTTAAAAGTTAAAATGTGACCAAAATGATGAAAAACTAATAAAATATATTTAGTCAAATTAAAATGTTCATTAAGTACAGTACCAAGTTAGAAGGTCCCCTGTATAATTAACAGTGTTAGCTGGGAGATAATGTCTTTCATCTGTAAGGAAAATGGACATTATAACTGAAATATACCCATATGAATTGATTATATAATCAAAATCGGAATTTAATTTAGAGCCTGTGAATCGGAATCTGCATCAATACCCTGCCCTAATAGACAATGCGCAGCTGTACAGACAACAACCCAAACCGCACTCAGGCTTGCTTGACAAGATGAGAACGAGTTCTTGCGTTCATCACAGCTGGATGGAGCACAATTCAGATCTCAGGGATCTGAAGACATTTTTTAAGACAAGTTTCAAACTACTTTTAACTTGATACAGCGACCTAAAAATGCTGTGTTTATGACGCGATGGAACCAAAGTAAGCCACTTTTAGTATTATCTTGTCAATGCTTTACTTGTCTGGCACAGTAATGTAATGCATTTTAATTACTTGAATTATTATATTTATAATATACATTATATTTATAATATTATATTATATTTATAATTATTTAAAACAATCTTTATAATAATTTAATTGTACTGAATTATTATTTGAGGGTCTTTCTCAGTAATTATTTATATATACGATTCATTCAGAGTACATCTTAAAAGGACTATGAATGGCCAGCGGGTATAAACGCCTTCCTTCCAAACATAGTCCTTGTTTTAGGCACTGTAGCACATAGTCATGCATCAGCTGATTGTAAGCTGTCTTTTAAATTGGATTGAATATTGTTGAATAAATTGTTGAATGGCAACAAACCAATTAGTGCTTTATAAATGGAGGTATGCCAACAGAACAGCCTTCGTGTTGTCATAATACTAGCTGAATTAAGTTAACAGTAGAATAACAGAGGGCTTCAACCTGTTCAACAGTGGAAAAACGCATGCACTCACATCTGTTCTGGAAGAGGCGATGAAATTCAAGCTATATTCCTCAACGTCATATGTGATGCTGAAAGCCAAATCTAACACCTCCTGCAAAACCAACCACAATCCAAGATAGTAGTAGTATTAAAACTTCTGTGATCAAAATTTTTTTTTCTTTTTCAAACTAAAGACTAAGACAATCTTTCACAATAAAAAAATAAGAACTATTTGAATTTTATGTTTAATTAAAGAATTATTTTAAGCCATTGCAGAAGATTAGAAGCATACCTTGGTCTGTTTTCCCTTGTTCTCTTTCATGTGAGGACAGTCTTTGCCAGTCAGCACACTTTTGATGTCTGCGACAGGAACTGAGAGGAGCACAGCAAAATGAAATGAGAAGTCAGAGGTCACCCAAGGGTTTGAGAAAGACACATTTTGAACATACGAACAAGCTCATTCTAGAGCAGTAATTCTAGTGTACTCACTCTTTTCCTGAAGAGTCTCAATGGAAGGCGTCTCAGTCTCCTCTTCCACGTCTCCATAGTGGAGGACTTTGTGATTAGGAGACAGCCGACAATACCACAGCTTATCTGAAACACCGAAGACAATTATTCCAAACAGAAGTTATTTCCAAAACACTAAATATTTACAACAACAATCAATCAATCAAACAAGAGATAGTTACCAAAGGTAAACCTAGCACTGGCTTACGGGACACCACAGAATCTTTTTGGGGGTCGAAATGTGCCTTTCTTTGAGCGAAATTACCCAAAACAATACCACTGTCTCCATCAGCTATACTATTTCACCGGGATACAAATGCTTGCATATGATGTCACTACTTGTGGGCAGGGACATATCTCATGGTTCACATTAGGGGTTTAATGGTTCTCGGTAAAAAAACTAACTGTACGGGTCGCCACCCACGGTTTGGTAAGCACTAGCACCAGGGTTCACCTCAAGTTTATTGATGCATCTGGAACACAAGGTTTTGCCACAAAGAAAATAAAGCGTCAAATAGACACACAGTTACAACCTCCACTAATGCACCTGAATGGATCTGTAGATGGATACGCTCTGCCTGTGTTTCACGTGGGTCAACTTGACATCACTGTGCTGCAAGCGTTGTGTGTAGCTGAAAATAGCAAGTGGAGAAAACGAGCTGCTGATAGAGAAGCCCCCTGCTTTATTCAGGTCTCCTGTCTGGAAATTTTTTCTTTTTGCAGTCAATTACAACAGCGATGGTTAAAAAACGTTTACAAAACAGGCACTGTTTGCAGACATCGCTCGACGCGAGTGCTGTATACTGGTAATTACGCCGAAATCACCAGGGAAAGCCGCAGATGAGCTGAAACTGCACACACTACCATTTGTTTTTAAGTAGGCACTCAGTGCTAATTCAAACAGGCATAAAACAATAACTAAAGCGATTGGGGTGTTCATTGCCAGCGATATGTTTCCTTACTCCGTTGACGAAGATGAGTGATTTCTGCATATGATTAAAACACTCAAGCCGCGTCACAACATACCTCGTATCCATTTTAATAGCAAAGTTTCTGCTATAATGATATACAGCTTCCGAATATTGAATGTTTATGTCGATGCATGTCACCATGGTTTTCTTTGCAGAAATCATGGTTGATACAATTAACCATGGTTTTACAACAGTAATACTGTAGTTTCCATATAGTAACACATTACTGTATATTGTAAACATGACAGTAACCATGCTGATTTTGTGGTTACTATGTTTTTACTACAAATACCAGTTAATATGGTTACTGTAAAACAATGATTTGCTGAAGTGTTTGTTACCGAATAGAGTATCTTACTTTGGATTTGGCAGTAATATTAACTTTTTCTGAACATGGCAAATACCGAACCATACCGAAACCATGACCCTAAAACAGTGATACAAACCGAACCGTGAGAAATTTGAACCCTTACACCCCTAGTTCACATGGGCCTCCAAGACTTGGGGTATGCCACTGACACTTATTACTTACAAATTGATCATATAGCTTTTTATACTTAAGTTTCCTTGAGTCTGTGAGGCATCCTGTAATATTTTTTTAGTGACTGCCCTTGACCTTTAACCTGACCTCTCACCTTGTCTCCGTCGGCTGCTGATCTTCCGGAAGAGTGTTCCATGACACAGCCGGTTCAGTCTCTGCTGTCTGATGAGCTCCAGAAGTTCTGGCTTCAAACGCTCTTTCAGCTCACTGCACGCACACACGCACACAGTGGGATGTAAAGATACACTGACTGAGAGGCTTGACATGGAACGGAGTATAAGATTTCTGTTCAGAAAGTTGGTGACTTACAGCACGGGTGGAGCAAGCGTCTCCTCCTGGTGGAGTCTCTCCGTCTGTCTGAGTTTGAGGATCTCGCTGTAGTTCAGAGCATTCACTTTGTTCTTGAAGAGCTCCAAGGATGTGGGCTTACTGGACAGAGTCCTTGTGATCTGCTCCCGGACAACCTGCATCACCTTCAGAGAATGAAAGAAAATGAGATTATCCGTAAATCAATTAATTTTGGATAGCACCAAAGAGCCATAGTGTTTTCACTTTTTGAGGGAATCAATCTACAAATGCTTTATTTCTAGTTGTCTGTGCACATTAAGATGAGATAGGAGAAAGTATTTTAACATCTAAAAGAAAAGGCACAATTGCATTATAATTACAAAATTAAAAAATATATAAGTACAAATTTATAAATTGTTGATTGTGGTATTTTATGAGCTCTTTTACACCCATCTGGCCAAGTACTTATTATTATAAGAAACTAAAATGCTAAAAATTGGCTCCAGTTGAATTGTTTGGGGGGTTTTTTACCTTCAGAGACCCGAGTGCGCGTTTTCCATTTCACTTTTTGATTTGTAACTAATAGCCCCAAATAAACATGCAATATATATATACACTATATTGCCAAAAGTATTCACTCACCCATCCAAATAATTGAATTCAGGTGTTCCAATCACTTCCATGGCCACAGGTGTATAAAATGAAGCACCTAGGCATGCAGACTGCTTCTACAAACATTTGTGAAAGAATGGGCCACTCTCAGGAGCTCAGTGAATTCCAGCGTGGTACTGTGATAGGATGCCACCTGTGCAACAAGTCCAGTCGTGAAATTTCCTCGCTACTAAATATTCCACAGTCAACTGTCAGTGGTATTATAACAAAGTGGAAGCGATTGGGAATGACAGCAACTCAGCCACGAAGTGGTAGGCCACGTAAAATGACAGAGCGGGGTCAGCGGATGCTGAGGCGCATAGTGCGCAGTGGTCGCCAACTTTCTGCAGAGTCAATCGCTACAGACCTCCAAAGTTCATGTGGCCTTCAGATTAGCTCAAGAACAGTGCGTGGAGAGCTTCATGGAATGGGTTTCCATGGCCGAGCAGCTGCATCCAAGCCATACATCACCAAGTGCAATGCAAAGCGTCGGATGCAGTGGTGTAAAGCATGCTGCCACTGGACTCTAGAGCAGTGGAGACGCGTTCTCTGGAGTGACGAATCACGCTTCTCCATCTGGCAATCTGATGGACGAGTCTGGGTTTGGCGGTTGCCAGGAGAACGGTACTTGTCTGACTGCATTGTGCCAACTGTGAAGTTTATTGGAGGGGGGATTATGGTGTGGGGTTGTTTTTCAGGAGCTGGGCTTGGCCCCTTAGTTCCAGTGAAAGGAACTCTGAATGCTTCAGCATACCAAGAGATTTTGGACAATTCCATGCTCCCAACTTTGTGGGAACAGTTTGGGGATGGCCCCTTCCTGTTCCAACATGACTGCACACCAGTGCACAAAGCAAGGTCCATAAAGACATGGATGAGCAAGTTTGGTGTGGAAGAACTTGACTGGCCTGCACAGAGTCCTGACCTCAACCCGATAGAGCACCTTTGGGATGAATTAGAGCGAAGACTGTGAGCCAGGCCTTCTCGTCCAACATCAGTGTCTGACCTCACAAATGCGCTTCTGGAAGAATGGTCAAAAATTCCCATAAACACACTCCTAAACCTTGTGGAAAGCCTTCCCAGAAGAGTTGAAGCTGTTATAGCTGCAAAGGGTGGGCCGACGTCATATTAAACCCTATGGATTAAGAATGGGATGTCACTTAAGTTCATATGTGTCTAAAGGCAGATGAGCGAATACTTTTGGCAATATAGTGTACATTTGTTTTATTTTGAAGAGCACATTTTTTCCTAAAAACTGATGTCCTCATATGGGGAAAGCAGGACTAAGTTGTGAAATTTTAAATAACACCAAGCTATGTTTCCAGGAGTGTTGGTTATTCATATTTTTGAGATGTTATAGACATTACAGCTGATCTTCTGTAAAGCTGCTTTGGAACAACGTGTATTGGGAAAAGCACAAATAAAAAACGACACAAATAATAATGACTTTTATGTTACAATGTTTTTTTCTGCTTTGGCAACAAAATCTCCATGTTTTCTCTTTGCACTGTCAAACAAACAAGTGATAGCCAGTGCTGAAGCATTTTACCAATCAGAAATTAGCATAATTTATTCTGATTTAATGTAATGGCCAGCATTGTCCAATCACTGCCAAACATGTTAAAATAAAATTACACATTATAAATTCTGAATCTAAGCACTGATCACCACAGTCCCATGTCTGCCAACCATGTTGAGTGGTGCAAATATCATCTGCAGCCTGAAACTGAACTTTAAGAGTTAGGTGTCTACGCACTTGGCTGCATAGGAAAGCTACAGAATGTTCTCTTGGTTCCTATTTAGTGAAAGACTTAAACTCCAGTGTGTTGTGTGTCTGTACTGGTCTCAGAACAGTTTAAAAATGCACCTTATTTTCATCCTAACTCCATAGACAGCTTCTGAGAGCAACATTTTCCAGCTTTTGGATGAATCCATTGATTCTCGATGTGATAATGCACAGTGGATGTGTGGAGATGTTACACTTTTGACAAACAAGTTTCAATGTAAAATATTAATGAGGTTTTCTGTTGGCTTTTCTCCCAAAGATTCGGTGTGTTGAAAGTTTAACCCTTTACTGACAGCCCAGATGTCCTAAACAGAAATCAGTTGGTTTAAATGAAATTAAATTATGTGTAGCGTATAGCGAAGACAACACAATGTGCGCGCATGAAGATGCAGGGTCGCAAGAGGTTAATGAAAACGTGGGAGAATGTTTAGAATTCATGCATAGAATTCAGGTTAATTCTTTAGATACATTTGTAAATATATTAAAAGAATTGTTAAACAACCAAAACCTGTAAAATTGCATTTTAGGGTGAATTCTAGTGAATTATTAGTTTTTCTCAATCGCTTTGGCTCATTTTCTGAAACACCCTTAACATTCTCTAAACTGTCACAACTGTTTTATGGGACATCACAACTCTATTGCATGTCTGCAAAATGTGGTAACACCCAAAACATTTAATTCATGCTTCAAAACCTAGTTATTGTGTCAGTAAATTGGCCAATGCCACCAAAATGAAAAGTTTTTTTGTCATCGTGTGAGCCGTACTGGTCAAAATGTTTAGATGTTTTTTCACCATGGCAGTCAACCTTGGAAAATGTTTGTTATGTACAAATTTCATTTTTGTGCTACTTTTGTGTTGACACTGACTGCTTACTGTACTATACATGAATGTCAGTTTTGTCTAGAGTAATGCTATTGTGTATCACACTGAGCTTTTTAGATACCGATTTCAACAGTAGGTAAAAGTTTACTGGGAAAAGTCAATACTGTACAATACTGTAGTACACAGAAAAAGGATATGCCCATTTGTATGTATACTGTAAATTTATTTTTGTAGCAATGTGTTAAATGTAAACAGAAAATTCACATTTGCATTTTTACACATTTCTTACATGTAAAGTCATCTATTGTGAACAGACAATTGCCACAAAATGACATCCATGCAAAAAAATAAAAAATAAAATAAAATAAAAAAAAAAACGCAACAATAAAAAAACATTCCATGTCATAGATATTTATGGAATATACATGTATGTCTGACAGATTTTGATAACTGAATGGATCATTTTGCATGTGATGGCTCACATGATGAAAGAATGTTTAGAAGTTGTGAAGAGTATGACAATTTCACTGAGAATCAACTCATCAGTTTTGATCAGCAAGCCATGTGCATTTAGTTATTGTACAAATTGTAGACAATTGTACTTACTTTTCTGCACACATGTGCCAAAACACGTGCAATTTGCTTAAATGAATAAGAAATTAAAATCTGGTGTGAACAAGAAACTAATTGTTCAGAGATCTGAACTTATGGTTTTGAAAAAAAAAGAATTCTCATTCGAGAATTGAGCCAAAGCGATTGAGGAAAAACTGTAATAAGAGCTGATGACTGTCAAAAAGTGGCCCAATTTTCCTGAATCCAGCCTATATGTGGTTAATATAGCTACACCAAAAATGCAAGAATTTTTAAAGTACACTCCAGGCAAAAACTAAATTTTACTTTAGGCTCAATGACAACCACATTGGTCAACAATCCAAAGCAGTTACCCGTTACATTATTCAATTATTGCGCTCCATATACATATTAGAAAACTAAGCATTCCTGTCCTACCCTTTGCATTGTGTATGTGATTGCCTAAAAAGGTCCCACACTGTGTCCATCTCCTCCAATAAGCCCTGATGACCACACTCGCACAAATACACAAAGCGCTTGACCTCACACATCACTGTTTTTCAGGTCAAGAGAAATGCAGGAGAATGGAACAGTGAAAGAGGGGTGGGGGCACCCTAGTAAAACAACAGGGGAGGAGAATAAGACCATGAAAATAATGCTCGGATGGATGTCCAGCTGCGACAGAGACAGAACTGCAATGACACGCTCTTTCAAGCTCTTTCGGTGGAAAATGAGTGACAGAGCATGCGCTCAAATAAGCATGTGAGCATTTGAAAACATGCGTCTGTCAGTCTGACAGCGCACGGGTATCGAATTGAGTCTGTGCTTGGTACTACCACTTCTGTTGCAAATTGGAAACAGCAGGTTGACTTTATCTAAAATTGGTCTGTGCTTAATGAAATTCAAAACACTGCCCCCAGTGGCCAAAGCTGCAAGTGCTGTTGAGGCTCCATTTTCCATTTTTCAATGAGCTCCATTTTCCAGGTGTAATATCCACAGTGGGGCACAAAAAGCCAGATGTGAAACAAGTTGTAATACAGTGAAGAGGAATGCATATTTTATAAACTTTACCTCCCCATACCAAACCCCAAACCAAACCACCAGTGGAGTAAAAATGTAATGTTAGATGGAAAAATGCAACCTCTGAATCATGCTCATCACTGATTATGCGAATGTGATTACTTCCTTGTTTCAATGCGAGATCTGAACCCGGGTGCTCCACTCTGCTGACACAACGCGCTTCCACTCACACCACAAGGGAAGGTAAACATGCTGGAGCTGATGCAAAAATATCTGATAGGAGATGGCGCTTGTCAGTGAGTCAGCATAATGTGGCAGATTCTAGGGCACTGGAACTCTCGCAAACAAAATCCCAATTTACCGTGATCATGTTGACTGTTGAAAGACTGGTGTCTTTTTTGTTTTAGCATGGATGTGGTACCGAAGCACAGAAACTTTTGACATTCCTTGTATATTACTTTGTAATTTATCTTCATTTTTAATGTGGGGGGGAACAACAAAACATTAAGCTTTGGTTGAAGTAGTTTTGTTTAACACGTATTTCCATTTTTTTTTTCTCCAAAAAAACCCCCCAAAATTATTTCTGATCTAATTTCAGGCTGCAAATTTATTTATTTTTTCTGATAAATGTGAAAGAAAGAAATGCCTCAAAAATGACATCTATTTCATTTTTTTTTTCTAAATGATTTGTCATTAAATACATCACATCAAATATCAGCACGTGTGAGTCTGTTGTGATGTAATATGACTAAGACAAAACTTTTAATTTCAAAACACACTCATATGTTGTTACAACTTTATAATAGACTAACTTGCATTATACCAAAACACCAATACATTTCCCAGCATAGATCTTCCTAATGAAAGATGAGAGCTGGTGAGAACTTTTCATATATGATCGAAACACTATACAGCCATTTAGTACAATATATACCCTGACAGCCACACCACATCTACATCACCCTCTATTTCATACATTTTAAATATAACATCTTTATTCTATCACTAGCCCTAAAATAGAGACAAAACCATCATCCCTACCTCAGCCACAGTGAAAGTTGCTGCTGCTGTTCCCTCACAACCACAGTGACAGAGATCAAGTGTGTTGGTGTTTGGGTGTGTGAATGTGTTAGAGCGCGCGTGTATGGTCCCTCCCTCTACATACCCCCCATTATACCGATACACATTCTCAATACTGGAAACATCCCTCTAAAACACCATCCCAAAGAGAGAGAGCACACACACACACACACCACATGGGCCTAAGCAAACCAACTGGCAAAAGCATGATGCCAGCAACGATTAACGTTGTTAAAGAGAAACAGCATAGTCAGGGTGTTTTGGGGCAGAGGGAGAAAAAAAAAAAAAACAGAAGTGAGCAAGTGATGAGAAAATAGATACAGAAGCAGTGCAAGTAATTTCCCTCTAATTCATAATTAGTCCTACTATTCTCTGCTTCTTTATGTTAAAGGAATAGTTCACCCGAAATTTAAAATTCTTTCATTTTATAGTCATTTACTCCCCCTCATGTCATTCTAAACATGTTTGACTTTCTTTCGTGAAGCACAAAAAAGAACAGTTTTGAAGAATTTGCAGGTTAGTTTTTTTTCCACACAATTAAAATCAATGGTTTAAAGTTTTCAAGTTTCAAAAAGAATACGACTGCCCCATAAAAGTATTATTAAAGTATCATAAAAGTAGTCCATCTGACTGCTGCGCAATATTGTCCAAGTTTTCCATCCACACGATAGCTTTGTGTGAGGAACAGACTGAAATTTAAGTCGTTATTCACTGATTCATTCACAATTCAGACCGATCGATTTAATTCACTGACTTGGTGATCCGGTCGTGAGTTAAAAACTAAATGGAAGGGAAGATTATCAGTGAATAATGACTGTTAAATCCGTTTCTCACACATAACTATCATTTTCAGAAGATTTCCAGAGCACAAGTCGAATACAACATTTTTGATACTTTTTCAGTGCTTTTGCATCTTTTAGAAGCTTAAAAGCTTCAATTCCTATTCATTGTAATTGCATGGAAAAGAGTGACCAATACATTCTTCGAAAATTTTCCTTTTCATCATACAGGGTTAGAACAACATGAAGGAGAGTAAATGCTGACAGAATTTTCTTTATTTAAAAAAAAAAAAAAAATCAAAAACCTAATCTAAGTGAATATAAGCTACTCTGTTTCTTAACACGTTAATGTTGACTTTCCATGTCAGAAAAAAAAAAAAAGAGGGCAGGTCGAACATATTTTCGGGACATGGTTTAATGCTGATTTAACTACTTTGTGGGATGCAAATTTGAACCTCTCTGTATTTCTGATACAGACTGGGATTCCTTTTGTTGTTCTAATACCCCTTTAAAAAAAAGATACGCCTTATTGTGCCTGCCCACGGGGTTGGTACGGTGGAGGGAGGCTTTCATTGAAAACAAAAGACAGGCCGGCTGGCTGGACACTCGTTTCATCACAAAGGTCACAAGGTCGCAAGGTTTGCAGCCTGAAAGCATCAAATGGAGGTCTGTTTTGTTGCACCATTGATTGTTTGGGCTTGTGGAAGGATACTTTCTTTTAAGTCAAAAAAGGAGACATAACAAAAGGCACTTTGTATACAAGGAGTCTGTCTCTTTGGAAGAGAAACGGCATGCTTGTCTGAGAAATGTCAAGATAGTGGAATGACATGTCCAGATGAATCAATCAATATCCGTTTGTTCTTTTAAAGTATAAATCACTGCTGCAGCTGGTAGATAGACCTCTCAGATAAATCCACAATGTGTCTCAATGGCACATTTAAAACACTTTCAAGAACAGATATATTCATCTTAGCCTTAAATTGATAATAACCAAAATTTTCCTTGCACTTTAGAAAGATGATCAACTATGATGAAACTTTACCTTATCAAAGTCTTCCTGCGTGGCTCTCATCTCCTTCCATGTCTTGTTGAGGAGCTGAATGCAGATACAGAAAAGCTCCTCCAGCAGTCGGTCCTGAGCGAAGAAGATGGGGTGATAGTCTGAGCCTGTCTCAGAGGCTACAGAGAGGGGGAGAATGAATTGGGATGAGTGTATGAGAAGATCTGAGATGTAGATACAAGAAGAGAACACCAGGTGGCTGTATTTGTAATATATTTGTGGTTCTTTACATTTGAATACAAGTACAGTCCTTTCAGTATATTGTGTATTGAAAATATGTCATTCCATGTTCAACATATTGCCTTCATGTCTATATCCACATGTCTTCATGTTGTTGTCCCTACCCAAGCTGTAGAACTCTCTTCCTGACATCCTATGAGCAGTTGTCTCCTCTCCTTCCTTAGTGTTGTATTGTTGTTCTTTTTATTTCTATTTGCTTGCTTATTTGTTTTCTTATGGGCAGTTTACACTGAATGCATTTTTGCATCCATCCGCGCTGTTTTTCAATCGTTTTTCTACGAAAACATGCTATAGCTAGACAGACGTTTTTGACCGTTGTGCTACACCTCGCTGTTTTTTCAGCATCTCGTGCAGGAGCGCCGCATTTTTAAGATGCCATGCCAAGTTAAAGGTGCAATTTTTTTTTTATGTCATCTTGGACTTACACTGACACCTAGTGGTGTGGATGCTGCATCATTCAAACACAACAGATTTCAGTTACTGATGCCATTGTAGAAATTAATTATTCACAGTCAGACACAATTAATTTAATCCATGAGTGAAAGTGTCCAAAAACAGGGCGATTACTGAGATTAAGCAAGTACGGTAGTATTCAACTGGTCATGCAATCATAACATGGGACCCCGCATGATAAAGGGACCCTCTCCATGTAGAAAAAACTGCTTTTATAAGGTTACTGATAAGACTGGAGTCTTCATCTCAAGCGAGTGCTCATGATTTTATGCATACGTTTTAAAATAAATTATTTATTTGGGACTAAAACCTTTTTTAATGAGGAAAAAAAAAAAATACAGAGTGCACCTTTAAAAGAACTTTAAAAAAACGCATCTTGAGACACATGCGTTCTGTTCTATTCATTGCGTTGTCTCTACCTTTTTTTAAATGCAAGAATTGGTTGGATCTGAACGGCCCCTTAATCAGTAATTTGTTTTTGTTTTCTTGATTCTCCTTCCATATCGACATGTATGCATGTGTTTATGTACATAATCTGTAAAGCACTTTATAAACACCATTTTAACAGGTGCATTTTTGCTTGCATCAAATTAAAAATGGCTTCTACTCTGACTAAGTTCTGTAATAAAAAAACAGAACAGCTAAATTTAGAACTGCCAAGTTATGTTGGCTAAACAGTGAGATTTGCATTCGGTTTCATGTGCCATCAAAACATCTGATAATTTACACTGATCATCTCCAGTATAGTCTCAGGTCACTCACGAGGTTCTCCAATGCGCAAGATCTCACAGAGGATGAGGGTGAGCTGGATACTGCTGCGTGCAAACGGACACTCGTGTTTGTCCTCCCTGCTGCTGTTCTCCAGCACAAACTGAGAATGAGACGGAGAGAATGTCATTGGATCGGTAGATGCCTAGTTGATGCATTAAGTGTCCATTATGAAAGTATCATGCATAATGATTGTAAAAGAATGAGCAAAGAGACATTTCAAATAGTTTCAGATGGAGTATAGCATGTTACACCCCAGGACATGTCAACTTTTCAAAAGTATTTAATGTCTATTACCCAGATACTGTGCAGGGATGTCTACGAAGGTCTTTTTAAGAAGTTATGTTTCTCTCTGTGTGGGCTCACTCACCCTGCTGTAAGCATCAGGGTAACGGGAGGCAAAATATGCCATGGTGTCCAACGCCAGGAGGCCCGGAGGACAGCGGCCCAGATCCTGGCCAGGATTACTGTTATTCTAACGCGCACACAAAAACTCACAATTAGGCCTTGAATGGAATAGGGTTAGTGTGTCGCTGGCACTTCTGTAAACTGCAATGGCATGATTTATTGTGAAAACAATACTTTTCATAACATTTTTGCCGTACATACCGAGAAGCCGAGCTTCTTAAACTCTTTAGCACAGAGTGAACGTCGACGCTCGTTGCTCAGACCGCTCTCGCTCTCCGTCTCAAACGCAGCCTGACGCAAAACATGCAGCATCTCTCTCTGCTCCTGAAGGGAGAGAAAACACACACACAGAGAGAGGAATATTTAGACCGCTGGAGAAATGGGGGGGTGCAACAGAATGTCTTCCAGTTGTGCATAATTACTGGATAGGGATTTTTAACATCATTTTACAGAGATTGCACACAAAGAGCAATTTCTAGCTGAAAAAAAAAAAAACAGTTTAGAGTTCAAATAGTAACTCAGAAAGGAAGATTAAACAAAGAGTAATGAGAAATGAACAGAAGACCTGGTTGTAAGAGTCGAGAGGTGTTCTCATGCGGGACTCCAGGTGGTTTAGACGGACAGTCTGCAGCACATAGAGGTAATGCGCCATCTCATCACCTACTGAACTAGAGCTGTGGATGATGTTCTGAAAATAGCATGTGAGCAGACAGAATTTATGTATATGCAGAATTTATATCATGTAAATAATCTATGTTCGTTAAGTAGATTTTATTATCAAATTTCATGTAACAAAGTCACAGTTCTAATAATTTGTTACTTAGAGTATTTTTTTTATTTAAAGAAACAAATTCAATGAGCAAGATTGATATTATGACTATAGCAATACAGAGGGGATGACATGGTTACACAATTATTTTTACAAAATTTTTTACATACAGTATTTTCCATCATGATTTTATAACAAAGTATCAAATGAATGGAACAGGACTTTCCCACCTTGTGAATGTACTGGCGAAGATTCCTTTTCTCAAGAAAGTCAAAAAGCTCCTGAAATCAATTCAAATTATTTAAAATTTAAATCAGAATGAGATAAACTGACATTAATTTATTTAACACAAAACACCACAAACTGATATTCAGTCATCACTAAACACACATATATATATATATATATATAAAGAAAAATGCATTAACCATTTAAAACAAACTATCACCAAATTTATTTGACAGATTCTGGAATTTATTGCATTTTCTGAAACCTGACAGACGACTGAAAACTAATTTTTGTATGATAATAAAGAAAATATCTTGCCTTGCAAGCTCAAGTCTCTGATGATGATGTAAATATTGCATGAGGTAAAACTGTCAGAACTGAAGAAAAGACTTAGGTCTTACATTGCGATTTAAACCATGTATTATGTTACAACAAGCCAGTAACTCTTTCATTTTATTTACCCACAATTCTGGCAAAAAAGCCAATTCTGGTAACACTTTACAATAAGGTTGTATGCATTTGATATCAGTTAATTACATTAGTTAAAATGAACTAAAAATGAACAACACTTTACAGCACTAATTAATCTAGGTTAAAGGACTATTTCGAGTTCAATACAAGTTAAGCTCAGTCGACAGCATATGTGGCATACTGTTGTTCACCACAAAAATACATTTTGACTTGTTCCTTCTTTTCTTTAAAGGTGCATTCAGTGGGGGGCCTGGGTAGCTCAGCAAGTAAAGAGGCTGACTGCCACACCTGGAGTCACAAGTTCGAATCCAGGGCGTGCTGACTGACTCCAGTCAGGCTTCCTAAGCAACCAATTGGCCTGGTTGCTAGGGTGGGTAGAGTCACGTTGGGTTAATCTCCTCGTGGTCGCTATAATATGGTTCTCACACTCGGTGGGGCACGTGGTGAGTTGTGCGTGGATGCCGCGGAGAATAGCGTGAACCTCCACACACGCTAGGTCTCAGCAGTAACACGCTCAACAAACCACGTGATAAAATGCCCGGATTGATGGCCTCAGACGCAGAGGCAACTGAGATTCGTCCTCCGCCACCCGGATTGAGGCGAGTCACTACGCCACCACGAGGACTTAGAGCGCATTGGGAATTCCAAATTGGGGAGAAAAGGGGAGAACAACAGTTTTCAGTCACCAATTCCATTGTAGAAGTTCACTATTCACTCTCAGCAATGATTAATTTAATCCATGAGTGAAAGTGTCCATAACATGGTGGTTACTGAGATTACACGAGTAGTATTTGGATGGTAATGTGATTCTAACATGGCAGCCCCCATGAGTGGGCCCTCTCCGTGTAGATTTAAACAGCTTTTATTAGGTTACTGATATGACTTGAGTCCTCATCTCATATGAGTACTCAATTAAATACATATGATCCAAAATTACAATTAATTTCTTTAAAAGTAAAACTTTTTAAGAGAGGAAAATATTACTGAGTAAAATATCTTAAAATTTAAGTTACAGTGAGGCACTTTCAATAGAAACAAGTGGGGCCAATTTTTGGAGGGTTTATAGGCAGAAATGTGACAAAGCACTTAAATCAATTCTGTTGAAACTTGTGTATTTTATAAACAGTAAAGTTGTATATAACTTAATTTTTACGGTCATTTTAGAGTTTATGGCGTAACGTCATCATGACAACATCATGTAAACTTTGATATACTGTAACTTTACACAGAAAAGGTTAACAAGCAATTTTATCACACTAAAACCATTTTAACACACATACTGTATTGTTTACATCTAGTGGCTATATTTTTGATACAGTTTTTTTTAACGTTTACAGATCGCCTCCATTCACTTCTATTGTAAGTGCCTCACTGTAACCCAGATGTGCTTTTTTTTTTTTTACAAAAAGGAATATTCCTTTAAAGTTAATTTCAACATAAAAGTAATTTATGTTCTTTGCTAAAAATTATGTAATTTACCAAAAGCAGTATGAACTAAAATGAACTGCCCATGAACAATTATAAATGTATAAAATAATAAACAACATGCAGTAAAAATATTGTTCAACATTCATTCATGATCCCTAATGCATTAACTAATTTTAACAAATAAAACCTTATTGTAAAGTTTTACTGCAATTTTTAGTTTATGTTTTATTTTTGGACTGTGATCTCAACCATTCCCAATTAATAATGCAGAGTTGCTACTGGCAAAATAGTTCTCATATACCAAGAGCCACTTTGGACACTCTCTCGGTCCAGTTAATTAGACTTAAATGCTGAAAAAAATTTCTTATTTTGAACATAAGCCTGCACTATTTAAATACTAATAGACAGTGGCAGCAACACCTTAATGTCAGAGAGAGACAGAATGCAACTTGTCTACTGCTCACCTGTCTGTCTGCCTCTCCAGCAGCCTGTAACATTGCCATCAGCAGAGCCATGGCCTTTGTCTGCAGCTGTTGATTTGTTCTGCAGTAAGAATGGACAAACGAAGAGAAAAGAAAAAGATAGAGGTGAGAAGATGGCACTCTAACTTAAATATGATCAATATCTACTCTATGACATTATCTAAACAAAAAGAGGAAGAAACATTCAGTTGCCTTACAAGAAATAAAGGAACTTGTTTTGTGTTAATTAGATAAGTATCTTACATTTTTCTAAACACTTTTTTTGAGCTGCAAGTTCAGTCACAAAGAAAAAAACAAAATGAGACCTCAGAGAATGACACTTTCTAAGTTTTGTACATAGAATATGAAGCAGAACTAAACATTGTCTGAAAACTTCCCAGCATTTTACGACACTGTATTGAAGAGTGAACTGCTGCCCTCTAGTAAATTTCCCATTTATGGTCAATATAGAGTAATTGCTGTAATTTGTTCTTGAAAACTTTGAAATACACACAAAAGGATTTTTGCTGCTTGTTTAATTTACTTAATTTAACTGAACTAAAGCAACATAATTCTAGAACACTTTGTCACAACTTGATTTTATTGCATTCTATTAAATGTGTAAAATGGAAGTTTACTTCATTCGAGTTGGGAATACATGAATATTTAGTGGTGTTAATGTAGCATTGACATAACTGGACAGGTGATTTCAATTTCCCAGCATGCTTTGTATGGGACTGTATAGGAAGAATTGTGTTGAAATCAAGTGTTATTTTATGCAATTTTGAGCAAGATGAGAATAGGAAGAGATCTGTTAAATGTTTAATGTTCTGTTATATTGGTGTTTAAAAAGAGAGTCTGTTATGCTGGAGCTTTCGGGGTTACCACTGGGGTGAAGAATGGCGCTTGTGCTTAGGTTGTGGTTGGATTTTCGCTTTCAAGTCATACTTGAATTGAGTGCTGCTTAACTTCATGAGCAGTTGCTACTAAATTCTTTTGCTGACCTGGCATATGCTAATTATTAATAAAATAAACTAAGTTGGTCCAACAAAAGAAAATTTATTAAATAAACCGTAACATATTGAGTTTGATGAACCCAATGAAGTCGAGTTAAAACTACCAAATCCAACTAAATTATGTTGGCTCAATGAAAATGACAATCTGAATTAAAGAAATTAAATTTCTTGTAAAAACTTTCAATTAAGTATTATTTTTTAATTGTGAAGTGTGCAATTTCTAAGGCAAACGTTATTGCAAAAATAATCACGCTGTATTTTCAAACAGATTCCAAAAAACTCTCCTTGTCTTCACTTGGTCGTATAAGCAAATAGTCCCACCCCAAACTCATGCTATTGGTCAAGCCAATGTTGCTGTGCCAGGCTGGACAGGCCGCTCAAACAAACAAAATGCCACGTTATAATTCACATTATTGTACAGGTTTCATTTAGTATGCCATAATCCTAGTGTACTACACCTAAGAACCATCTTTGTGGTGAATTTTACAGTTGAAAAAACCCACAACCATCTAGTTCCTGTTCCGCACCCATAAGGTAAACACTGGTAAAACTGCGAAAAGATAGTTTCCTCAGTGACCAAGCATTCATACATACACCTGCAGATGTGAGATGAGTCTCTCCAGAGTAATTTCTTGTTTGACCTCATGAAACAAACTATTGCTGCTGAGCACCATGCTCTCCAGGATGGCCAGTGACACCTGCTGGATAGACGTATCCAGCACCTTTGCATTCACAAAACTGGCAATCTGAAAAACAAACACACAATTAAATGCATGAAAACACAGACTTTCACACTTAGGGACGGTAACCAATAAAGATGATGCAAATAACAACAACAGACCAGAGTAGTGGGAGGGATAGAGTACAACAGCTGCAGAAAGTACTTAAATGGACATGAAATGTTAATTTGAGTTGAAAATATTTTATTATATGAGAAGATTGAGACCACAGAGTGATCCGTGGGACTTGAAACTAGCACAGCTATGTAGGATATAATGGCCAAATATACAAAAATAGAAGACCACAGAATATTACTATTGACCAATCAGAATTAAATATTCCACAGTGCTGTGTAAAACACAAGTGATAATGTACAGTCAAGCCAGTTATTATTGCAAAATAACGGCAACTTAGAAAATGTATAAATAAATGGACATGAAATATTGATCGGAGTTGTAAATTATTTACCTTAACTGTTCATTATACAAATATATATTTGACCACAGAATACTAATCAGACTTTATCAAGAGAGATGTCTAAATAAAGATATTTAATTGGTTTATGAGGTTTGTACTTTATTTTAAATGTGAAGGGTACTGTGTAGCTGGATTTCACCTTTTTTGTAAAGACACTAGATAGATTCTCCCAGGACACAATGCCATGATCCATGAGCTCCATGAAAGCAGTGAGTGTGTGTGTCATTATCAGAGGAGCCCTGGAGACAGGAAATCAAACTTTTATGTTCTTTGATCTATACATTTTCAATAATAAATATTGAGTGAGAAAGAGAGGAATGAGGCAGACAGGAAACTCACTCCTGAGCATCCTCTACAATCTTGACAAGCAATGAGTGCCCATCACGACTGATAAACTCTTGAGCAAACGTGATGTCAGTGGAAACGGTCGCTAGCTGCTTCAGAGAGTCACAGCGCACTCCTGAGTCTGAACTCTGAATGCCTTTATACAGATCTTCAGCACAACGGCCCTGACAAACACACATACAATGCTGTAAATCACTTCACTAACACAGCATACATGGTTATTACATGTTATCGTGCAGATTGAAATTTGTTTCGGACACATACACTGTGCAAACTCATAAGATTAGATGTAATAAGCAAGTTCTATACTGTCAGTGTCATACTCTCATTGCAAAATAACAATTTTGTGTACATGAGGTTGTAGTGCAAGTACTCACTGGTGCTTTGGTTAAACGAAGAATGCTGCCATTTTTGATGTCCAGGCGATTCTAGAACGAAATTCATCAAACAGCCAACTGTCAGTTTTGAGGAAGTGATCCAGCTATTATTAGACATAATTATCACCACCAGAAATGTGTTCATGTGTTTATGTAAAAGAGTGAGAGAGACCGAGAGACAAATAGAAAAAAAGACAAAGACACATAGAAAGAACGACAGAAGGAAAGCAAGACAGAAACACAGAGACAAAGACAAAAAGAAAGACATAATGAATACAAAGCAAGAAAGAAAAAAGTATAGAAAGAAAGACAGACAGAATGCTAGAAAGAATGAAAGAGCAAGACAGAAAAAAGAACGACAGACAGTCAGTCAGAAAAAAGAGGCAGTCAGAAAAGACAGAACGCATGAATGACAAAGCAACAAAAGACAGACAGACAGAAAGAAAAAAGGATAGAAAGACAAGACAGAAAGAGAGCAAGACAGAAAGATAGAAAAAGAATGACAGAACACAAGAATGACAGAAAGCAACAGAAAAAAGGAAAGACGACAGACAGGCAGAAAGGTAGAAAGACAGACCACAACAAAGAAAGAGCAAGACAGAAAAAGAACAACAGACATTCAGAAAAAAGAAAGATAGAACACAAGAATGACAGAAAGCAATAGAAAAAAGGAAAGACGAAAGACAGACAGAAAGAAAGAAAAATAAAGAAAAAAGAAAAGGACAAAGGATAGAAAGACAGACAGAACATAAAGAAGAAAGCAAGAAAGAAAGAGCAAGACAGAACGACACAGTCAGAAAAAAGAAAGAGAACACAAGAATGACAAAGCAACAGAAAAAAGAAAGACAGACAGAACAAAAGAAAGAAAGGAAGAATGCAAGAAAAAGAGAGCAAGACAGAAAGACCGAAAATCTTCTGCGTTATCTGTGTACAGAGAGTGGCGGAACTGCAATTCTGTACACATCGTATAGGTCATTCCTGTAGGAATTATTACTATAAAATTCAGATGTCCATCCAGTTAAATGGGCAGCATCAGGGTAGACAATAACAGGGTGGACATTCAGTGTGAAATCATCCGTGTTAAAACAGCCAATATCTCACACAAAAGTTGTGTGTTTCAGGTCCATTTCTCTCGATTTGTGAAATTCTCAGCAGTTTGGGTGTGAGGCGCTAAAATACGGGACAAACGGCATCGCTTATGGATTTCATTCGGAACGCAACTTTTTCCCTTAATTACAGGACAATTCCTTATTTTACGGGACATTTGGCATATTTTGTCAATTAATTTTACTTGATACTGTTTCAGCATGAGGGTGACTCTCTCTCCATTCGCTGTCATGATCCAATACAGTTAAAGGGAAACTAACACAACAGTAGATTATGGACTTCTGAAGCAGCAAAACAAGTGGGTATACCGTAGGTATACACAAATATTGATCCTTAGAAGTCGTAATACGCAAACAGCCCTGGGAAAAAAGCAAGCACACGGCATATACGTGTGCATGGTCCCGAAAACACCACTGGATAGTACATTAAAAAAAGACTTTCATCACATCAAAGCTTGTTTATTCCAAATATTATGTCAGCTCTTAAGGCATGGGTATACTTCATTTTTGTGCGTTCTGACCGGATTGCGCCCGGTCGACCGCGTTGTCTTTCAAAGTATACACTTCTGACCGCGAGCAAACACAAATGAGTTTGAAGCATTTCTACTACAACTGCTTTGTGATCCTCTTTTTGTACAGTCAACAATGCGCACAGAGGAGGACTGTCCGCATGTCGGAAAAAATCTGGATCGATCAGCAACGCGGACAACCGAAGTATACTTTGGCCTTTAGAGTCACATGACACATCCCCTCTGCCCATGTTACAGATAGACAGAAACTGAGACGGCGATTTAGAGCAAACACAACCACAGCATGAAGTCCATCTGTGACCACACCCAAGGTCAACAGCTAAATATAGCCCTGTATGATAACCGAACAATACCAGAGCAAATGGCATTACTGACATCTGTGGTGGGTTAGACAAACTCCCAAAACACATGCTAACAAGCACACACACACACACACACACAGTTATAGACTTGAAATGGTGTAAATGACTTACAGATTCAGTGATGTAGGTCTGGACTCCATCTGCATACTGCAGAGCATAATTATCAGGGCCTGGAAGATTCCACCTTTAAAAATAATACAACACCCTTTACAAAAGCTTATATATTTTTCCCTGTGGATATTTAAGCTATGGAAATAAACACATCTGTATTCAAAAATACTGACTTACTTGTCGCAAACCTCTTTTATGACAGCAGTGAGGGGCTTTTTCTGAAAAAAAAAAAAAAAAGAATATGTAAAGCAGAATGTTAGCCTCAGTCACTATTCACTTTCATTGCATCTATTTCCATACCATGAAAGTGACCAAGACGAACATTCTGCCTAATATCTCCTTTATAACAACATGAGGGTGAGTGAATGACAGAATTTTCGTTTTTGAGTGAACTATCTCTTTAATGCTCTGAGAGCTTTGATTCATCTTTTTTTTTTGAAAAGCTTTTAAAAGACAAGAGAGAAAAGCATCTCCCATGTCAGCATCTGAAAGAGCTCGTAATTTGTGGCTGCCGCTGTGGCTCACCAATCAGAAATTTTGGTGTTCCGCGGTTGACCAATCAGTAGCCTATAATTTGTGGCCGATGGGCTGGCAAGCCATGTGGAAGCATTTTGAATAGCGAGGAAGTGATGCAGGGAAGGTCATTAGGGGATTTGAGGTTCTTTGTTATCCGTAAGCACCAAATCACTGTCACACAACAGGTTCATTCATATTTCAACCCTGTTATCCCATGGTGAGAAGATCCCACAGAGACCTCTGACAATGGCTGGCCCTTCATACTGTGAAGACTTCACTCACAATAACACATCCTGTTAAGACATCTTACACAATGGGACCAAAACCTATGATGATATTAAATATGCACAACACTTGTCCACCCTATTGTTTTGACTGGGCAGATGCCATAATATCTCATTCAAAGCAACTGAGAATGAACTAATTGGTTATGATTTGTAAGATGTAGAAAGTCCTTCATTGTGTAGACCAAATACATTTAAATAACAAAAGTCTGCTGTAAGATACAAAGTTGCTTGTATCTTAGTTAAGAGAAACTTTATTATAGCATACAAAATTTCTTTATATTCAACTCTATGGTTTGTTACAGATAATGTAGGCTTTTGCAAATAGTCAGGTCTATGGGGAGACCTGGGGGGGTTATGTTTTCCTTGTGCCTCCCAGAAACTGACACCCCCCTCCAGGTCCAGAGAAGAGACCACCACTTGCCAACTCAAAAGTTCAAAATGCCCCCCATATTTTGAATCTTGGTACCGGTCCTGCTTTACAAAAGTATTTAAGTCACTCTTTGAGATGTAAATTTTTTAAATGCAAACCAATTTTCCCTACCCAAGGGCTTTTAAGATATTTTAACTAAGGTTGTCAATTTAATGCCTTAATAGAATGTTTGTGATTTATTACATAAAAATTAACAATTAATCATTCAACCTGACTGTACATAAATTCCGGAATTTTCCAACTTCTAAAGACTCTTTTTGTATCATCTAATTAATTCTTTAGTTGTTTCCCACAATAATGTAATGTCTTTGAATATAAGAATTATTATACTTATTTTGGTTATTATCTATTGAAGCATCTTTATTTGCATGCCTTTTGCAGCAAATATTGATATTCAATGAATTCTATTAATTATTCGTCATGTTTTTGATTAGATTGAACATTTTATCAACTGACCCTTCGCTAAGCCCCGCCTTAAAAGCATTTCTGACCAATCCTGTCTTAGCAACTGTTGCCCTGCCGCCATTGCTCAGACACGCTTTTCCTATTTTCTAATGACAGCCTATTGAAAGTAATGTGTGTTTGAGTAGTTAAGCGGGATTTTATCAAAATAAAATAAAAGTTTGTAATAGTGACACGAGTTACTCAGCATACACGCAGAGTTTTTCTTTCTTTTTTTAAAGAAAAATCTTTAAATGCATCTGGAGAAAAGCATGTTATGGATTAAACCGTGTCAGTCCTCATTGCCAAATGGACATATAACATCTGCAATGACACCTACATTTGCTCCAAGGTAAATTAAAGTTAATAACCGAACATTAATTCATGTATTGATCCAAGTCATAGTAAAGCAATAGTAAATAAACAGTTCACAGCATCAAAATTAGTGTGTTATGGGGGAGTCGCGTGGCGCCATGTGAGGGTCAGACGTGTGAACGGCGAACTCTGCGCACTTTGCTAGTTTTATTACCATTTGTGTCATAAACCGGTGAGATTCGACACATCCTGATTCTTAACTGTTCTATGAAGATAATATGTCAAATAATTCAAAATCCTCGGGCTCTGGAGAAATTAAAAGACACTTACGTGGGGGCCTGGGTAGCTCAGTGGTAAAAGACGCTGGCTACCACCCCTGGAGTTTGCTAGTTTGAATCCCAGGGCGTGCTGAGTGACTCCATCCAGGTCCCCTAAGTAACCAAATTGGCCCGGTTGCTAGGGAGGGTAGAGTCACACGGGGTAACCTCCTGGTGGTCACTATAATGTGGTTCGTTCTTGGTGAGGGGCGTGGTGAGTTGAGCGCTCAACAAGCCACGTGATAAGATGCGCGGGTTGACGGTCTCAGACACGGAGGTAACTGGGATTTGTCCTCCGCGATCCGGATTGAGGTGAATCACTACATGACCACGAGGACTTAAAAGCACATTGGGAATTGGGCATTCCAAATTGGGGAGAAAAAGAAGAGAAAAAAAAAGTGCTCAAGCTGATACCTCCGACAGGGCCGCAGACCAGGGACTCAGTTTGGACGGTGTGGTGGGAGAAATTCAATGTCAGCTGTCCAGCATGTCTGTAATGCTGGCGAAGGTCGTGGTGGACTTGGAGGATCTTGCTGTAATACGTCGATCGATCACTTCCATAGAAACGAAATTCTCTGAGTTGGTTACAAGAATCGGGGACGTCGAGAAACGGATCTATTATCTGGAGTCATCGGATAGGGAATTAGCTGCTAACCTGCTAGTGAGCAAGGCAGATTCCCAGTGTGTCTGGGAAAAGCTGGAAGACCTTGAGAATCGTAATTGGTGAAACAACGTCCGAACTTTTGGAATTCCTGAGAACGAAGAAGGCAGAGATATGGTGAAATTCCTAGACAAGCTCTTCCCGAGTCGGCTCGAAATAACAGGCCATACGCTGGTAATCGAGCGAGCTCACAGAGTCCCAGCTCGGAGATCCGCTGAGGGAGACAGGCCCCGATCAATTCTGGCCAAATTTCGGAGATCATCTGATAAATGAGTAAAGGAAAGCTTTCTTGGAAGAACCACAGCATTTTCTTGTACCCAGACTTTGCAAATTCGACAAGAGAGAAATGTGATCGATTCAAGGAATGCAAGAATCTCTTACATCAACGGAAGGTCGCATTTGCTCTGATGTTTCCAGCCAAACTGAGAATAGATACTAAGGATGGATGTAGAGAATTTACATGACCACAGCAAGCACTGTCCTTCATAAAAACATTGGAGTGAGTAAGTCATTTGGTGATTTTCATGTTGCTGCTTAGTGAACCAACTCACTGAATATACACTCGATGGCCCGAGGAAGCTGGGCACCTTTTTCGTTTCTTTTTGTGCTGGTTCCACCTAGCAGCTGGAGTTTGTTTTGTGTAATATAATTTCTTCGGGACAGCTTGTGAATAAATCTGCACATTTTTGGTGCTTATGCCTCCTGTGGCCAGCAGTTTGTTTTGTGGAAAATCTCTTGCAGGACAATGGAGTGAATGGGTCTTTTGTTGCACTCATGTATCGGCCGAATGGGCCAGCTTACTGAACATTCGTTTGACTGCCTGAAGAACTGAACAGCCCCTTTATTTTATTTTTGAATTTTTTTTTTTCTAGGATGAATCTACACGTTTTTTATTTATTTATTTTTTATTCAGTTTATTGGCTGGAGTTTGTTTTATAGACTATTTTTTGCAGTGTAATTCTGTCTCACAAAATTTGTTTAGAGGCACCGGACTTGAGCAATCCGACAGCAAAGTTGTAGCGGGGACTCTCGTAGGCGTACATGGACTGTTTGAGTTTAAAGGGATGGACGCCTGTTGGCGCTGTCATGCGTGGGGTTAATGCGCACGTTTTTCTTTTTTCAGTTTTTTTTTTTTTTTTTGTTCCGGGGGAAGTTTGGTTTTTTTTTGTTGCACTAATGGGGAATGTGGTCTTTATAATTTTATTTTTGACACACAATCTATTTTTTCTAATATGTCAAAATGTCAAATGTTAATATGAGTGGATTGTCTCTCTCCACATGGAATGTGAATGGGTTGGGGCACCCCATAAAAAGAAGAAAGGTTATTTATTTTCTTAAACGTAAGAAATATGATATAGTGTTTCTTCAAGAAATGCATCTTTCCCTGCAGGAAGCTGAAAAATTTGGGAAGATATAGGGTGGACATGTTTTCTTTAGTGCTGGCTCAAGTAAGAGCAGGGGAGTCATTACATTGATAAATAAACATCTACAATTCAAATGTCTCAAACAGATTAAAGATAAATTAGGAAGAGTCATTATTGTTTTAGCAGAAATTCAGGGGCAAAGGTTGATTTTGGCTAATATTTACGCACCTAATGCTGATGATCAGGGCTTTTTTATAGATCTTGAAGGGATGTTGCAAGCCGCTGGCACCCCTCATGATATAATATTGGGAGGAGACTTTAATCTATTGATGGACTCAGTCCTTGATCAAAAAGCAAAAGTGTGTAAGCCCCCTACAGCAACACTGACGCATCACAGGATATGTAAAAAATCTTGGTCTTACAGATATTTGGAGACTTCTGAACCCATCTGCTAAGGACTATACATTTTTTTCATCAGTCCATAAGATTTATTCAAGAACAGATTTTTTTTGTTGTTGATATCAATGTCCCTCATTTCTTCTGTCGTTGACTGCTCAATTGGAAACATCTTAGTCTCAGATCATGCCCTGGTGAGTTTAGAGGTGTTGCCACATACAGAGAAAAAGAAATCATATAGTTGGTGCTTTAATGTATCCCTTTTGCAAAATCCTGAATTCCAACAAATCAATGTTTATATGGAGACCAACTGGTCCTCAGTATCCTCTGTGGGCATAGTTCGAGAGGCGCTTAAGGTGGTTCTTAGGGGCCGGATCATACAGTATGCCTCATTCATCAAAAAAATCCAAAGCACAAGAACTCGTGGAGTTGGAAGGGAATATTAAAAACTCCGAGGCAGAGCTGAAGTACCAAATGTCGTCTGATGGCCTCAGAGAATTGATCCGATTGAAATACAGATATAATACTATTTTGTCACGGAAGGTTGACTTTTGGGTATTCAGGGCAAGACAGTCATACTTTGAGTTGGGGGACAAGGCAGGTAAGCTTTTGGCTAGATATATAAAGCAGAGAGAGTCTTTTTCTACCATTCCCTCAGTGAAATCTGCTAGTGGTGAAATATTTACCTCAGCTATTGATATTAATAATGCTTTTAAAGGATTCTATTTGATCTCTACAGTTCCACGTCTTCGTCTACTGATGAAGATATTAGAAACTTTGTGGAACCATTAGAACTCCCTAAACTGACGTCTGAGACGTCTAAAATTCTCTTGATTGTGAAATAACCTTGGAGGAGCTTGACGAGGTAATTAAGGCCTTGCCTACAGGCAAGGCTCTGGGCCAGATGGCTTTGCCACTACATTTTTTAGATCTTATGCTACAGAACTGGCTACACTTTTGTTAGAAGTTTATACGGAATCATTAAAGAATGGAAAGCTTCCGCAAACCATGACACAAACCCAAATCAGTCCGATTCTTAAAAAGGACAAAGATCCAAACGAGTATAAGAGTTACCGTCCAATTTCCCTGATCCAGTTAGATGTAAAAATATTGTCAAAAATTTTGGCTAATTGATTAAGTTATGACATCTCTAATACATACAGATCAGGTGGTGTTTATTCGGGGCCGCAGCTCTTCTGATAACATTAGGTGTTTCATCAATACCATGTGGTCAGTGGCGAATGATCAGACTCCGGTCACTGCCATCTCACTTGACGCCGAAAAGGCGTTTGGTATGGTTGAATGAGATTATCTTTTTAAGATTTTGGAAATATATGGGTTCGGGAATACTTTTATAGGATGGATTAAGTTACTTTATAGACACCTGGTAGCAGTGGTACAAACACATGGATTAATTTCAGATTATTTTACTCTGGATAGGGGTACCCGGCAGGGTTGCCCTCTTTCCCCATTATTGTTCTGTCTTGCCCTGGAACCATTAGCTGCCGTGATAAGAAAGGAAGATGATTTTCCATGGGAGGCGGCAGGAGGTATGGCGCATAAACTTTTGCTTCATGCAGATGATATTTTATTATTCGTCTCCGACCCCACTAGATCTATGCCTTGCCTCTACAGAATTATTAATTCCTTTTCTAAATTCTCGGGATACAGAGTCAATTGGTCTAAATCCAAAGATTTGGCTCTGATAGCAGTTAGTTAATTTTGACCCTTTAATAAAAAGGTTTGAGTGATGTGGACAGGTGGGCTTCATTACATTTATCTATGATTGGGACAATTAATGTTATTAAAATGAATTGTGTTCCAAAATTCAACTACCTGATACAATCCCTCCCTTCATTTGGAATGGTAAGCGTCCCAGATTACATTTCAATAAATTACATAGGCTGTTTGACAAAGGTGGGCTAGACCTACCCAAGCATTTGTTTTATTATTATGCATTCGGTCTCAGACATTTGGTTAATTGGTCGCTTAAACCTGAGAGAGCCCCTCCCTGGTTTTATTTTGAACAGGAAGCTCTTGCCCCTATTTTGCCATTGCAAAGCCTTTCTATCAAACTAATCGGAGAAGTTAAGTTACACCCCGCTATCTCGCATTTGCACTCGGTAAGTGTCCAGAGTGTTTAATTCGGACATTTATTTAAATGTTGCCTCGAGCATATGGCAGAATCCAAACTTATGTATTAATAAGTCCCCTTTCTGCTGGTCAGAGTGGATTGTGAGGGGGGTTACTACACTCAGTGACATATATGAAAGTGGAGTGTTGAGATCTTTTGAAAATATGGTTCAACATTTTGGGATTCCCAGATCTCAGTTCTTTAGGTATTTACAGCTGCGCCACCTGCTCTGTACTATTTTTGGGGGTAGTATACACCCCCCCTAAAGCGGCAGATACTCTGGAAGTGGTGATTACCGCATTTGGAAAAGGCCATGAGGCATCAGTGTATAACTCCCTGCTAATTCAGAGTCTTGGGGATGGAGCTTCAACTTCGCTCAAGAGATTATGGGAGAAAGATCTAAACTTGGTATTGGAGGAGGGAGCGTGGGCTAGGATTCTAAAAACATCAAGTCTACATCTAGACATGCAAGAGTGTGCCTTTTATTAAGATTTTAAATAGATCCTGTTGGACCACCTCTAGATTGTATAGGCTGGGTCTTAAAGACACACCCACCAGCTGGCAATGCCAATCAGAAGATGGGGACACAGCCCATGTTTTTTGGTGGTGTGTTTAGATACAAGAATTCTGGTTGAGGGTCCAGAGTATTATGGGTGACGTATTAGGTACTCAAATCTCATTTCACCCTAGACTCTGTATTTTAGGTGATGGGGCGGTCATTGATGTAGGGGATAAGTAGATGAAGAATTGGATCCTGGCCGGTGTTATGATTAACCAGACAGGTTATCCTTAGAGGATGGAAGTCGGCTGGAGCACCCTCATTTCGTGAGTGGTATGCGGAGATGGGCAGGGAGGCAGCATTTGAAGAGTTGTCATATAGAAGACTAGGCAACACAGATTTATTCATCAAGACATGGGGCAGCTATTTAGCCTTTTTAGAAGGCTCTCGGGGAGGGGCAGTGGAGGGAGACGTGTTGTTTTAAATGTGTGTGTTGTAGCCTTTTTGTTTTTGAACGTATACTTTTTGTTTTTTATATATATATTTCTAAATATTTTCTACTGTTTTATTGTCTGTTTGTGAGTCTTTGTGAATTGGCATTTGAACACAGGTGTAACAGATGCCAAAGACTGTTAATGTTCGGGGGGAAGGGTTGTAAATTATATAATGTGATTCCAAATATTCTGTTTTTTTTATTTTTTATATGTTATATGGAATCAATAAAATTGTTAATAACAAAAAAATGTGTTTGTTATGAGACGTGATAAACAGCTTTGTTCACTAACACTAATGTTATTAGATGTGTAATCGCTATTAAAAAAGTTTATCTTTTCAAGTTACTGTATTAATCGTTTGGCTTGATTCTGATTCAAAGTCTCCACAGTTTTTAATCAAATTACTGTGTAATTTAACCATTACTTTTACAAAAACTTCAGATAAATATTCATTACAATGTCACTCTTCATACCAGAGCACGTAAAAGTATTATCCATTCCGTTTATGAGAATATTTAGTCAAAAACCGCGTCGTTCATGGCAATCTCCCATTCATTCCAATGGGGAGTTCTGCAGAGCTTGTCAGTGCAAGCAACGGTAACCAAGGGGGGGCGGAGCTTAGCGAAGGGTCAACTGACAGCCCCAATTTTAACATGAGTATTTGACAAAGACAATGGCATGCAAAAGTTTGGGCACCCCTGATCAAAATTTCTGTTGCTGTGAATAGCTAAGCGAGTTAAAGATGGCCTGATTTCCAAAAGGCATAAAGTTAAACATGACAAATGTCTTTAATATTTTCAGCAATATCCCTTTTTTTTATTTCTATCTTTTACAGTTTCAAAATAACAAAAAAGGAAAAGGGCCCGATGCAAAAGTTTGGGCGCCCTGCATGGTCAGTATTTAGAAACACCCTCTTTGGCAAGCATCACAGCTTCTAAACACTTTTTGTAGCTAGCTAAGTGTTTTCAATTCTTGTTTGGGGGATTTTCACCCATTCTTCCTTGCAAAAGGCTTCTAGTTCTGTGAGATTCTTGGGCCGTCTTGCATGCACTGCTCTTTTAAGGTCTATCCACAGATTTTCGATGATGTTTAGGTCGGGGGACTGTGAGGGCCATGGCAAAACTTTCAGCTTGTGCCTCTTGAGGTAGTCAATTGAAGATTTTGAGGTGTGTTAGGATCATTATCCTGTTGTAGAAGCCATCCTCTTCATCTTTTATACAGATGGTGTGATGTTTGCTTCCAGAATTTGCTGACATTTAATTTAATCCATTCTTCCCTCTACCCTGTGCCACTGGCATCAACACACACCCAAAGCATGACTGATCCACCCTTGTGCTTAACAGTTGGGAGAGGTGTTCTTTTCATGAAACTCTGCACCCTTTTTTCTCCAAACATACCTTTGCTCATTGCGGCCAAAAAGTTATATTTTAACTTAATCAGTCCACAGGACTTGTTTCCAAATTGCATCAGTCTTGTTTAGATGTTCATTTGCAAACTTTTGATGCCAAATTTTGTGGTGAGAACGCAGGAAAGGTTTTCTTCTCATGATTCTTCCATGAAGGTCATATTTGTGCAGGTGTTGCAGCACAGTAGAACAGTGCACCATTACTCCAGAGTCTGCTAAATCTTCCTTAAGGTATTTTGCAGTCAAACAGGGGTTTTAATTTGCCTTTCTAGCAATCATACGAGCAGTTCTCTCTGAAAGTTTTCTTGGTCTTCCAGACCTCAACTTGACCTCCACCGTTCCTGTTAACTGCCATTTCTTAATTACATTACAAACTGAGGAAACGGCTACATGAAAACACTTTGCCATCTACTTATAGCCTTCTCCTGCTTTGTGGGCATCAATTATTTTAATTGTCAGAGTGCTAGGCGGCTGCTTAGAGTCGTCAGAGTATTTATAAAGCTTTGAAATTTGCATCACCTGGCCTTTCCAAACAATGATTGTGAACAAGCCATAGCCCTAACAAACTAATTAAGGTCTGAGACCTTGGTAAAAGTTATCTGAGAGCTCAAATCTATTGGGGTGCCCAAACATTTGCATGGTGTTCCTTTACTTTTTTTCAATCTAAAATTGTACAAAACAAAAATAATACCCTAATCTTGCTTAAAATTTTAAAAAGAATGTTTCATCTTTAACTTTATGCCTTTTGAAGATCAGTTCATCTTCTACTCACTTAACTATTCACAGTAACAGAAATTTTGACCACGGGTGCCAAAACTTTTGCATGCCGCTGTATCATACCAATGAACTTTTTTTTCCCAACATCAATTTTTAGAGTTAAGGTAAGTGTAGAGGGGAAATTATTAGGGATAGTTTATTTTTCAGGTGCTGTTACTGGTTTTATAATTTAGCAGTTCCCTTAAATAGTCGTGCTCTATGACAAATTAATTTTTAAAAGCACAAATATTCCATGTATTTGCTCAACTAGTATGAGATTATAAAATGGTACAATATAAAAGGAAAAAAATTGGTATTTTACAACCCAAAAATGGGTCGCAGGTCTATTCTGATACGTTGGCAAACAGAAGGGAAAAAACAATGCTAAATGTAAATATTAAAATGCAACTAATAATACAGTATAATCATGCATTTAGGATAGCTAAATAAATAGGCTTATCAACTATTTATTAAAAGGGAGTAGAAAACAATTCCCATATCTTGTTGTTGATGCCAAAGGCTGTGTGTCCAATGAAACAATGGTATTTTGGCGTAAATTCATCAGTCACTTGGTAGAAACCTGCCAAATTAGGCAGATGTAAACAAGGGCAGATTGTGTGACATCATCTCATTTAAATGTTGCATGTTAAATCTCGCTCCAGAAGCAAATCTAGTTATAGATTATATAATGTTGATTTTATGAAGCATATCACTCAGTCTCCAAGCACTTTCCAAGAGCATACTTTGCAATTGTAAGCCGTGCACTCCAATTGCACAATCACGATTTCTAGAAATTCAAATCATTTTACACAAGTTACTTCCTCATTTGGATGAAATCCCTTGCTCTTTATTTAATATGTTTATGATATGTTTTATGAACTGTTGTAAGAAAAACCTAGTTCAGCATGACATTGAATGAACAGTTTTGTTATTCCTCAAATGCTGGCGAACAGGTTTTGCTCTTTTACGTGTGCACAGGTTAATGTCCGCTTTATGATGGCAGCATCAGAGAAGCATTTGATGGCTCACCTGGTCTAGTTGAATGAGCTGCGGGTATGCGCCCGGCATCTGGATGGCAATCTTTACTATATCCTTTTGCTGAGGCATTTTAAAAGGTGAATGTCTACAACCCTGAGAGAGAGAGAAATAATATGCAGGAGATAGAGATCAATAAAATAATTCACAAGTACTCAAAAAATGAAATTAAAATGCATGCAATGAGAAACTGTACAAAGATCAGTATATGTTTGTAATATACGTTCATCCTGTTTTGATGTCTTACAAAAAACAAGTACAGTAGGTTGATACATTTCAAACCACACACAACAGACTCTAGGAGAGTAAATGTGTCATTCATTCTATTTTCAGGATGACTGAGTTCTATGTCCCTTTCTTCCTCTTTTAAAGGAGAACTTGTGCCTCGCTCATTTTGGGTTTCAAGTTACGATAAGCAAGCAAGCTTGTTGTTAGTGATGCACTATGTTTTCTTGTTCTTTCTGTGCTTTTACACAAGTCTGGTAAGATTATTGGCTATCAGCAAAAAGTCTGGTCGATTATGCTGGTTATTCAGGCCATGAACCACCCTCTTTGTCTGAAAGGCATTATCTGACTGACATGTATAGCGTCCAAGCACAATGTGTTATTTTTTTACGTGCCATTTGGAATCAGGAAAATCTCACAAAAAAACTGAAATGTATGTAGACTTTGATTTTTCTATTCATCTGAAAAATAATACATTATTTTGCAGACATGATAAGGGATTAAAGGAATAGTTCACCCAAAAATAAAATCTCTCATTATTTACTCACACTCATGCCATCCCAGATGTGTATGACTTTCTTTCTTCTGCTGAGCACAAAGATTTTAAGAAGAATATTTCAGCTCTTTTGGTCCATTCAATGGAAATGATGTCACTGTGGAGAAAGCTGCTTACTGACTGAGCCGCATATAGCTTATACTGGAGTAAATAGAAGCCGATAACATATTTCATTTAAACACATACCCCGATTTGGAGTCTTAAGCAGCTTTCTTGCAATAAATGACTTTCTGATGTCCACATGAAGGAGCTGATTGTAGCTGCCTGGTACCTTGTTAAACACGACTTTGTTTCTGTGTGAACTGATTAAAAACCTGCGCACCCTGATTCAAAAAAGTTGCATGAAGCCAGCCAATCCAGTTGACACTGGTAATTTCAGCAAGCTCTTTCCATTTTTGTCTGCAGTATGCATCAGACAGACTGTGGGCGGTCTGTGAACGTGCCATCTGAGGCTCAAACTACTTCTACACACACACAAATGGTGGCTTTATCAACAGGAGCCTCTGCCGAATTATTTAACAGACTCAAGTACTTCCATATGTGCAGGCCGTCTAGTATTGTCCTTAGAGGGCTTCCCATTGGAAAAAAGTGAGTCGGGATTTTGAGGATCAAAAATTACACCACACACAAAACAACCTATGTACCTAAAACTTCTACCAATTTATCACTGCTCTCTTTATATCACCTTACTAACTGAGAACTCAGACATACTGTAACATTTCCAGACTAATCGAAGGCAGATGATTGAGCAGCCTGGAAATAATGAGATCTGTGCATGGATCCTTCTAGAGGATTAAACATGTTGTAAGACAGCGCTCTTCGTCTAAGATTTTGCATGAGAGTTGCTGACACAGGTCAAATGTTCCCCAGGCTTCATTCCCAGCATGCCTCAGCACGCTGAGAGAGGAGTTGTGACAGCACAGTCCTCCCTCCGCTCTCCTTTTTGGGCCAAAAAGTAAATAAAAAATGGAGACAGAAATAAAGATAGAAAGGGAGAAAATCTGCACACTAAAATCAGTAAATGTAAGGTAAGCTGAGCTACATTCACTACTTCAGTGTCCACTGACAGCATTCCCAATGGTGCTTGCTCTTGGAAGCATGTGCATGAGTCTGATCACAGTGGGAGTGCATGAAAACAGCCTTCCTGGAATTTCAGCTGTGCCACCTTATGACACACCACCAACCCCCAAATCAAAGAACACACACACTTTTTCTACCAAATTCCAATGGAGTTCTATATTATATCGTTCTTCAGCAAATCCACAGTGCAAGACAGATTTTCAAACACGTGCTTAGACTTCACGCGCTTGGCTGTGCTTTACTATGCACTAATAAATGACATCAGATACACAACATTTGTAAGGACATATTTTTAATTCAAAACTCAGTGTTTTTAAATTTTAGATGGTATAATAAATCTGTTATATAACCCTTAAGTTCCAACAGAAGCAAAAAGTTTAACATTGAGCGTTTTTCGTTCTTTACACCCAGCAATATGCGTAAGACTCGAATACAAAATGAACCGATTAAGAAATGCATGTCAACATTTGCGTGAAGTCTGTTTTTGCTTTGCGTGAGCCAGGGAAGAAGTTGGCCAAACGTTTCGAACACAAGTTTTTTGTTGTTGTTGTTGTGACTCTGGTCTTACCTGTTGGAAGCGAGGGAAGTTTCACAGTCAGCGAGATCGCAGAGCGCATAAACATTTGATCTTTTATTCCGAGCTCTAATCGAACGGTTGCATTTCCTTCGAAGTTTTCAGAGTTCTAATCGATCACATTCACAGTTCCGGGTTGAATAATGTCCCTCCCGCCCCCTTGAGGAGGGAGCGAAGACCCAGCACTCCCCAAATGTTTTTCTTTTCCTCAAGCAAGGAAAAATGTCGGGTCTTTTGCTCCCCTGAAACTTTAGTCAACTTTACATCCTGTGTACACCGTTAGAGATGCGACAAAACTAAAACGCGTAAACGTGTCGTTTATATTACAAATATGCAAAAGGTTCCCTAAATCATTATATATGAAAAATGCCTGAATATGGAAGTTTTATTTGTTAGTGTAACGACAATCTGTTTTTATAATTAATTTAATTGTCATTTAGCAACATAGAGATGAAAGGAATATTCCGGGTTCAATACAAGTAAAGCTCAATCGACAGCATTTGTGGCATAATGTTTATTATTACCACAAAAATGGATTTCAACTCGTCCCTCCTTTAAAAAAAAAAAAGAAAAAAGTCTGTAAATCTGTTACAGTGAGGCATTTACAATGGGAGCGAATGGGGTCAATCCATAAACATTACCATACTCACTGGTTCTAAAATATAGCAACAAAACGTAAACAATATGCGTTAACATTTTAGTGTAATAAAATAATTTGATAACCTTTTCAGTGTAAAGATTTGTCCAATTTTACAACTTCATTGCCTTGATGACATAAGTAATCCCTAAAACCACCGTAAGAATGATTTAAACAACTTTACAGCCCAAATAATACATGAGTTTTAACAGAATAATCAATGTAAGTGGTTTTAAACCTTCAGAAAGTATTCCCCTTTCACTTCCATTGTAAGTCTCTCGATTTTTTTTTTTAAGGAGAGGAGTCGAAATAATTTTTGTGGTAATCAACATTATGCCACAAATGCTGCTGATTGAGCTTAACTTGTATTGAACCTGGAATATTCCTTTAAGAGTTAACTTTGTGGGATTTGAACATTTAACCCTTTTAGTAACTAACTTCAATTTGTAATCACATTGCTACAACATCCTTATTGCAGTGAAACCTGAACATGAATGTCTGAAAGTCCAGGATATGACTCAACTACAAAAGCAGTATGACAGACTCCTTTGGAATGATGGAATGAGATGGAAAAATCACTCAACAAACTGACACCCAGGAACAACAGAAGTTAAAAAAAAAAAAAAAAAAAATGTATTTCATGGGGACAATAACTCTGTGGAGAGGTTAGATGAAAACAATGGCAGACAATTAATCTAATGAAAACCAGATCAATCAGAAATCTATTGAGTACAAAATAAATGGTAAATGCTTAGTGTGTACAAGCATACAAATATCATTAGAAGATAGTAACAAAAACAATATATGAAATTACAATGTTTCCAATCAGTTGGTACACACACATTTAGGAGCCAACAGAACATTCTCTTTGATACTCCATTTCTTGTCATATTGTGACTGCCCTTTAATTCCCCACCAAACACACATCCTTGTTTAGACAGTTATTCTCATATACAAACATATCGAAGGCGTTACTTACTTTCAAAAGAATCTATACACATTTAAATGAGTTGAGAATAGGACAGATACCGGTAGGACTAAAGTAGGGTTGTTTCAAAATACAAAAATAGCAATAATTGGCTTCTAATTTAACATTTGTACAGGTTTTTAGATGTGACCTTTCCACAGCAGTTTTTCCTGATAAAATTAGCTTAAATTCATAATACTAATTATCAATTATAGCATATGTTGTGTAGGTAAGGCATTCATTTCATAACACATTACACTGTAAGCTAGCCTTTATGTTAGTCAGAGTATTAACACAATTACACACCTGATGAGCAAAAACATTTAGAATGAAGTAGGAATGGTTTATCCAACTCTGAAAGCATGTTTCTTCACTATATCTGAAAAGCTTTACGATGCAATAAATATGTTTAGTTATGTAGCATAAAGCTGTAAAGCTTCCACACAATAGCCTATTCTGCAATGCCAGTGAACTTTCAATCTCTCAAATACGCTTGTTGCCACTTCAGTTGTTAGTGTAACTTAATTACTTCTGCTGTCTGCTTTCAAGTGTTGTCATTTGCTGCAAGATGAGAACAAACAGCATTGGCTGAATTTTTTCAAAATCTTCATATCGGAGGCATGTTTGTTCAAAAGCATGTGATAAGCATGATGGTTGCTAGCACAAAGTAATTTAATTTCAGTAAAATTTTACAATAAAGTTCCATTTGTTCAAATGAACAATACTTTTACAGCACTTAATAATCTTGGTTAATGTTTTTTTTTTCAACATATACCAATACATTTTTAAAATCAAAAGTTGTATTTAACATTAATGCACTATGAACATACATGAACAATTGTATTTTTATAAACTAACCTTAAAGATGAATAAATGCTGTAAAAATATATATTGTTCATTGTCAGTTCATAATGCCTAATGCATTAACTAGTTAACCATCATTTCTTATTAATAATCTGTATGCAAGTTGTGTTCAGATAAGTCGTTAGTAAATATGTCATGACCATGCTTTTGGACAAAAGGTACTACTTAAAAACAGGAAGACAAAATGTAAAAATAAATCTAGCTCGTATTTTTTTTTTTTTAACCACTAACCACTGCTGGTGAGTTTAATCTATTTCTGTAATAAACATGAAATCCTCTCTGTGTCTATACAAAAGTAGTATAAAAACAATGGCATCACACTAATATAGACTGATTTGTCAAATTATGCTTGAATGGAGATCTGATATTTTCATCAGATGAATTGAACTGGGGCTGGTAAAGCCTCACATCTCAGTTGAATTTAGCAGGAGGCCGCTTTTCAGCCAGCCACTTTTGGTAAGGAGTAAATATACATATATATAAAAGCTTTATATACACACAGAATCAGCTTATCATACATATGGATCTGACACAGAGCCACACTTTTTTTTTCTCCTTGGAAAAGGGTTTAAAAGTTTTTGAGTACACTACTCTTATTGCATGGTGTGTGTGGAGGTCAAAGGTTGGCAATGGGAACATCAAAAAGGTCACAGAGGCCTTCAGTCTCATCCAGGTTATAGATGTAATCATGGTCACCAGGAGGAGGGGACAAACGTAGGAGTGGAGAGAACACTATGAAAGAGAAAGAGAGAATTGGTGATATTGTGGCCATGTTAGTCAATTACCAAATTCAATGTTGATGTTATCTAGCGGGCATTCTCTTTATTTTGCAACACACTCTTTATGTTTTAATTGAACATTTGCAGAAATCAACCCACAATGAGCTAATGTTTAAAAACAGCTTGTAATTTCATTTGATTGTCAAACTTACAACAACTTTTATTGATTACATAATATACATACATAAGCATACTTATTTGCGGTCTATAATAAACTGTTACATCATGACTTTTATTAACTTAAACATCCAAAGTTCCATTTCATGTTTAATAACAGACAATGTACAGGTTTCCTGATTCATGATGAGCATTACCTTCTGATGACATCAGCTCTTCCAGCAGATCTGTACTCACGATTTCTGTATGGAGGAAGAAGGAAATAGTGTGAAAATAGAAACCGCAATTCTTCCTTGTGTTCCGTAAAATCACTGCATCTCTAAAGGGATAGTTTAAAATAAATTAATTTACTTACCCTCATGTATTTCATTTTTCCGTGGAACACAAAAGGAGATATTAGGCAGATTAGCCTCAGTCACCATTCACTTTCATTGTAAGGAAAAAAAGATGCAAAGAAAGGGAATGGTGACAATGGCTAACATTCTGTCAAACATCTCCTTTTACATTTCACAGAAGTCAGTCAGTCATACAGGTTTGGATCAACATGAGGGTGAGTAACTGATGACAGCATTTTCATTTTTAGGTGAACTACTTCTTTAACAGACAATAACAAAAGCAAACAAGCATATTATTGTGGAACCACAAATGTCAAGTGTGTTGAACAGATCCTCACCTTTAGGGTCAAACATTTCTGAAAGATCTTTGGGGAAATCCAGCACTGAGAATAGAAATGGAAAAAATGAGTCAGAAATGCTGCATGATAGCTTACACACTCCACTTATAACAGGAAATGAAGAGTATTCTTTTAATAAAAACTAAAAAATATTTTAGTGCACTTACATTCTGAAGGGTCTGTTTTGATCGGTTCAAAAAGGGTCGAGGAATCAGGAAGTGAGGAGCTGCTGTCCAATGAAGCAGACGACTGCAGTTGCTGGGTATCCACTGAAGATAATGGCTTGGCTGTTGTGTCTGAAGTGGTTGTGCTTGATACGTCTAAAACCCACAACCATTGCATGAGAACAAAATGAAGAATAGAAAGACATCACAATCCAAAAAGGAAGAGGTTAGACACCATAGAATTTGTCTACCAGCACAAACTGTGTTAACTGCAAAATATCTAAAATTTATTTTATTTTACCACGCTTATCAGAAAGAAATGTGACAAAGTAACTGTGCTTCCAAAAAGTAATGCGGAACAGACAAAACAACTAATCACAGAAGGCATCTAACCTGTGGCTGTTGCAGCAGCAGTGGCAGTGGTTGTGTTGGGAGGGACGGTACTGGTGGTGGTGGGACTGTGGCAGGTGGAGGCAGGAGATGGCGTACTGTTGGCTGCTTGTTTGGTGGGATTGTCAGCAGCTGAGGTAGCTGAAGCTGGGGTGGGGAGGCCCTGAAGCATATCATCTGGTGGGGGTACTGGCAGCACCACAGGAGAAGAGCTAGAGGGGTCTTTATTGACCAGGAGGACCTCGATTGGGCCCGCGGTGCTCTTAAGGTGAATCTGGTACTTCTTTTGTCCATTGACCTGCTGAAAATAAAAAGATAAGATTAGGTTTTTTTTTTAAACTATTTAAAAAACACTACACTAGTTTGTGGGACTGGGTAAAGGTATCGATTTTGCGATGCATCGTGATTTGAACAATTTCAACGGCGATTCTTAAATCTCAAGATACATTTTTTTTACAAAATGTCACGCTATGTGACTGAAATGTCTGTGATTAGTCATTGGCTGGCAAATGATCAGATTTCAGTCACCAGTGATTGAGCAGTATATTAAGATCCATTCACTGCGTGTTGTAAAAGTGTTAACTAGTTCCGTGTAATGTGCGTGCGTCCAAAGAGACCCACACAATCAATTTGTCATTGAATAAATGTCTCTATTATACTTTGTTCTTTACAGTCAGTTGTTGGAATTTCATTCTAATCACACATACCCATGGATGCACGAAGAGGCTGTACACTCTCATTTAAAGCAAAATAACACTTCTGTGAGAAGCTGCCGGCATTCTTAAAGACACAGTACCAATTTAGCAATTGTTCTACATATTAATGTAAACACTTGTAAATAGTAAAAAATCATGCATGTAATCAATAAACATTTAACAAAATATATATGCAATAAGCAATATCATTTAGGCATCTAGCTTTTATTTTGACGGAAGCTTCACTTTTTCTTCTGAAGGATAAAAAGTTCGCTACATGGACCAGTGTGATCGTTAAAGCACAAATGCCGTGATTTAATGATATAAATGTATAGTCCACATGTGCTGCGCACTTCACAGTGGTTTAGTGCTCTGCTTTATCATCTAATACACACAAATGGTTCTCAATGTCTGTGGAATTTCCAGTGTATGAGCAGTCTGCATCACACATTTAAGCACGCAGCTCGAATGCAGACTGAGATTGCAGCCTTTCAAGGTTTGATTATCACACTTGCAAATTCTGCATTTCAGTGTACAAGGAGTAACAGAGCACACACTCAAATAAGCGTGTGAGCATTTGAAAGCAGTTGTGTGTCAGTCAGACAGCGTGCGTGTATCGGATTAAATCGGTGCTCGGGACTACCAGTACTGTAGAAACACTGTTATCGTGACATCATTTTCATTTTAGTACAGACTTGGTCCGAAGTACCGGTACTTTTGACAACACAAGTCCCCTGTATACTTAACATTATTTGATGGATCATTTATTTTATATGTAAGCAAAATTGACATTATAACTGAAATATACCCATATAAATCGATACTGAATCGAAAGCTTGTGAATTGGAATTGTTTCGGGAAATCTGCATCAATACCCAGGCCTACAAGTTTGTACCAGATAATGAATGACTGCACGTTAACATTGCAAGGATATTGTGCGGTCATTTTTAACCCCAAATCAATAAAAAAAATATAGAAAATAACATTTTGCATAAAGAAAAAAAGGCCTACATTAAGGACCATTAAGATTATTTGCATTGTGACATTATTTTCAGGACACTTACCAAGTCATTTTTACCCCTCAATTCTCATTATGGCAACATGTCCAGAAGTTTTACTTTTATACTTCCCAATTCCCAGTTTTTCAATGATGATTCTCATTACCATAATAAATTGAATTAAATTAAAAATCCACAAAAATTAAAAGGTAGTACCAAGGTAGTACTACTGTTATGTATAAATACTTAATGTAAATAATATATAATTTTTTCACATTGCAGTAATGAGAATATCATAATGACTTTCTTTTTCGCATTGCAGTAATATGAATTGGGGGGTAAAACGTGCATAACTGTCATGAAAATAATGTCCAAATTTATCAATCTTAATAGCAGCAAAAATAGACTTAATTTTCTAGATGCAAAATATAATTTCTTATGTATTGCTTTTGATTTTGGTGTAAAATAGGATCAGGACATTTTATGACAGGTTTCTTAAGAATCACCCAGTGGGCAAAAATACTAAATAAATACAAATAAAGGGACATAACCCTAACAAAACAATACTAAAAAGTATCATAGTACTAACATGTTTTTTGACGTACCACAGTATTCTTTGAAGCACCATGTAAATACCATGGTATAAGAATATGGCAATCATGTTTATCAAAGTACCATGTCAAGACCTTCTGACACCATAACCTTACCATAGTACTGCCACATTACTTTTTAGTAGGGAAATACAAGCAAAACTTACAGATTCAGGCACAGGAACCTCTAGCTGTGTTCCAGAGGGAGCTCTGATTGCTAGAAGAGTGTCACCTAGTGGCAAACAAGCATAGATGTATTGAATTAAAAAAAAAAAAAAAAAATTACATTTGTAGCATTAAGCATGGTATTGTGCTGTTAATGGCATTAATGCTCTGTTGTGTGCCTCATGGGTAAACCAACCTTTGAAGCAATTGCAGAGGTCTTGATGTGTTACATACGCCAAAGTGTTTTAGGTTAAGGACATACTACAAACATGAGCCTTGACATGAAATATCCTTTACTTCGAGGATCAATTTAAAAGGTTCAAAACAGCATCTAGGGCGAACACACACCAAAAGTGAGACATTCAAGGAATAACTGGAAGGATATGGGCTATTCAGTGAGTCATCGGTCACATTCTTGATGCTCTGTTGAACCCAAACCCTCTGCTGGTCCAGCTCATGTTCCCTTCGGTCAAGATCTTCCAATTCCAACTTGAGATCTATCAGCTTATCTGCAATTTCACGTGTGTTGCAGCCTGGACCAACACCCCTACAAACAAAAGAAAATAGAAACTGACTTACTTATTAGTCTACAATCTACATTAAGAGATATATCTACAAACGTAAACAGCAATAACTAAATGCACTCATTATTTTTGAACAGATATGTCTGGTGTTGTGATGTGTTTAAGTTAAATAAACCATTAAACCTCATCTGGTGAAATATATCTATACAAAACCCTTCATCTGGTAAATGTATAAGCTATAAAACCTTAATTTGGTAAATACTTATAAACAGAGCATTGTAATGGAGCTAAGTCTCCGTCGTTTCAAAATAAGAGTCCCTTGTGTGTTTTGGGCTTGTTTATAGTTAAGTCTCGCATTGTGCACCAATTCTTCATTTTTTTCTGGTAAATACTGAGATTTTGGTTAATCAAATAGTGGTCGACCGATATGGGGTTTTCAAATAGCCGATGCCAACACCAATATCTAGAGAGCAGGATGACTGATGGCTGATATAAATGCCATTACAAAACACACACTTATTTAATAAAGTGTTTACTTAAATTCACTTAAACTAAAAAGAAAAAAAAAAAAACTGAAAACCCTGACCGATATATCAGTCTATCACTACAAAAAACTGTATCTGGGATTTTATTAATTTTGGACTCCAGTAGCCAGGGGTGGGGTTATGAATTCCGGGGCACCATGCAACCATTCAGCTGAGGGCCCCTTTTTGACGTACAATGGGGTGAAATTACATAAAATTAATTAAAATCATTATTTTGAAATAATTTCTAACAGCCATTGTAGCCAAGACACATTCAAAATGTTTAAAGGATTAGTTCATACAAAAATAAAAATTCTCTCATCATTTACTCACCCTCATGCCATCCCAGATGTATATGACTTTCTTCTGCTGAACGCAAATTAAGATTTTTAGAAGAATATTTCAGCTCTGTAGGTCCAAACAATGCAAGTGAATGGGTGCCAAAATCTTAAAGCTCCAAAAGGCATTTATAGCCATCATGAAGTAATTATAGCCATCATAAATAATGTCTTCTGAAGCGAAACGCTCGGTGTGTAAGAAAGGGATCAATATTAAAATCTTTAACTATAAAATTTATCTTCCACCCAGTTGGGGTAGGCACAGTCACGAGAGTCGAATACACGCTTCCTCTCACATGACGCAAGCACATTGAAAGGTTTACGTGAGAACTGACGCATAAAATACAGAAGAGCTGTATTGTTTACAACACGTTATACAGAAGCTGAATTGGTTTTGCTATAGATTTTTATTTGTATCTGTTTCTTTTTCAAGATGGTGCTTGTGTGTGCTTATCCTGGACCCCTCAACCTACTGAAAAATGTTAGATTACGTCTGCAGGTCTCATCACAAGAGGAAAAACTAACTTTTTACAGATTTCCTATAAATTACCTTGAGCAACTGAAGCTATTGCTGCTTGCTGTTCACTGGGATATCAAAACACCTACTGAATCACTCAAAATATTGTGAAGTGAACATTTTTCCCCTGCTGATTTCAGACCAGCCGAGGGATCTGACGATATCGACATGTCAACATGCTTGTGTCACGCGTGAGGCAGTTTGAACTACACCCTTGTGACTGTGCATACCACAGCTGACTGGAAGCAAACATTTTTAGTAAAAATAAAAATCCATCTAATCTATTTCGTACACCTAGCTTTTAACATTAAATGTCTTATGAATTAATTTTATGATGGCTATATATGCTTTTTGGAGCTTCAATGTTTTGGCACCCATTCACTTGCATTGTATGGACCTACAGAGCTGAGATATTCTTCTAAAAATCTTAATTTGTGTTCAGCAGAAGAAAGTCATACACATCTGGAATGGCATGAGGGTGAGTAAATGATGAGAGAATTTTCATTTTGGGTGAACTATTTCTTTAATGAAATAAAAATTAACTGAAAGATAATGAATGCATGTTTTCCACTGTTTTCCACTAAATAAACATAAGGAAGAATGGTATTTAATTTATAATATAATAAATATAATTTATATGCACCAATACAGTAATATATATATATATATATATATATATATATATATATATATATATATATATATATACACACACACACACACATACTTGTTATTACAAAGCATGTTTAGTAAATGAAAAGGATTTGCAAAAACTACAACTTCACTCACTTATATTTTGGAACCCAGATGAATATTATTTGTTGTCCAGCATATTTATTATTATAATATGATACTGAATTAGTATTATTGTGAGGACTTGTTTAATACAATAGCAATATATTTCTATCATATTTACTTCACCTGGAGCTTTTATTTTGACGGAATGATAGTGCACTCCAGTGTAAAACTTTATTTGACCGTTTCCTTATTACAAATCTGGTGACATGCTGTGTTGTCCTACAATTCTGTGATACTGTGTCGCATTTTTAGATTTGTATAATAACTATAAGCAGCATCAAATGTTTGGAATTGCGCTATTAGGTGCACCTGCAGCACTTTGCCTTCACAATGCACATGAACCGCTCTGAGACAGCTGAGAACTATGGAAAGCTAAGAGGGTCAGAATTCACGTGTTTTGTATCGCCGTATTAAACTTTGAAACGCCATTTTCTAAACGCCGTAAGGCCTTAAGTAAACTGCGTTAGGCGTACATAAACGCCGTACGCCGTCATGCTTTAACGCCAGATACCGTCGGGTGCAGTCATTTAATGTGCTTTTGCACTGTGAAACAAAATAAATCATTGCCGTTAATTATTTGAATCTTCCGACTTGCCATAGAGACCTCAAACGCAATAGAGGAGTTAAGTACATGAGCAAATGAATGCGCTAATTAAATTACGTGAGGCGCTAAAACTTTATGCGTAGCGCCTTACGGTGATTAGAAAACGGCGTTTCGAAGCTTAATACGGCGATACAAAACACGTGAATTCTGACCCTCTCGGCTTTCCACCGAGAACAGCATATCCACCACATAACGCGTCACCTGTCACCTCGAGCATTTTGCTCAGCTTTACGACCGGGGCCCCCCGATGTCCAGGGGCCCCACGCAATTGGGGTGGTTTGCATGGTGGTTAACACCGCTACTGCCAGTAGCCTCTATGTCTGTGCTCATCACAGAAAGGAAAGTTTTTTTTTTCTTCGATTTTTTAAACTTACCAGCCTTTTTCACCACCTTTGTTATTGTATCAGCAAAATCCACTTTCGGTTGACCTCTAATTTTACCCGAAGTGACCCACTAAAATCTTTACCATGTTGCTACAAATCACTTTAATACTCAAAACATTGGCCGATAATGGAGGAATAGAAGGTCTTATTGAAAATACCATGATAGAGCATGTAAGCCTTACTTCCACTGGATGCTGTTTTTGGATTTCTTCTCAATGAGTCCAATGCCTTCCAAAACATTGGTGATGTCGTAGATGCGCCGTTTCTGCCTTACAGCCAAAGTATCAGCAGCCTAAGTCACATTTACACCAACAGAACAGAACAGAGATTCATTTTTTATCCCTCTCATTGTCTCATCATTACAAGCCAATAGACTAACTATAAAACAGGCCCCGCTTCTAAAGTGTTTTGCCTTTTACAAAGCAAGAAATACAGCCAGAATAAGCAACTTGATGCAATCAAGTTCCAGAAGCTCACTCATTTTTCTGAATGACTACAATGCACTGTCATGTTTGCGTTCAACGACTGAATACAAAATCCAAGTTGTTCTCTGTACAAATGATCTTAACGTTTTTAGGCGTAATATCAACTTTTAAACCCAAGAGATACAAAGTTTGCAACTCTGAGCGTGCAAAAAGCTCAAGTCTGGCCTAAACCATCCCAAGTAGCAGCAACTCAGAAGCACGTGCTTGTTTTGATGGCTTTTGTTTGAGTTTGCAGCCCGGACGGGCTCATTCTCCCAATTCAAACACAACCGCACAAACCTCCAGGATAAAACAACAAACACCAGGGGCCGTTTGCCTTGCCGACAGTGGTGACATTGCATATGCAACCTGTTAGCTGGCTCGCCTGGTTATGAAGGAACTACTTTATCTGAGCCAAGCATGTCGGGGGAGTTGAGAGAGGGGTTGTGTATGCCACCCCTTCCCCCTTTTAAAAAGAAAAGTAACTTTTTAAACAACTTTTTCTGTGTTTTAAGCGCAAAACACTGTAAAGTGCATCTGTTTGGATTCAAACGTTAAAAACGAGATGCATTTGCAACAGGCGCTATGCGCGTGCGACACTGAAAGCATAAAGACGGTGGTGATGATGAAGATGATGCACGCGCTAAACTCATCTCGTCCTTACAGCTTTCAGGTCCAACACTCCGTCCTTCGCTTCCTGCAGCAGAGTCACAAATTTGGTGGTGAGCAGCCCGAGACTTTTCTCGTGGCGACTGGGGGTCTGCGGCTGCAGAGGGTCTCCCATCGCCCCCAGTTCGTTTCTTCCGGTCTCTAAATCCATCAAGTTGCTTTATAATTATTAATAAATCCCCCCGGTTCTCGTCGCACTCTGTGTTGGTCTATATATTGAACGCTTTCTGCTGTAATAGCTCCACTCTCCGTTGACAGCACCGCCGCTTCTGCCGCCCTAACGTTCGCTTCCCGTCAACGGCCGCTGATTCCTGAAGCATGGACGGGTAAAGTGTATCTCACTGCGTTAAGATCCCAGTTCAGGTTCCAGTCCGGTTCAGGATGCAGGTTTACCCGAACCCAGGTGGCCTAACCGAGCGGACGCTCTCACAGCACCAGAGCTGAGCAGCTTGAATGACTGAAGCCGTTGAAGGAGCGGTGCATCATGGGATGACCTGATGAAAAGGAAAGGGATCCCTCTGCATTCTGTCAAACGGCCTATAGGGGGCGATAAGGACTGCAGTTTGAACAAGTGACCATGTAAGAAATGTATGCTGTGTCCGAAATCGTTCACTCATTCACTATTTCCTATATAGTGAATGACAGTGAGTGCACGAAATGAGTAAGTGAATTCGGAGTGAGCGTCGGAGCTCTAGGGCTGTCGCAGAAACAACGTCACATATGAACTTTTCGAAACACATCTGTAAAGATTTTATTTGATATGAGGGTATTAATTAAACTTGCACAGTTGTGTGTGTGTTTTTTTTTTTTTTTTTTTTTTTTTTTAAGTTATAACCATAAAACTTTGTGTGGAGCACTAAGGCACCTGTGGGTTTGCTTTGTTCTTGTTTTTCTTTTTCTTTTTTTCTTTTTTATTTCTTTTTTTTTTTTAAATGTATTATTATTATTATTTGTTTTGTTCTATTCTTTTTGTTAACTATTTTCATCTTCAGGCTTTGGTTAACTTTTATGTTTATATAACACCATATATAATTTTTCCCCATTAAAAAAAGTTTTACTCCTAAAGAAATTAATTGTAATTTTGAAACATATGTATAAAATCATGAGCACTTACATGAGATGAGGACTGTAGTCATATCAGTAACCTTATAAAAGCTGTTTTATTCTACAAGGGGCAGGGGCCATTTTAGAATCACATGACCAGCTGAATACTACTCGCTTAACCTCAGTAACCGTCTTGTTATTGGACACTTTCACTCTTGGATTAATCATGGCTGATTGTGAATAGTGAATTTCTACAATGGCATCTGTAACAGAAAATTATTGATTTTGAATGATGCTGCATCCACAACACTAGGTGTCACTGTAAGTCCAAGATGACATAAACAAAAAGTTACTGAGTGAATCTTTAACAAAGGGAACATAAATGTAGAGTGTTACCAACATTCTGAATGCGAGTAGACATTATATAGACAACGCAATATGCAAAGTCTTCACAAAAGTATTGCACATGTATTATGTATTTTACAGTCAAGTCATTTTTATCAAGTTAGCATTTTCCTACACTTCTACTTTGTCTTCATCCATTTTCATTATATGGAACATTTAAAATATTTCACTGGTATGACTGAAACACAAGTTCATTCAGTACACAATACATGCACTAATATATGGCAATTGGGAAAGATTATTCATGCATTTTCTGTTCATAGACAACATGCTTCATTCATAGGAATGGGATTTGAAGTGGGAGGGCTTGGTGCATGAGTATCTGATTGTTTGTGTAAAACGAGAGCAGTTAACATTTGGACACGGTCAGCATGCTAGGCTTTTTGATTCTGGTGTGGATATGCATCTTCCTCGTATTCCTTTTTATCCGGATCCCGAAACCTAAGAACTTTCCCCCCGGACCACGTCCTCTCCCATTATTTGGGAATTTGCTCCAGCTGAACATTAACAATCCTTTGAATGACTTTGAGAGGGTATAGTATTGCATTCTTTGACAAATGTACATGGGGAATAACTGTGCAACATTCACTTGTTGCTTTCAAGAGTTAGATATTGCATTTAATTTTATTAAATTATCTGGTATTGTGTTATGTATAATCAGCATTATGGAAAAGTTTATGTGTAGTATCATAATGTTCAGTGTTGGGTGTAATGCATTACTAAGTAATTAATTACTGTAATTAAATAAAGAGTAATGGATTACTCTTAATTTTTCAGTAATTTAATTACAGTTGCTTCTGATGTAATTGTGTTAAATACTCTATAGACTATAGAACAATTCTATATAAAACAACAGTGAACTTAAAATCGAAATTTAATGTCTAATGTTAAAATGTATAATGTCAAATGTTTTCTAATTTAATGCAGTTCCCTTAAATTCTTTGGCCAGTTCATGAATAATTTATTTGATTTTATATGATTTATTTGATATAACTAAAAGAACAGTTTCATGTCTATCCTTGTATTTTTCTGGTCGAGGTTGATAATAGTTTTAGAAAGTAATTAGTAATGCAATTACTTTTCAGACAGAGTAATTAGTACAGTAATATAATTACACTGTAGAAGATGTATTTAGTAGTTACTAATTAATTACCTTTTTGAGTAACTTACCCAACACTGATAATGTTCAACTTTTTAGCTGGCAGATCGCTATGGAAAGGTTTATAGTCTGTACATTGGATCAAGACCTACAGTGGTCCTTAATGGATGTGAGGCTTTGAAGGAAGCTCTTGTTAATAAGGCTGTGGAGTTTGCCGGACGCCCACGTGATCTCATGGTCAACCATATCACGGAGGGAAAAGGTAATCTACAAATAGTTGCCAGTCATCAGCTTGACAATGAACCCTCACTTTCAGACCTCTGTACAGACTAAGGTTAATAAATATCTTTTTGATGCTGTTCTCTTTTTGTTTTAAAACCCAAAGAGCAATTTGAAGCCTTATCTGAAAAGTGAACTCACTTAGTATCAGTGTGACCCATAACTGACATCCAAATATAGTTATAGGTGTTATAAATGACATACAGAAATTGTTGTAGGTGTAATTTTGGCTGATTATGGACCTGGTTGGAAAGAACACAGACGGTTTGCCCTTATGACCCTGAGGAACTTTGGCCTCGGGAAACAATCTATGGAAGAGAGAATTCTGGGAGAGATCTTGCATGTTATTGCCAAATTGGACAAAAGTGTTGGTAAGGTGTGCTCATTTTGTTATTTGGTAGCTGATGCAAAACATTTGCATCACTTTATATATATATATATATTAGTGTTATTATTATTATTATTATTATTATTATTATTATTATTACATTTCTGTAAATACATATCCTATTACATACATAAAAATACATTTTAATCAATGTTCTTTTACAGACCACATACTGTATCTTACATCCAAATGAACTCACTCAAGATGCTGAACTGACAATCTGATCAAAACACATTTTGTCTGTACAGGAAGCTCTTTTGATCCTCAAACTATGTTCCACAATGCTGCATCTAATATCATCTGCACTGTTCTGTTTGGATCCCGCTATGATTACAATGATGAATTCCTTAAGCTTTTTATTCACCTGTATACAGAGAATGCAAAGATTGCTAATGGACCATGGGCCATGGTGAGACATTGTATTTGTTTTATTTGTTTTGTCATTGTGGCCATGGTATGTCACTGCAACTTTAAATTGATTGTGTTCACAGTTATTCAAACACATCGAGTCCAAAAGCATGAAACCACATTAAAAAATCTGGCATAAATCAGGAAATAAATAGAACATTTTAGGATTTTAAAAAAGTGCCATAAAATGAAGAAGAAATTCTGTATATGATTCTGCACTATTTCAACTAAAAAAATGTTTAAAAATGTTTTAGCCTATTTTTAAGATTGACGTATTTCTATTTCATCACAAAATTCCATCTAATTGAATCGTGTAATATTTAAAAAAAAAAAAGTAATTTAATTTGATGGAATTTTGTTATGAAACTGAAATGTGTAAATCTTAAAATATTTTTTTAGCGTAGGCAGAGGTGTAAAAACTTTATATGCAATTTATGCAAAGCATAGGGGCGCCACATCAAGGGGGTCACCAAGGCAGGCACTCCGTAAGACAATGTTCAACCAGTGTTTTAGAGCTCCTTAGACCCAAAAACTTTTGTATAAACCAGAATGCAAGCCTTCCACTAGTCATCTCAGACTAAAAAATACTCTATTTCTCTGCAGATATATGATTCCTTTCCTTTGCTGAGAAATCTGCCCCTGCCCTTTAAGAAGGCCTTCAAAAATTCATATATAGCCAAACAAATGTCTGTAAATCTGGTCAAAGAGCACAAAAAGACAAGAGTCCCAGGAGAGCCGAGGGACTTCATTGACTGCTATTTGGATGAGCTTGACAAGGTGTGTGTACCTGTGTGGTATTTCTACAGGTTGAAATAGAACTGAATGAGACAGCAGGACTGCATTTTAGAATGAAGTCTTCTCTATTATCCCTAATCACTGGATATCTTAATCTTACCAGAGAGGAAATGATGGTTCCACCTTTGCTGAAGCCCAACTTATCCTGTACGTTCTGGATTTGCACTTTGCAGGGACTGATACCACATCCAACACACTGCTCACTGGTTTTCTCTACCTCATGACTCACCCTGAAGTTCAGGGTATGTAATTTGATTTATCAATCCATTTTAATTATTGTCCTCTTGATTAAACAGATAAGAATTATCCTCGTCTTTTCTCTAGAGAGATGTCAGCGAGAGATTGATGAAGTTCTGGATGGAAAAGATCAGGCGTCTTATGAAGACAGACACAATATGCCGTACACAGTCGCTGTGATTCATGAGGTTCAGCGTGTCGCTAACACTGTACCACTCAGTGTGTTTCACTGCACCACCAAAGACACAGAGTTGATGGGCTACAACATCCCAAAGGTGAGGAAATTGGATACACTGTGAAAAAAACAGCCCACTGAAACTGAAAGTTTAAATACAACTTGCAGCGTTGGTTCATTGCAAGTTTCTGACCACTTTGATTTCACTTACTGATTAAGAAATCTGAGTTGAGTTTTTTGTACTTTATCCCTTTAAAATAATCCTTATTTTATTATTTTCTACTCCAGGGAACTCTCATAATTCCTAATCTAACTTCTGTACTAAAAGAAGAGGGCCAGTGGAAGTTTCCTCATGAGTTTAATCCAGCCAACTTCCTGAATGATCAAGGCCAGTTTGTGAAGCCCGAGGCCTTTATGCCCTTCTCTGCAGGTAAACTTTCAGATACATCACTATTTTCCTAATAAAGACAGGTGGATGAAATCCCATCATTTAGTTTTATTTAGTTTGAGCCTATTCTGTGACTAACATAAGTACACATGTTGTTTACAGGTCCCCGTGTGTGTCTCGGTGAGGGTCTTGCTCGTATGGAGCTCTTCCTGGTTTTGGTGACTCTGTTGCGCCGTTTCCAGTTTGTGTGGCCTGAAGATGCTGGAGAACCAGATTACAGCCCAGTGTATGGGGTCACACTCACACCCAAACCCTACAGAATGCACATCAAACTCAGAGAGATAGTCAGACTGTAATAATGGTGTCAGATTTCTTGCATTTTTTGCAAAAATGGATGTCATTTATTAAAAAAATGTTATGTATTATGACTACATGTAAAATGGTATGTATTATGACATGTATTAAAAGGTCCTAAACAGGATTAAATACATTATGTATGTAATGGATTATTGATGCAGTTTGTATTTAAAAGGATAGTTCACCTAAAAATGAAAATTCTCTCATCATTTACTCATCCTCATGTGTATGACTTTCTTTCTTCAGCAGAACACAAACAAAGATTTTTAGAAGAATATCGCAGCTCTGTAGGTCCATACAATGCAAGTGAATGGGTGCCAAAATTTTGAAGCTCCAAAATCCACATAAGGGCAACATAAAATTACTCCAGACGACTCTGGTGGTTAAATCTATATCTTCCGAAGCAATATGACGGGTGAGAAACAGATCAATAGACCTTATTCACGCTAGCGCCATCTTTGATTTTTAAAGGGAATGGAAATGAGGCTGTGAGGGATAGACTTAAAATCTCTTCAATGGCACAAATGGTATAAAGTTGTATAAAGCTCCTTGATCACATCTGATTTTCCACAACTCATGTTGTCTGGAGTTCTTTGTATACTGAATGTTCTTGGACAGATGTTTATAAATGTCTTGTCCGCGGAACAATCCAAAAACACTTTAAACTGTAGTACAGCACACTGAAAAGAATGTAAGTTTATTCCTCACAGCCTTGTTGTCATTCCCATTATCAAAGATGGCGCTAGTGTGAATAAAGTCTATGGCTGCATCCTAAAACAGGAAAATTCTGCTTTTAGAGGCTGTATACGAAGACAGGATGAAAATAAGATGCTTTTCAAACTGTTTGGAGACCAGTTTCCTTAAGAGTTCCATTCATTCAAAACAACTGCCAGTTAAATCATTAACTGATTAGGAAGCAAGGCAGCAAGTCAGCTGCCTGCATTTTCGGATGCAGCCAACATTTAAGTCCTTTTTCCTTCACTTTTACATTCTCCTTCTTCTGTTTTTGGTGATTCACAAGTGCATATCACCCCCTACTGGACAGGGTGGAGAATTTATGACAAAAAAATGACTGATAATTATTTATCTGTTTCTCACCTAGACCTATCATACTGTGTCTGAACACATGGATTTAACCACTGAAGTCTTTGGATTACTTTTATGCTCCCTCTATATGGATTTTGGAGCTTCAAAATATTGGCATCCATTTACTCACATTGTGAGGACCTACAGAGCTGAGACATTCTTCTATAAATCTTAATTTGTGTTCTGCAGAAGAAAGAAAGTCATTCACATCTGAGATGCCAGGAGTGTGAGTGAATCATGAGAGAATTTTAATTTTGTGAACTATCCCTTTAAGTGCTTCAGTAAAAAATATTTACAAAATGTTTCCTTTAAATGAAAATATGCAATTATCTTGTATTGAATAGTATTTTCCCATGCTGCATTAAACAAAAGAACCCTTTTGATCATTGGTCGAAATCAGTTGTGTATGGTGGATGTCTGAAATGAGGCAAAGTTTAATTTTTTATTAATCCAATATAAGCTAATGTTCTCTTTGGATAAAATTGTCTCTTAAATTTACTAAATGTACATTTTCCTGTGATATTTGATGTTTACACAGTGACTGTGTTAAAGACAGATGGTACTATCAACAAACAACACATAGCCTGCTTTAATATTATAATTTATATTAATACTATTGGCTAAAACCTAGTCAAAAATAACTACAATAATACATGTTGCTTTTATTCATTATTCCTGGCTGTTAGTCAACAAATTCTTATTAAACCTTGCACATGTCATGAAGTGGCAAACATGGAGGTGCACTTTTATTTTAACTGCTGAGAGCTCACTAAAAACAGCCAAGTTCATTTTGATTTGGACATGACCGAAAATGGTGGTGCTCAAGTGGGTGAATATTTAACTCTGTAAGTAGTCCATACATTTCCAACAGATCATCCATTCAGGATGGTTTAGCGGCTGTTTGCGAGAGTAAAATAAAGAACCTTTATTTTATTTTTTTCTAATACTTTAACCATGATCATTAGGTCAGAGATTGCATGTGATTTAATGGTTTTAGTACCTGCAGCTGGTTCCAACAGCCCCTTTAAGTTAAGAAAATCCTTAAATATAATAAAAGTTAATATAAACTGGGCCCTAATTCTGATTTATCTGTCAATAGAGACATGCATTCTGTTGTTTTATACAGTACTAAAGGAATTTTAAATGTAGTTTTAAGGTGAAGGTCTGCTCAACAAAAGTCATTTTATCTTTCTTGGAATATGGCCACAATATCTGAACAGATAAGGCAACATGCCTAGTCTAGATTCAATTTGTTTTAGTAGGTGGTTTGAGTTCACTGACTTGTTTTTGCTTTTGTAAAAAGAGAGCTTATAGCAGTTGGGCATCAGTCAGCATGCTGGGCTCTTTGATTCTGCTGTGGATATGCGTCCTCCTCGTCTTCCTCTTCATCCGGATCCAGAGGCCCAAGAACTTCCCTCCTGGACCTCAACCTCTCCCAATATTTGGGAATCTGCTTGATCTGAGCATCAACAATCCTTTGAAAGATTTTGAAAAAGTATTGTTTCATTTTTGGTTGTAGATCATTGGTGCTCTAAAAAGTTTTTATTTTCTTGCTTCTTAAAATACACACACATATATATATATATTTACAATATTTGCAGCTTGCAAAACGCTATGGGAATGTTTATGGTCTGTATTGGGGATCAAGACCAGTCGTGGTTCTTCATGGTTTTGAGGCTATAAAGGAAGCTCTGGTTACTAAAGCTGTAGACTTTGCAGGACGACCAACAGACTTTATGATCAATCATATTTCGGAGAATAAAGGTAAGTTCTAAGATATCAGTTCAATAATATGTGACCTGCCCCTTCAATTTGATTCATTTTGAGTTTTATGCACTAAATAGGATCAGTGTTTTAATGACATAACTATTATGTTTCTACTCATTCTATACTTCTTCAAACCATTGACAAAATATTATAATTTCAATATTGACTGAGACTTTACATTAGTGCAAAAAATGTTTGAGACCAAAAATTCAAGAGGAAATCTTAGACTTGACTGGGAGAGAAGTAATTTTGGCAAATTATTTAAAATACACATTACCCAGGATTAATGGACTTTGCAGTATGATGCAACCTGTACCATATATCATGCAACAGCTTTTAATTTATGTTCACCAATTGCCTTTTAAACAATATGTGCACTTTCGGAGTTACTTTGGAAGAAAGCGTCTGCTAAGAACATAAATATGAATATAACTGAGAGATGCAGTAGGTGTAGCTGATCAGTATGTTACAGCTGTTTTAGTGGCTGACTATAAACTGTTTTAAGTCACGTTAAAAAAAGTGTTTGAATAGCCACAGGTCATAACTGACATCATCATTGTACCATAGGTGTGATTTTGGCTGATTATGGCCCTGCTTGGAAGGAGCATCGACGCTTTGCCCTTATGACCCTGAGGAACTTTGGCCTCGGGAAGCAGTCCATGGAGGAGAGAATTCTGGGAGAGACCTCACACATTATTGCCAAATTGGAAAACAATGCTGGTATTTGTGTTTTTACCTAAAATTCCATTTCATAATCTCATATCTTTAAATTGCACCTTATTTCCCACTCATCTTACTCTACAAAAAGACATGCATTGTATCTCTACAGAAGGAAATGTGAATCCTCAGACTATGTTCCACAACGCTGCATCAAATGTCATCAGCTTGGTTCTGTTTGGAACCCGTTATGATTACAACGAAGAATTCCTCAAGCGCTATGTTTCCCTCATTACAGAGATTTCAAAGATCCTCAATGGACCATGGAACATAGTAAGACATCAAATTAGTTACCTTAACACTTAAATGCATGGGAATTTCACCAAACACTCTTACATATTTGGGTTTTGAGACGTTAGAGAGATCTACAAAATGCCCAGATAATGTAACATTTTCAAAATATTTTCAAGACAATTAGAAAATAATAGAATAAAATATATTTGTATATATTTTGATGTTTTATTTCTCATATATCAAAAAGATAATGCAACAAATCAGGACAAATCTAGAAGAGGATTCATCACTTTCACATGGTAATTTCATGATACGTAACAGGCTGTCAAACACATACTGAGCTACACATAACACATTAGATACACATAAGCTACACATATGTATTTTCTCAGGCATTTACTGAGTCTAAATAGATGCACAACATGACAATAGACATATCACACTGTTCATGTGTTACACTTGCTATAGTGTACTTCTATGTTGTTTCTTCATCAAATAGCAATGTCAAATATAAATCAAGACAATCACTGAAACATCAGCGCCACCTTAAGTAATGTCTAATATGCAAGTGTAGCATAGCATGTGTAACATGTATGTGTACATGCTTTTAATTGGAAATACATCAACACAAGAAAACTGTACCTGTCAAGTCAAGACTTTAAAGACTTTAAAGGTGCTCTTACTAATAATAATCATGGCTTGCTGCGAATTGTATTTTTCTACATGACGCTGCATCCACACCACTAGGTGTCAGTATAAGTTCAAGATTAACATAAAATTATGAACTAAACTTTTAATAGAAAAATACTGAAATGATTGACATTTGTCTTTGGAAAAAATAATGTCACTGAAATAAAGTCATTGCAGATGTTGCTTACATTTTAGATTGTATGAATATGTCAAACATTTGCTTTCCTTACAGATTTATGACACATTTCCTACATTGAGATGCTTGCCTCTGCCCTTTAAAAAAGCCTTTGTTAATATAGAAAAGATCAAAAGTCTGACTTTGAGTCTGATCGATGAACACAAGAAGACGAGAGTCCCTGGAGAGCCGAGAGACTTCATTGACTGCTATCTGGATGAGCTTGAGAAGGTGTGTGTTTGTGTGTGATAGTCTGGCTTTGCACCTTTAACAGATGCACAGAGTCTCAACTGAAAGATATTTTATGTCCCCAGAAAGAAAATACTGGTTCCACCTTTGCTGAAGCCCGACTCATCATGTATATAATGGATTTGCACTTTGCAGGGACTGATACCACATCCAACACCCTGCTCACTGCTTTTCTCTACCTCATGACTCACCCTGAAGTTCAGGGTCTGTATTTTGATTTATCAGTCTATTTTAATTATTGTCCTCTAGTTTAAACAGATAAGAATTATCCTCATCTTTTCTCCAGAGAGATGTCAGCGAGAGATTGATGAAGTTCTGGATGGAAAAGATCAGGCGTCTTATGAAGACAGACACAATATGCCGTACACACTCGCTGTGATTCATGAGGTTCAGCGTGTCGCTAACACTGTACCACTCAGTGTGTTTCACTGCACCACCAAAGACACAGAGTTGATGGGCTACAACATCCCAAAGGTGAAGAAACCTGCTTATAAACCACAGTTTTTCATGCTTTATCAATTTAGACTCATTCTCCTGTCTCAACCCATCCAGGGAACTGTTGTTATCTGTAACCTTACAACTGTACTAAAAGAAGAGGGCCAGTGGAAGTTTCCTCATGAGTTCAATCCAGCCAACTTTCTGAATGATCAAGGCCAGTTTGTGAAGCCTGAGGCCTTTATACCATTTTCTACAGGTAACCGTAGAACCATGGCATGGAGTCACATTGTTTGCATTTTAGCTTGTTTGAACCTCCCTTACCAAAACCGAGAGTTCATGGCAATTGAACTCTCATGCCGCAAATTCACCACTGATCATTTTTACATGCAAATGAGCTTGTGATTTGCTGCAAATGTTTGCCAGAAGTTTGCTGCTCTTTGCCGGTAGTGGTGAACCTGCCGTTTGCCTTGAGCTTTTGATTTTTGTAAGGGCTATTCTGGACCAACATAAGTACACATATTGTTTACAGGTCCCCGTGTGTGTCTCGGTGAGGGTCTTGCTCGTATGGAGCTCTTCCTGGTTTTGGTGACTCTGTTGCGCCGCTACCAGTTTGTGTGGCCTAAAGATGCTGGAGAACCAGATTACACCCCAGTGTATGGGGTCACACTCACACCCAAACCCTACAGAATGCACATCAAACTCAGAGAGATAGTCACATTATACTGATGTTGTTATATTTTGGTGAATATGTTGCGAAGATAGTTTGATTTCATTCATTTTTAGGGTTAGGGTTAGGGTTTAAATAGTGTGTATTATGCCTGATCCTAGACATTATAAAAGTTCCTAAATAGAAGTAAATACGATATGTTTGTTAATGGATCATTGACACAGTTTGGTTTTAAGTACACCAAGGGCTTCAATAAAAGTTTTTACAAACATTTTATTTTATTATGTTTTTACTCTAACCACCTGTCATGGAGTTCCCTTTCCTGTCCCTTCACTTTTACCTTTTTTTGTCTCTTTTTTTCTTAATTTGGGGTTTAAAGGGATAGTTCACCCAAAAATGAAAATTCTCTTATCATTTACTCACCCTCATGCTATTCCAGATGTGTATGACTTTCTTTCTTCTGCAGAACACAAACAACAATTTTTAGAAGAATATTTCAGATCTGTTGGTCCATACAATGCAAGAGAATGGTTATCAGAACTTTGAAGGTCCAAAAATGACATAAAGGATGTATAAAAGTAATCCATAAGACTCCAGTGGTTAAATCCATATCTTCTGAACAATATTATAGGTGTGGGTGAGAAACAGATCAAAGGATGTGTATATTATCTCACTAACTCAAATGAACAGCATAACAAAACTAATCAAAATGACAGACTTCCATTATTAAGCAGTCATTGATATCTAATACAAACCAATGCATCAACATCACAACACCTCAACGCAATGGCATACAAATCAATGAAATTATGAACGGTGCTTAACTAATCCAACCAGCAGCACATTAGAAAAAAATTAGCTTTTAAAACTTAAATCGTTTTAAAACCCCTTAGGTCATCGTTGAACGTTCTCCAGATCTCTGTTGATTAACATTGAGGATGAAGGGGGCCTGGGTAGCTCAGCAAGTATTGATGCTGACTACCACCCCTGGAGGCGCGAATTTGAATCCAGGGTGTGCTGAGTGACTCCAGCCAGGTCTCCTAAGCAACCTAATTGGCCCGGTTGCTCGGGAGGGTAGAGTCACATGGGGTAACCTCCTCGTGGTCGCTATAATGTGTGGTTCTCGCTCTCGGTGGGGTGCGCGGTGAGTTGTGTGTGGATGCCACGGAGAATAGTGTGAAGCCTCAACACGCGCTATGTTTCTGCGGTAACGCGCTCAACAAGCCACATGATAAGATGTGCAGATTGACGGTCTAAGACGCGGAGGCAACTGAGATTCGTCCTCCGGCCCACCTAGATTGAGGCGAGTCACTACACCACCATGAGGACTTAGAGCGCATTGGGGATTGGGCATTCCCAAAAACACAAAATCTTGGGCTAGCCCCACTCATAGCAAATGAAGGGCTAGCCCCATGTATAGCAAATGAGAATGATTAAATGGCTTTTACAACATACCTTAATAATAATAGAATTTCTTAAAATAATATATACTTTTTTTCTTGAATAATGGACATAAAACACATTTAAGTTGAAGAAAATATACTGTTTCTTAAAATAAATGAATGATGATGCCAGGAAGTTTGCACAACAGCACCACCTCTGGTGGGGCGTAGCCCGACTTGCCCCTATTGTAGAGGCATGGATGGTTGCAACTATTACAGACCAGTATTTTTTTACTAATACTCCAAACATAAAAATTAGTTCAAAAGAGTGCAGCTGATTTAATGGTTTTAGGATCTGATTCTGATTTCAATCTATAAATATACATTTAATTTAATTTAATTATAAGGTCAAGGTCTTATCAACCTAATTCTAGTACTAGTGTGATCAGTGTTTGTATTTTTAGGCTGTTCACTTCGTCAACCTTGGAATATTTCCTCAAAATTTGCACAGGATGACAACATGCCTAGAGGAAATTCTGTTTGTTTTAGTAGGTGGTTTGAGTTCACTGACTTGTTTTTGCTTTTGTAAAAAGAGAGCTTATAGCAGTTGGGCATCAGTCAGCATGCTGGGCTCTTTGATTCTGCTGTGGATATGCGTCCTCCTCGTCTTCCTCTTTATCTGGATCCAGAGGCCCAAGAACTACCCTCCTGGACCTCAACCTCTCCCAATATTTGGGAATTTGCTTGAGCTGAGCATTAACAATCCTTTGAAAGATTTTGAAAGGGTATTGTTTCATTTTTAACTGTACATCACTGATGTTCTTAAAGGTTTCTTTCTTTTCTTTGTGTTTAAAATCATTATGCAATATCTGCAGTTTGCAGAACGCTTTGGGAAAGTTTACAGCCTGTTTTTGGGATCAAGACCAGCAGTAGTTCTTCATGGTTTTGAGGCTATAAAGGAAGCTCTGGTTACTAAAGCTGTAGACTTTGCAGGACGGCCAACAGACTTCATGGTCAATCATATTTCGGAGAATAAAGGTAAGTTCTATTGCAAAGAATTACAGGTGGTGTAGATTTCAGTTTGTTAATAAATCTCTCCTTTACCTTTGTAATTGTATTATCAATTGCCTGTCTTAAGAGACTACAAGTTGTATGTTACAAAAAAGGTGTTGTTCTGGCTGACTATGGACCTCGCTGGAAAGAACACAGACGGTTTGCCCTTATGACCATGAGGAACTTTGGCCTGGGGAAGCAGTCCATGGAGGAGAGAATTCTGGGAGAGATCTCACATATTATTGCCAAATTGGAAAAAAATAATGGTATTTATGTCGATAAAAATACAAAAACATTTAACCCTCGTTTTGTGCTAACACATTTTGTGTTCTCGTTCAGAAATGATCGGCCCACTAAGATAGTTTATAAATCTCTCATATTGCATATATTTTCACAAGATATTTCATTATATCTTTATATCAACATTATTTTTTGTAATTATGACTGGTTTTGTGCTCCTATTTTGAACATATTTTTTAAAATAATATATTTTTATTGATAGAAAGATTAATGGAACTGAACTAATAACAGGCCAAGTGGGGGGCACTACCTGCGGAAAATGATGATAATAATAATAATAATAATAATATTAATAATAATAATAAATACATAATAATTAATATCCATTTGCTTGATCTGAACAAAATAAATGTAATTTAAAAGCTTAGAATCTCGACTTTACAATGCATATAGCTGATCCCAATTCTTAAATAATGCTTATTTATTTGCTGACAAATAAGAACTGTTTCGTTCTCATTATTTGCAAATTTCACAACTATTATTTGCAAATTTTATAGCACAACAATTATATTCAGAGTCGGTAACCATAAAACCATAAAAAAGATGAAATAGCCATGTGTTATATATTGTTGGAAAGGTCTCAATTAGTAGAATGCAATGAGAACATTTGTTTCAATCAGAGGCCAAACTGCAGTGAGTATTAATATTTGAAATTCCCACTGGCACACATAAATAACTGTCACATTTTTCTTTATTACTTCCTTAAACAGACATATAACATAGACAATGACATAGTGTAACTTACAGCAGACTATTCCGATTCAAACAAGCCCAAACACAACATAATATGATAAGTAGATCTTGAAATATTCCTCAAAGAGTGTACATGGAAAGACAATGAACAAAAGGGTGCTCAAAACACATTGTGTCTGTGTGTGTGTGTGTACATGTCTGATGACTTTGTGTGTGCAAACACACATACGTGCTCATCTAAAGGATTGGGATGCTCCTGAACACTTAATAATTCTATATTTCGTAGTGTAATCCATTAATTTCCGATGGCCAGTCATTTTTAACTGGGGAACACAACAAGTGTAACAAAGTGAAATAACCCCACAAAATTTTATGAAAATTGTCAGATTAATTGTCAGTTTTGTGTGTGTGTGTGTGTGTTTTCAGATAAAATATGTGAACAAAGTCAAGGAATTTTATTCCAACTGGATTTCGTAAAAATAAATAAAAAAAATTGTAAGAAAAAAATGACAGGAACACAACATAAGCTTTAATAATCTTTCAAATTATGTGCATCTTACTTTACTAATAAACGTCATAATGTTTTTAAAAGACATGCATTGTATCTCTACAGAAGGAAATGTGAATCCTCAGACTATGTTCCACAACGCTGCATCAAATGTCATCAGCTTGGTTCTGTTTGGAACCCGTTATGATTACAACGAAGAATTCCTCAAGCGCTACATTCAACTCGTTACAGAGATTTCAAAAATCATCAATGGGCCATGGAACATAGTAAGACATCAAATCAATTACCTTGACCATAGCTGATTTTTATATAATTAATATGTCAAATGTTTGCAATCCTTACAGATTTATGACACTTTTCCTGTATTGAGAAACTTGCCTCTGCCCTTTAAAAAAGCTTTTGATAAAACAAAAAAGATAAAAAATATGACTTTGAGTCTGATCGATGAACACAAGAAGACGAGAGTCCCAGGAGAGCCGAGAGACTTTGTTGACTGCTATCTGGATGAGCTTGAGAAGGTGTGTGTTTGTGTGTGATAGTCTGGTTTTGCATGGCTGAGGCTCTTTCATGTGATTGTGGTTTTTCTGACATACAGTGGTGTCCAAAAGTCTGAGACAATATTGAATCTAATTTAAATCTTGAAATAAACATTTTAGGATTTGGAAAAATTAAAAAAAAAGAGATGTAGAATGATGAGAAATAATTAAGGTTCTGCACTATTCTAGATCATAACTGAAATAAACAAAATGTTTATTTTCAGATTTCCTGACCTGTCTTAGTTGAATGATATCTCATGTTTTCCAGAAAGAAAATACTGGTTCCACCTTTGCTGAAGCCCAACTCATTATGTACATAATGGATTTGCACTTTGCAGGGACTGATACCACATCCAACACACTGCTCACTGGTTTTCTCTACCTCATGACTCACCCTGAAGTTCAGGGTCTGTAATTTGATTTATCAGTCTATTTTAATTATTGTCCTCTTGATTAAACAGATAAGAATTATCCTCGTCTTTTCTCTAGAGAGATGTCAGCGAGAGATTGATGAAGTTCTGGATGGAAAAGATCAGGCGTCTTATGAAGACAGACACAATATGCCGTACACACTCGCTGTGATTCATGAGGTTCAGCGTGTCGCTAACACTGTACCACTCAGTGTGTTTCACTGCACCACCAAAGACACAGAGTTGATGGGCTACAACATCCCAAAGGTGAGGAAATTGGATACACTGTGAAAAAAACAGCCCACTGAAACTGAAAGTTTAAATACAACTTGCAGCGTTGGTTCATTGCAAGTTTCTGACCACTTTGATTTCACTTACTGATTAAGAAATCTGAGTTGAGTTTTTTGTACTTTATCCCTTTAAAATAATCCTTATTTTATTATTTTCTACTCCAGGGAACTCTCATAATTCCTAATCTAACTTCTGTACTAAAAGAAGAGGGCCAGTGGAAGTTTCCTCATGAGTTTAATCCAGCCAACTTCCTGAATGATCAAGGCCAGTTTGTGAAGCCTGAGGCCTTTATGCCCTTCTCTGCAGGTAAACTTTCAGATACATCACTATTTTCCTAATAAAGACAGGTGGATGAAATCCCATCATTTAGTTTTATTTAGTTTGAGCCTATTCTGTGACCAACATAAGTACACATGTTGTTTACAGGTCCCCGTGTGTGTCTCGGTGAGGGTCTTGCTCGTATGGAGCTCTTCCTGGTTTTGGTGACTCTGTTGCGCCGTTTCCAGTTTGTGTGGCCTGAAGATGCTGGAGAACCAGATTACACCCCAGTGTATGGGGTCACACTCACACCCAAACCCTACAGAATGCACATCAAACTTAGAGAGATAGTCGGATATATGTAAATTGTAATGGCAAGTTTTTGTTTAACTCGTGATGGTGTATAGTGTATACAAAATGTAACTTAATCAATAAGACATGATAAATCATTGATTAATATAACATCTTGTGACAAGACAACCAAAACAACAATGTTGTGTTCACTATAGTGATGTAATGAGTAGTTTATTGCAGCCCAGATGACCATTTTATTGCATAGATTAAAGCAATCTTTCATAGATCAGAAGAATGAATTAAGTTCTCAGTTATGGTTCACTGAAGTAATTTTTCTCTCAGATCTCCTACATTTTCTAAGGATAAATGAAAATAGTGAGACAACTGTTTACCTACAGTAAGAGTATAGAGCTATAAAATGTAATTTGTTCAATAAATAAATAAATGAATATAAAAGATATGCAAAATCTCTTTAATCTGCAATGAAAGAAAGTACATTTTATCTATCAGTCTGTCCTTTGCACAAACACAGTAAAGGTCAAATCTTGGACAAGGTTTTACTGGTTTAATCATTATGAAACATGTGCAAACAAATGCAAGAAATCTGTGTCTACCCTCCACAAATGCAATAATTTAAAGGTGAAAAATGTGACTGAAAACTGTACTGTCTGTTTTTGATACAAATATCCCAGTATAATGAAATAAAGTTCAAATCAAATGATTTGTTCTTGCATAAATGAAATTGAGATGAAAATGTATAGAGATATCCCAAGACTGGGTTAATGTCTCTCAATGGGAGTGTAGTGGCATCTAGACTAATCAAACATAGGCAGCATAACATAGAAATTATGTTTAAATTGCTAAATTATGAATTGATTAATCAAGGCAAAAAAAAAAAAAACATTTAATGGTTTCAGCTAGTAATGGTCAAATCAGAATTTCTCAGTGGTGAAATATAGGTAAAAAGTAGTGAGAAGGTCTCATATTAGACTTATCTCTGTGTTTTTTGCAGACCTATCATGAGTGTCTTATTTAAGAACTCTAGCTATAAACAACCTCTATGCTAAGGGTCACCTGCATTATACAGATGCAGTGTCACATGACCATGAAAGTGTCATGTTATTGATCTAGTGGGACAGAGTGCAATTGAACAACAGTAATCATGCTGGGCTCAGTGATTCTGCTGTGGGTATGTATTTTTCTGCTCTTCTTTCTCATCCAGACCCGTCGGCCCAAAAAATTCCCACCCGGGCCACAACCCCTCCCGATATTTGGCAGTCTGTTACAACTAAATCTGGAAAATCCCATGCCAGATCTTGAAAGAGTGAGTTACTTTAAATTACTTGAAATCACAGATTACAAGATTCTGTAAGAGTGTGTTTCCTTAAAACTAGGGGGACCGCTGCAGAACTGCAAGGGGTTTATCGGTTATTGTTTGACTGTGAAGTGATTTTTTTGTGGAAAGATGAAAATATGCATTAAGCATTAAAGATTAAATTAACCTCAACCACTTAACATAGCTTACCAGTGCTATATTAAAAAACTGAAGTTGATCTAAATGTGTCATTGTTCCTTTTATATTCCGGGTTCAATACAAGTTAAGCTCAATCGACAGCATTTGTGGCATAATGTTGATTAACACAAAAATGTATTTCAACTCGTCCCTCCTTTTCTTTTAAAAAAGCAAAAATCTGGGTTACAGTGAGGCAATGGAAGTGAATGGGGGCCAATAATCGAACTTTAAAATATTCACTTTTTCAAAAGTATAGCCACAAGAAATAAAGGATATGCATCAGTTTAGTGTGATAAAATCACAAACCTCCAAAAATTGGCCACATTCACTTTCATTGTCCCCATTCACTTCCATTGTAAGTGCCTCACTGTAACCCAGATTATGCTTTTTTTTTAATGAGTCGAAATTACTTTTCGTGGTAATCAACATGTTGCCACATATGCTGTCGACTGAGCTCAGCTTGCATTGAACCTGGAACATTCCTTTAAGTATATGACTCTGCACATCAATAATGATTAATGGCTTTTCAATGTAAGCTTTAAAACAAGGAATGTAAATACATTCATATAGTACTATTCACATGTTCTGATAGGCCAAGCTTGAAATGCTTCTCTCAGTTTTATACTATTATAATTACAAATTCTACAAATTTCCCTTAGAACGATATAAGGTCATGCACTATTTATACATACTTTTCTCTATGTTTTAGACTCAGATTTTCATTTTCTTATAAGGTGTTTTACATTATGTATGTCTTATATATTATTTACCTTAAATATAGAGTTCTGGTAAACTTGCTGCAAACCTGTTGCAAACTTGCCGCAAATTCGCCACTCATTATTTTCACATGCAAATGAGCTTGCGATTCACCGCAAATGTTTGCCAGAAATTCACAGAAAGCTCTTCACCGTTATTGGTTAACCTGTAGTAAACCTTTGCCGACAATGAATAGTTTACCGCAAAGTTCATTTACATGTGAAAATAATGAGTGGTGAATTTGCGGCAGATTTGCAGCAATTCTAGATTTTTTGTAATGTATAACAAATTATGTAACATTTTGTTGATAAAACAGCTAAATATGCAAATATTCCTAGTCTATGTTTCAGTATATTGTATATAATACCATTTTACCGCATGTTATATCATTCTTGGCAGTTATCTGAGAAGTATGGACAAGTTTTCAGTCTTTACTTTGGAGGGAGACCAGCTGTGATACTGAGTGGAACAGCAGCGATAAAGGAAGCACTTGTCACCAAGGGGGTAGACTTTGGTGGAAGACCATTTGGCCTGTTACTTAATCATCTCACACATGGAAAAGGCAAAGTTCAAAAATCATACAATTATTTCAATGTAAAGTTCAGAAAAGTTTTCTACCTGAAACTAGTCTGAAACTAGGTAAACTGGTACAGTCCTCAAAACTGAAGCAGTGCACAGTTTTTAAGTGATGTAGGTGGCATGTGACTTTTATTTTGAAATTAAGCTTACAGCATTACCCTTACAAAAAGTTAATAGTTCTGGCAAACTTGCTGCAAACTTGCCACACATTATTTTCACATTCAAATGAGCTTTGAGGCAAACTCCTCATTGTCGGCAAAGGTTTGCTGAAGGTTCACTACTAACGGTGAAGAGCTGCAAACTTCTGGCAAACATTTGCGGCGAATCGCAAGGTCATTTGCATGTAAAAATGATGACTGGGAAATTTGTGGCAAGTTTGTCAGAACTCTAAATTTTTTGTAAAGGTAAAGCTGAAGTGTGTGATTTTTTAATGTTTTAATACTTTCTCTTATCCCAGCTTAATATGAAGAGACAACGATAAGAAAGCTATTCTGAGCTTGATTCTCCCAAAAAAAAGTGTAAACACTGCAGCTCTGTGGCACTATGAAAACATTCATCTGTTTGTTTGAGCATTCTGACCAGCCAATCACAGCAAACTCAACCATTGGTGTGAGTTTGGGGGGCGGTACTATCTGTTTTACAACATATGGCAGATAGGGAGAGTGTTTGAGAAACGTTTGGAAACAATCATTTTTTTAATTCCGTTTGGTTACGCTAGGTGACTAACAGCAGGCTAACAATGTTTATGGTGTGAAATATGTACTTTCAGGTGTAATCATGGCCGACTATGGCCCAAGTTGGAGAGAACATCGTCGCTTTGCCTTGATGACCTTGAAGAATTTCGGTCTGGGAAAGCGTTCAATGGAAGAACGGATTCTAGAAGAGACGTCTTATGTCAGTGCTTATTTAGAAGCCAATGCAGGTGCCTGAGGCTAAGCGAGTTTTTTATTTCCTTACAATAAAGTACTGTGGTAATAACATGGTGGAATCAGATGATAATACCATGGTACTTTGATACATATTACAGTACTGAATGATTGCCCTATTGATATATCATGGTATTTACTTGGTAATCCAACAAGGCACTTAAAGAATACCCTGTTATTACCATGGTACATGTCCATAAATCTATGATAAATCCATGGTACTTTTTGGTTAGTGATGTACTAAATGTGTTCAAAATCTGCATGGCACAGTCCTGATTTCTATTCATTTCTGTGGCCAGGAAAAACTATTGATCCTCAGACTCTGTTCCACAATGCTTCATGTGACATCATCTGCTCAATCCTTTTTGGCTCTCGGTACGAGTATGAACATGAGTTTTTCCAGACCATGATAAAAATGATGGCAGAGAACTCGAAGATTGCCAATGGACCATGGGGCATGGTACATGTTTGTCTCTTTTACAATGGTACAATTATGATATCAGATGGCAATACCATGGTCACTTGATATATATATGCCATTTATTTTCATATATATCATGGTACAGTATTTACTTCAGTATGTTACTCCAAGGTTGTTTAAACCATACCTTGGTATTACCATGGTACGTGCCCAAAAAAGCATGCCATTACCGTGGTACCATGCCCACAAAACATAGTAATACCTCTACTGTATGTTAGTGGATGGTTCAGAAAAAGCCATTGCAAATTCACTGATCTTTCACTCCCTTCAGGTCTACGACACCATGCCGCTGTTGAGGAATCTTCCCTTGCCTTTCCAAAGGGCTCTTAGGGACTATAATACAGTTAAAATGTATGCATCGGGCATCGTAGATGAGCACAGAGCAACACGAGTTCCAGGAGAACCACGTGATGTGATTGACTGCTATCTGGATGAAATGGAAAAGGTTTTGTCTTTCTTGCAACAATGCTTGTTTATTCATGATAATTAATATTATTATCATCAGAATTACCTGCTTCAAATAGCAAATGTGAATTTAGAAATGCTGCAGTTTAGTTTAAAGGGATAGTTCACACCAAAATGAAAATTCTGTCATGATTCACTTGCCCTCATGTCTTTTCAAACTTGTATGACTTTCTTTCTTCCGTGGAACATACACTATATTTCCAAAAGTATTCGCTCACCCATCCAAATAATTGAATTCAGGTGTTCCAATCACTTCCATGGCCACAGGTGTATAAAATGAAGCACCTAGGCATGCAGACTGCTTCTACAAACATTTGTGAAAGAATGGGCCGCTCTCAGGAGCTCAGTGAATTCCAGCGTGGTACTGTGATAGGATGCCACCTGTGCAACAAGTCCAGTCGTGAAATTTCCTCACTACTAAATATTCCACAGTCAACTGACAGTGGTATTATAACAAAGTGGAAGCGATTGGGAATGACAGCAACTCAGCCACGAAGCGGTAGGCCACGTTAAATGACAGAGCGGGGTCAGCGGATGCTGAGGCGCATAGTGCGCAGAGGTCACCAAATTTCTGCAGAGTCAATCACTACAGACCTCCAAAGTTCATGTGGCCTTCAGATTAGCTCAAGAACAGTGCGTAGAGAGCTTCATGGAATGGGTTTCCATGGCCGAGCAGCTGCATCCAAGCCATACATCACCAAGTGCAATGCAAAGCTTCGGATGCAGTGGTGTAAAGCACGCTGCCACTGGACTCTAGAGCAGTGGAGACGCGTTCTCTGGAGTGATGAATCACGCTTCTCCATCTGGCAATCTGATGGACGAGTCTGGGTTTGGCGGTTGCCAGGAGAACAGTACTTGTCTGACTGCATTGTGCCAACTGTGAAGTTTGGTGGAGGGGGGATTAAGGTGTGGGGTTGTTTTTCAGGAGTTGGGCTTGGCCCCTTAGTTCCAGTGAAAGGAACTCTGAATGCTTCAGCATACCAAGAGATTTTGGACAATTCCATGATCCCAACTTTGTGGGAACAGTTTGGGGATGGCCCCTTCCTGTTCCAACATGACTGCGCACCAGTGCACAAAACAAGGTCCATAAAGGCATGGATGAGCGAGTTTGGTGTGGAAGAACTTGACTGGCCTGCACAGAGTCCTGACCTCAACCCGATAGAGCACCTTTGGGATGAATTAGAGCGAAGACTGCGAGCCAGGCCTTCTCATCCAACATCAGTGTCTGACCTCACAAATGCACTTCTGGAAGAATGGTCAAAAATTCCCATAAACACACTCCTAAACCTTGTGGAAAGCCTTCCCAGAAGAGTTGAAGCTGTTACAGCTGCAAAGGGTGGGCCGACGTCATATTAAACCCTATGGATTAAGAATGGGATGTCACTTAAGTTCATATGCGTCTAAAGGCAGATGAGCGAATACTTTTGGCAATATAGTGTATAAGGAGTATGGAGGGTAAATGATGACAAAATGTTCATTTATGGGTGAACCATCCCTTTAAATTTTGATTAATGTTCATTGTTTTGCTTTTTTAATAGTAGAGAGGTGAAAACTGTGCCCTGTTTGATGACAGCCAGATGCTAGTTTTGTTGCTTGATCTTCTCTTTGCTGGAACTGATACAACATCAAACACTATCCGATACACAGTCCTCTGTCTTATGGCTTATCCAGAAATTCAAGGTCTTGCAGATTGCATATGTCATACAATTGATCTTTGTGATACCTCTGTGTGAACATGTCTGCTCATCTCTTTTCCAGAAAGATGTCAGCAAGAAATTGATAGTGTTTTAAAGGGTAAAATGCAAGCTTCTTTTGAAGACAGACACAAAATGCCATACACACAGGCTGTGATTCATGAATCTCAGCGCATGTCCAGCACACTTCCTCTCAGTGTTTTCCACTGTACAACCAGAGACACAGAGCTCATGGGATATCACATTCCTAAGGTAAAAATCTTTGAATATCTTGGAATAGTGTGTTGAATGGAAACAAATTTCACATGTACTCCCAAATAAGATAAATCACATTTGAGATCACTGAGATCATATCAACGAGATTAAATGGAGAGAAAATAGAGATTTTGTTTGGCCTAAAACTATTTATTGGTATTTTATTGGTAATGCCATTTCATCGCCCGGTGTTGAAATGGCATTACCAATAAAGTATACCAATGAGTATTGTTGTTTTAGTTTACACCTCCATTTATTCCTTTCTTGCGGGGAACTCTCATAATTCCCAATCTCTCCTCTGTGTTGTATGAGGAGGACAAGTGGAAGTTTCCTCATGAGTTCAACCCAGCTAACTTCCTGAATGAACAGGGCCAGCTTAAGAAGCCTGAAGCTTTTATGCCATTCTCTGTCGGTGTGATAACATTGTTTCTTTTAACGTTGCAAGATTTATGGTGTCTGCCATGAATGATGTACAATAATACATTTCTTTCCAGGTCCTCGCACTTGTCTTGGGGAGGGACTGGCTCGGATGGAGCTGTTCTTAATTTTGGTCACTCTACTGCGCCGGTTCCAGTTTATCTGGCCAGAGGATGTGGGAGAACCAGACTTCAGCCCTGTGTTTGGAGTGACTCAGGCACCCAGACCGTACAGGATGACAGTGAAGCTAAGATAGAGTTAAACATCAATGTTTGATATGATGTCAAAGCATCTTAAAGGGATAGTTTACCCAAAAATGAAAATTTTGTCATTATTTACTCGCCACCATATTTTCCGTGGAACACCAAATGAAAAGCTTACTTTCTACCATATTATGATAATGGATAGGGATCAGGGACTGTCAAGGTCACTTTCACTGTATGGAAAAGAGAAAGTTTGGACATTCACCTATGAATAACTCCTTTTGTGTTTCATTGAAGAAAAAAGTCATAAGGTTTTGGTACAACATGAGGGTGAGTGAATGATATAGAATTAAAATGTTTGGGTGATCTATTCTTTAGATGTCTGAAGGTGTTCATTAACCGAAAACCTATTATGCTTTGACTGTGTTTTTGAATAATGTATTGTACATTTGATGTATTTTAACACAATAAACACTTCAGTCTCACTGAGTTTGTGTATGTTAGCATGAGAGAGCATTTAGTGTATTTTAATGACATTCAAAACATGCGACCAATGTGTTTGTAGCTGAAAAACATGAAATTAGAGTCTCCCTAGTAAGGTGTGTGGAACTAAGGTTTGACGGTAGGCTTACTTGGCCAAATACACTACATATAAATAAATGTTAAAATGAATGCATTTCAATTTAAAATCAAAATTCAATCAAATTGAATTGAGTAACCTATAACAAAATAAAATGAAAAATTAAATATTTTAAGTTTAATTTAATTTTGTTAAAAAATAACACAATTGAATTTGATGGCATTTGTTATGAAATTTAAATGCGTAAAAATAAGCAAAAATATTAAAATAGTGCATGAAAATATAGATAAGATGGTTGTAAATTAGGTATATAGAAAAGATTGAATAAATAAAGGTTAAAAAATTACCATGGAAACCATAATTTAGACTACCATTATACCATTAAAGGGATAGTTCACCCCACAATTAAAATTCTCTCATCATTTACACACCCTCATGCCATCTCAGATGTGTATGACTTTCTTTCTTCTGCAGAACACAGATGAAGATTTTTAGTAGAATATCTCAGCTCTGTAGGTCCATACAATGCAAGTGAATGGTGACCAAAACTTTGAAGCTCCAAAAATCAAATAAAAGAAACATAAAAGTAATCCATAAGACTGCAGTGGTTAAAACTTCAGAAGTGATATGATAGGTATGGGTAAGAAACAGATCAGTATTTAAGCCAGTTTTTGCTTCAAATTCTTCTCCCTGCCCAGTAGGGGCATATGCATGAAAAATGTGAATCACCAAAAACACATGAAGAAAAATGTGAAAGTGAAACTTAAAAGTGCAGCCTGACTGAGCAGGGAGGAGAATTTATAGTAAAAATGGACTTAAATATTGATCTGTTTCTCACCCACACCTATCAGATCGCTTCTGGAGACATTGATTCAACCACTGGAGTCACATGGATTACTTTTATGCTGCCTTATGTGATTTTTAGAGCTTCAAAATGTTGGTACCAATTCACTTGCTCAATCGACAGCATTTGTGGTGTAATATTGATTATCACAACAATTAAGTTTAACTTGCCCCAACTTTTCTTTAAAAAAGCAAAAATAGAGTTTATAGTGAGGCACTTACAATGGAAGTGAATGTGACCAATTTTTAACCGTTAAAATACTCACTTTTTCAAAAGTATAGCCACAAGACATAAACAATTTGCATGTAATCATGATTTTAGTGTGATAAAATCACTTACTAACCTTTTCTGTGTAAACTTATAGCCAATTTTCAACTTCGTTGCCATGATGATGTAATGTCAACAAACCCCAAAACCTTAAAATGACTGTAAAAATTAAATTTAAACAAATGTAGAGCTCAAATAATACACAAGTTTTAAAAGAAGAATTAATGTAAGTGCTTTTATGAAATTATAAGCTTCACATGTCTGCCTTTCATCCCTCCATAAATTGGCCCCATTCACTTCCATTGTAAGTGCCTCACTGTAGCCTCAATTTTAGCTTTTTTGTTTTTTAAAGAAAAGGAGGGAAGAGTCTAAATACATTTTTGTGGTAATCAGCTTTATGCCACAAATGCTGTTGATTGAGCTTAACTTGTACTGAACCCAGAATATTCCTTTAATATGTATAATGTTACCGTTTTGTTTTAAAACAGTGTGTATTTTATTGTAAATGGAAGTGTCTGACTAGCATATTTTAACAATCGAGGGACGACTATTTTCTGTGGTAATCCACATTATACAACAAATGCTGTTGATTCAGCTTCACATTTATTTATTTATTTTTTGCTTTGACGTAACAATCAGTAGGTGGCGCTAAAACACTTGATCACTTTACCATCTACAATAATACAGGAAGACGAAGAAGCGATCAATTCTCGTCACATGGAAGTATATTATATAGAACACAGTTATTACTGTACTACATTGTGTTCATCATAAAACAATATAAATATTTTAACATCGCTCTTCAACTTTCGTTTTGAAGAAATGGCGACAGACGTAAAAAGGCCAAAGGTAAAATTATTGTCCGTTTGCAAGATATTCCAATTAATAATTCACATGAAATACATGTAACCTTTGCAGCACTCACCTCTCTCATGATCTTTGTGCTTGTAATACTCACGATCCCTCAGCATGGCTTTGATCCTGAGACAGTCTTTTCGTGTGTGGTTTCAGATAGATGATGAGTGCTGTGTGTTTGACCCACTGAAGAACTTCTTGTGCTGGTGTGATTGTGTGAACCTGAATCTGAGTGATAAGGTAAGTCAGGACTAATCTTAACGTCTATGACCAACTTGAATACTAAATACATGAGTATACCAGCTTATGTCATGATGAAATAGCATACTGTTCATCCTTTCAACTGAAACGTCGAGATATGTAACTATATGCACTGCAATAGGTGTACCTAAGTAAAGAGGGCACAGTTGCAGTTTATGGCATGCTTGCCAAAGAGGACATTGAAGAGGGACACGTCGTGTTCTCCATACCTAGAGATACACTTCTGCATCAGGGCACCACTAAGATCAAAAAGGTGCTTGAAGATGGTAAGAGAACAGCCTGGTCTCGTATATATACTTTTTCAATCATGACCCAGTGTTCTGTGTTTTAAATGGTAATTTCTTTAGGGAAGAAGTCTTTGGAGAGTGCATCAGGATGGGTTCCTCTTCTTCTGGCTCTTCTGTATGAGTACACATGTCCACAGTCTTACTGGAAACCATACTTGTCCCTCTGGCCAGACTTTAAGATGCTGGATCATCCCATGTTTTGGTAAGGGACCATATAAATATACTGTATATTGGCTATATATTTGTAAAAGGGTTTTGTTTGTTTATTTTACCGGATGAGGTTTATTGGGGAATACGGTTTATAATTTTTCACAAGATATGAAGTTGGAGACACGATGTACGTGCTGATGGAGCACATTTCTATAAAGTCGCATTTCTTTGCATGCCCTATAGGGCTGGGCGATATGTAAAAATTATTTTAGCGATAATCACCTTAAACATTGCGATATCCGATTACACCGTCAACCCCCCTGCCGAGGGTTGGTGAATTTTTTTTTGCTTTATTTTTTTCTTTAAAAATTTAAATCATTTATTGAAACATGAAAAACATGTTTTTTTTTTTTTTATCCCCTTTTTCTCCCAATTTGGAATGCCCAATTCCCACTACTTAGTAGGTCCTTGTGTTGGTGCGGTTACTCACCTCAATCCGGGTGGCGGAGGACAAGTCTCAGTTTCCTTCACTTCTGAGACAGTCAATCCGCGCATTTTATCACGTGGCTAGTTGTGCACGACACCGCGGAGACTCACAGCACGTGGAGGCTCATGCTACTCTCTGCGATCCACGCACAACTTGCCACGCACCCCATTGAGAGTGAGAACCCCTAATCGCGACCGTGAGGCGTTACCCCATGTGACTCTACCCTCCCTAGCAACCAGGCCAATTTGGTTGTTTAGGAGACCTGGCTGGAGTCACTCAGCACACCCTGGATTCGAACCCGTGACTCCAGGGGTGGTAGTCAGTGTCAATACTCGCTGAGCTACCCAGGCCCCCAACAAAAGACATTTCTAAATTCAAATTAAACTTTAAACTAAACGAATAAACGAAGTGATAAAAAAATCTTATTTAACCACTTTATTTAAACATCTACAGTCTCCAGCATCTCCATTTGCCATCACACAAGCATCCATCAACACAGATGGAAAATTACTAATAGCCAACAGATTAAGAACTAAAGACAATAATAAATGTAAAGATAATTATAATCATAATAATAAATCCTAATGAATTACCTTGTGTTCCCAAAATAATGCTGCCAAATGTGTATTCTTATCAAATGTGTGTTTGTATTTCGTTTTGGTAATTCATTTAATGCTGCCTAATGAAAAGAAAATAGAACTCAATTTTAGTCTCAAGGTGAACGTGTCTTCTATTATTTACAATTATGATTTAAGCACTTGCGTCTTTGTTTCTTTAATACAAAGATATATATTACTGAACCTGCAGTTGCATTCACAATGCATGCCAACGCATGGAAATAAAGCGAACTAAACTCACAGCACCACCCGAGATGATCGGAGATCATTTGCAACATTCTCATAGACGACATTGTTCTTGCAAACAGTTTTCAGATGAATGATACAGAGAAAAAAGAGTGAAAACTCTTTACATGCGCTTGTTCCACAAGACAGGCTCGGCATGCTGCATGCCTCTGAACAAACAGCGAATCAGACACGAGCAATGACGGCTTTTCTTTTTTCTGTTCTTAAAAATATAATAAATTGTGTTTCTTCAAGCGCGTGCCTTTGTGACTAACAGCATTTCTTGTCATGTGTCACTCCGAGACGTTGCCTGCCTGTTGCGTGTAGATGAGCAAAATTACCTGCGCATGAAATACATTTGGACAAGGAGCTTGCGAACCGGCTTCAGCCTCATCACATTTTGCGGGTTGCGGGTGCTAGTTTCGCACCCTGGCCACTGTTGAATATATTTGGCGACTTCCCAGATCCATGGTTTTGCCATTTCCTAATATTGTCAATCATTGTCAGTTCGCAGTCGGCATCAGGATCTTTGTAAGACATCGTCAATATCCAATTACATTGTCCTATTGCCCAGCCCTAATGCCCTAGCTTCAATTCATAACACTTGATTTTCTAAACACAATACAAATATGATAGAAGTGAGGATATAATATGGAGGAATATTGTCTATGATGACAGATTTCGATATAGCAAACCCACACGAGGTGTCAGTGATTCCTGTTTATTTCTCCTTATTTCACCGCTGTAATATTGTAGAACCAAGTCATTCTAACTCTAGAGTGCTTCAGCATCGGCAGCCACACAGGAACATGCAGGAATAAAAAATATATAAAATATCGGCAGCTATCGGCATCATTTTTGCAGATAACAGATAGTTCCAAAAAACAACTATAGGCATTGATTAATCGGTAAAACCAATATGTCAGTCTAACTCTAATATATAGTATATTTAGTTTAAATACATACATACTGTATATACCTTGTGAGTATACTCAGAATTTACTCTTGAATGGTTCCAAAAACAAAAAACATCCAGTGAGCGGCAGTTCTGCAGATGGAAATGCCTTGTTGATGAGAGAGTTCAACAGAGAATGGCCAGACTGGTTCGAACTTACAAAGTCTATGGTAACTCAGATAACCGCTCTGTACAATTATGATGAGAAGGATAGATATTCTGAGATGCGTGTTGGCGCTGTTTTGGCGGCACGAGGGGGACCTACACAATATTAGGCAGGTGGTTTTAATGTTGTGGCTGATCGGTGTATATATACATATAGTATCTATACTGTATATACACTCACCGACACTTTATTAGGTATACCTGTACACCTGCTTATTCATGCGATTACCTAATCAGCCAATCGTGTGGCAGCAGTGCAGTGTATAAAATCATGCAGATTGCAGCTTCAGTTAATGTTCACATCAACCATCAGAATGGGGGAAAAATGTGTTCTCAGTGATTTCGACTGTGGCATGATTGTTGGAGCCAGACGGGCTGGTAGGAGTATTTCTGTAACTGCTGATCTCCTGGGATTTTCACACACAACAGTTTCTAGAGTTTACTCAGAATGATGCCAAAAACAAAAAACATCCAGTGAACATCCAGTTCTGCGGATGGAAACACCTTGATGAGAGAGGTCAACAGAGAATGGCCAGACAGGTTTGAGCTGACAGAAAGGCTACGGTAACTCAGATAACCACTCCGTACAATTGTTGTGAGCAGAATAGCATCTCAGAATGTCGAACATGTCGAACCTTGAGGCAGATGGGCTTCAACAGTAGAAGATCTCTTTGGGTTCCAATTCTGTCAGCCAAGAACAGAAAGCTGAGGTTGCAGTGGGCCTACCATCTGTGTACCTCAGCAGAAATCGAGATTCATCAGACCAGGCTATGTTTTTCCAGTCTTTAACTGTCCAGTTTTGGTGAGCCTGTGCCCACTGCAGCCTCCGCTTTCTGTTCTATAATCATGTAACATTGCAAAAAAAAACTTCAGGATGATGCAAGACCTGACAAACCTGTTAGGGTTTATTCTGCAGTAATGACTACCTGCTGTGCATATCTTCAGTACTAAAAGATATCCTTCAGTAATCCTTCATGTCTTTTTGTTTTTGTTTTGAAGGTCTGAGGATGAGCGAGATAAACTCCTTAAAGGCACTGGAATTCCTGAGGCTGTCGACACTGATCTGAAAAAACTCCAGGCGGAATATAATAACATCGTCCTTCCATTCATAAAGTCTCATCCTGACCTGTGGGACCCTGAGAAGCACAACTTGGAGCTCTACAAAAGTCTGGTAGCATTTGTCATGGCCTACAGGTGAGACATCTTTTGAATCTCCTCTCATGTGTAAAGCTCATTTACTAACTTTTTAACCATTCTGACACAAATATGAAAATGAGGATTTCCTTCAGTTATATTCTTGCAACAAAGCAAAGCACTTTGCCAGAATGAACTACCAATCTGCCATCTGATGATGTTCAGCCTGTTAACAGTAGCTCTCCCCATAAAAACTCAAAACTTGAGTGGAACACAAATTACACTTTAACATCACAGTAATGACATTATCTTGTTTTGGTTGTAGCAACTGGTTGTACAGAACCAGAAATCTCAGATGATGCACTTTTTTGCAACAAGCAGAAGGAATATTCTTCAAAGGAATATTCAGGGTTCAATTTACACAAAAATGTATTTCGACTTGTCTCTACTATCTAGTGACCAGTCTAGGTTTTCAATGAGGCACTTACAATGAAAGTGAATGGGGCCAATCTGTAAATGTTAAAGTACATGGGGCAGATTCACTAAGAATGAATTGCACCCGGTCAAAGCGCTGGTTATTTGCATGCACTCTTTGCGCTGGTTTAGTATCCGATTCACTAAAAGAATCATGCAGATCAGGCAACGGTGCAAACGCACCCACAAAATCGCTGCTGAATGCAATTTACATTGATGGACAAGTCGTAATGAATTTTTGTGGTAATCAACATTATAACACAAACGCTGTCGATTGAACTTAACTTGTATTGAACCCGGAATATTCCTTTAACATTTTCTCATGTTTCTCAATAGTCTTTTCTCTTAGTTTTCAGGAGCCTGTTGAGGATGAGGATGAAGAGGAAGAAAAAGAGCCCAACCCTCCAATGATGGTGCCAATGGCTGACATGCTGAATCACGTCTCCAAGCACAATGCCAATCTAGAATATACACCTGTATGTGGGGCATAGATATTTGCAAATGTCCTGTGCTTGTAATGCTTATTGTTGTACTGTGTTAGATGTCTATATTTTATGTTATCGCTTGAAGAGAAGTAATAATATTTCCTCAACGGTGCACAGGAGTGTCTGAAGATGGTGGCCGTACGGTGTATTGAAAAGGGGGAGGAGGTCTTTAACACGTACGGGCAGTTGGCAAACTGGCAGCTCCTGCACATGTACGGCTTTGCAGAGCCGTTTCCAACCAACAGCAATGACACCGCAGATATCCAGATGTCCAGTGTGTACAAAGCTGCAATGCAAGGTGCTCCAAAAAAAAACAAAAAAAAATGTGCCATTAAAAGCTAAATAACTCAAGAAATTTAAAGCATATTTATACCAGAAATATACATTCCTTATAGTGCCATGGCATTTAAAGAAACTGTTTTTATTCTAATTACAGAGACACAAAGGGAGGCAGATCAGCGGCTCATAAAGGACAAGTGGAACATGTTGTGTGAAATGGAGATTGTGGGAGAAAAAGGGGTCTTCATCTTCGGCCAATCAGGCGCCCTCACTTACAATGAGCTCCATACAACACTCAAGGTAACAAGGACTAAAATGAACTTTTCTGGCATTTCAAGCTCTTAAAGGGATAGTTCACCCAAAAATGAAAATTCTAATCATTTACTCACCCTCATGCCATGACTTTCTTCTGCTGAACACAAATGAAGATTTTCAGAAGAATGTTCAGCACTGTAGGTCCATACAGTGCAAGTGAATGGTGGCCAGAACTTTGAAGTTCCAAAAAACACATTAAGTTGCATAAAAGTAGACCATACGACTGCAATACAAGCAATATGATAGGTGTGGGTGAGAAACAGATCAATATTTAAGCATTTTTTACTATAAATCTCCACCTTTGACCATCAGGTGGAGATATACATGAAGAATATTTGGTGATAATATCACCAAAAACAAAAGAAGAATTTGGAAGTGAAGATTTATAGTAAAAAAGGACTTAAATATTGATCTGTTTCTCACCCACACCTATCATATTGCTTGTATTGTAGTCGTATGGTCTACTTTTATGCAACTTAATGTGCTTTTTGGACCGTCAAAGTTCTGGCCACCATTTAATTGCACTGTATGGACCTACAGAGCTGAAACATATCTTCATTTGTGTTCAGCAGAAGAAAGTCATACACATCTGGCATGGCATGAGGGTGACTAAATGATTAGAATTTTCATTTTTGGGTGAACTATCCCTTTAATATTTCCTTAATTAGTAGTTTTTTTTTTCAAATGCATTGATTTGCAGTGAAAAAGCGGTCATCCAAAAACTAAACCATTGTGCTTTTCTGAGTAGGTCCTGTGCATGTCGGTGCAAGAATTCGAGGAGTTCTGTGAAAACGAAGGTTGGGAGGAAGATGAAGAGGACGAGGATGATAAAATGGAGCAGGCTTTGAGTTTTGACAGGCTGACGGCATTGTCACCTGAGTGGAAACGTCTATTGCATGCAGCGGCAGGCTTCACACTAGACTCTTATTCCGAGGATGTAGACACAGACAGGAGACTGTTAGAGGATCAAGGAGCTCTGGCTAAACTCAGCAGCAGGGAGAGGAGAGCTCTGCATGTGTGTTACGGTCAGAAGAATATCCTTCAACGCTTGCAGCAGCTCACCAAACCCACATCTTAATGCAGTTCTGACACTGTATTCAGGGAAACACTTGAGAGGCCCCTCAGGCTATAAAGTGTACTTGAATTTGCAAACTCTGCATACGTTGTAGGCAAGATTCTCATTCTGTATGCTGTACACATTTATGTTTCTGAAAAAGATAAATTTTGAATTTAGTTTCAGAATGTGTTCCAAAATATGCCTTGGTTCATATCTAAAATGTGCGGTTCATTTATCTGCAAAGTATTGCATCTTGTGTGAAATCCTGACAGGTTAGAGGGGTGAATAATCACCAGTTTTGTGTATGTGGAGTGAAATTGAGAATAAAGCCAAAATGACCAGAAAAAAACATCGTTATGTAAGTACAGTTGAAGTCAGATGTTTACATACACCTTAGCCAAATACATTTAAACTCAGTTTTTCACAATTCCTGACATTTATTTGTAGAAAACATTCCCTGTCTTAGGTCAGTTAGGATCACTACTTTATTTTAAGAATGTGAAATGTCAGTGTAACGAGGTTCTTCAGATGGGTAAGGAGGAGGTGGGAACCGGCTGAGCAGTCAACGTAAACTTTTAATAAACAAAAGAACAAAACACAACATAAAACTGCTTTCCAGCAGAACACAAAACACACACACACACACACACACACACGGCTTCGTGCATCTCTCTCTCTCTCTCTCTTAAATGGGCATCTCCAGCTCATCCTTATGCCCCTCCCGGCTGATTAGGATGATTCAGCACTGGGCCACCACCCGATTCAGGCCGTGGAAACCTCTGGTTTGACGTTCTCCCCTCTCTTCCTGGAGGGGAGGTGTTGCCCTTCCAGCCGTCCTTCTGCTGGCAGGTTTTCCCCACCTCTTTGGACCCTGGAAGGGAGGGAGAGGGAAAGAGTGAGGGGGGGAGAGAGAGAGAGAAAAAGTGGCTCGCCGGTCCCCGGACATGCTGTCGCCTGGTCCTCAGCCACTCCTCCGCCCCCTGGTGGACGACAGCCGCTCCTCCCCTGGTGGACTGCTGTGAGTCCTTCATCCCCTGGCAGACAGCAACGGCTCCTCCGCTTCCTGGCGGATGGCAGCAGCGGCTCCTCCACTTCCCGCCGGTTGGCAGTGGCGAGGACTCCACGACAGCGAATCCCTCCTCCTTCCCGGGTTTCCGCACCAGTGTAACAAGGTTTTTCAGATGGGCAAGGAGGATGCGGGAGCCGGCTGAGCAGTCAACATAAACTTTTAATAAACAAAAAAACTAAACATAAAACTGCTTTCCAGCAGAACACAAAACACACACACAGCTTTGTGTGTGTCTCTCTCTTGAACTGGCGTCTCCAGCTCATCCTTATCCCCCTCCTGGCTGATTAGGACAATTCAGCGCCCTCCTCGTCACAGTCAGAATAATAGTTTTATTATTTTATTTCTTTCATCACATTCCCAGTGGGTCAGAAGTTTACATACACTTTGTTAGTATTTGGTAGCATTGCATTTAAATTGTTTAACTTGGGTCAAACGTTTTGGGTAGCCTTCCAAAAGCTTCTCACAGTAAGTTGCTGGAATTTTGGCCCATTCCTCCAGACAGAACTGGTGTAACTGAATCAGGTTTGTAGGCCTCCTTGCTCGCACATGCTTTTTCAGTTCTGCCCACAAATTTTCTATCGGATTGAGGTCAGGGCTTTGTGATGGTCACTCCAATACCTTGACTTTGTTGTCCTTAAGCCATTTTGCTTTTGAGGTATGCTTGGGGTCATTGTCCATTTGGAAGACCTATTTGCGACCGAGCTTTAACTTCCTGTCAGATGTCTTGAGATGTTGCTTCAATATATCCACATAATTTTCCTTCCTCATGATGCCAGAAAAGCACCCCCACAACATGATGCTGCCATCCCTATGTTTCACGGTTGGGAGTTTTTCGGCTTGCAAGCCTCACCCTTTTTCCTCCAAACATAACGATGGTCATTATGGCCAAACAGTTCCATTTTTGTTTCATCAGACCAGAGGACATTATGTTAAATTTTAGTACATGATACATTACAACAAACATTTAAAAAATCACCATAAGTATATTTAATTTATACCTTGTCTTAAAAGAACTGGCAAGAAATTGGTTAGTCATCATTTATTTTAAATAAAAATTTACATGTTCAGTTTTTAAGTTAATAAGACACAATTTTACAGGTATTAATCTGTGCTCCTTGAAACAACCACACCGTCTTTTTCCAGAGCAGCCTGTATTTCTCCTGAGGTTACCTGTGGATTTTTCTTTGTATCCCGAACAATTCTTCTGGCAGTTGTGGCTGAAATCTTTCTTGGTCTACCTGACCTCGGCTTGGTATCAAGAGATCCCCGATTTTTCCACTTCTTAATAAGTGATTGAACAGTACTGACTGGCAGTTCTTTTCTGCTCCCCATGGCTCAGTATCTAGCCTGCTCAGTGCATCCACATGAGCGCTAACAAACTCATTGACTATTTATACACAGACACTAATTGCAATTTATAAATCCGCAGGTGTGGGAAATTAACCTTTAATTGCCATTTAAACTTGTGTGTGTCACCTTGTGTGTCTGTAACAAGGCCAAACATTCAAGGGTATGTAAACTTTTGATCAGGGCCATTTGGGTGATTTCTGTTACCATTATGATTTAAAAAGGAGCCAAACATCTATGTGATAATAAATGGCTTCATATGATCACTATCATTAAATAAAAGACAGGGTATGCAAACTTTTGAGCACAACTGTACGTCCAGGAGTTTGTCTTCTCAAAATGAAAATAAAGTAGAATAACTGACAAACATGGAAGTTGTTTGTAACCTTGTCGAGGCACCGAACTGTATTAACTATTACAGAATTTAATTACAGAAATAATGATGGCTTTAGTAAGATGGAGTTTCAAATGTATTAATTCTCAAATTTATAGAGATTAATGAAAGTGACGCAAAAAAATAAAATGCATGTAACATGAATGCACGCGATGTGCATCATAAGGGGATCTCACGTATTAGTAATTTTCCACCTGTTGGAGACGGATACTTGCGTGATGGCAAAAAGAAGGGTGCTTATATTTGATTTTTTTTTTTTTTTGACCACTTCATTATTCTTATAGCTTTTTTCGTTTCGTTTGAAGTGTAATTTTAATTTAGAAATATCTTTGGTTGAAGTTTTTGGTGTTTCAATACATACATTTAATTTGTAAAACACAACCAATAAAGCAAGTATATTCACTGATCCGGGGGTTGACGATGTAATCGAATATGCCGATGTTTTTTTCGAAAAGAAATTATGAATATATTTCTTTCATATCGCCCAGCACTACAGTGCACTTGTAGCCTTACTGCCATTATGCAGCATGCGAACAGTGACTGCCATGTAAACAGACTAGGGCCTCGTTTCCCAAATGCATCATAACTTAAGTAGCACTTGAAAATGCTCGTAGATTAACAAGTGCTCTGGAGTTAATCGTACAGCGTTAAGAACATCGTAAGGACACAGACTTATGCAGACACCTGTAAGACATATGCGAAATTACACCTGATACAACTGAAACCCTATAGCTACACATTATGCTCATTTAATATCAGTATACATACGTTTTATTTTATTTATTTATTTTTTAACCGAAAAGGCTAATAATAATAATAATAAATGCATAAAATGTTTAATCAATATTGGATGAACAGATAAATTAATAAGTAAACAAATAAAGTTATTTGTGGACTAGTTGGTAACAACCAAGTGGGGGATGATTGTTGCAGAGAACTATAAAAATTACAATCAGAGAGAGAACAAAAAAAATCAGTAACTTCCTCATCCTCGTCTCCTCTTCCTCTCTGACATCTGAGGGCTCTCTCTCTCTCTCGCTCTCTCTCTCGCCCGCGCCACGCGCTGTGTAGTACTGTCGGTTGCCTACTAAAGCTAAGCAGGGTTGAGCCTGGTCAGTACATGGATGGGAGACCTCCTGGGGAAATATAAGGTTGCTGCTGGAAGAGGAATTAGGGAGGCCAGCAGAGGGTGCTCACCCTGTGCTCTGTGTGGGTCCTAATGCCCCAGTATAGTGACACTATAAACTATACTGTAAAAAAGCACCGTCTTTTGGATGAGACCTTAAACTGAGGTCCTGACTCTCTGTGGCCATTAACAATCCCAGGGCACTTCTCCTAAAGAGTAGGCAGGGGCAGGTTTACGATTTCTGAGGCCCCAAGCAACCGTCCAAGCCATGGGCCCCATTTCCAAAAAATTTGCTTAAAAAATTACATAAAATGTATTTTAATTCATAATTTTAAATTCATCCTATCAACCATTGTAGCCAAGTACATTCAAAATGTTTAATGAAATAAAAATCTTGTTAAAGTTAATTAATGCATGTTTTCCAGTTTCACCACAATACAGTGATAAAAGAAAAAAAGAAAAGAAAAACAATATTTACCTACATATAGTTTTTACAAAACAAATTTATTTTTTTGTGAGCAAAACCTACTACACCCAGTAACATTTTGGAATTCAGTTATTTATTAATATTATATCCCAACAATTATTTATTGTTGTCCAGTTTGTCATTATAATATGATACGGTATTATTATTACTTTGAGGATTTGTTGTATACAATAGTAATATATTCCTGCCTTATTTACTTTCACCTGGAGTTTATATTCTGATGCTGAGGCTGTATTTTATGTAAGCACTGTAGGCAACATTCGTGACTAACAATAAACATACAAGGCACGGCGGCCCCTCAGCACACTAGAGCAGTAGGGAAAAAACATTGCCGTTTATCAAGCACTGAAACTTCGCTTGTTGCAGAACAATCTGGAATAATGTTAAACATTGGAACAGTCCCCTCTTTGCAACCTGAACTTGTTCAGAACGTTAAATCTTTGTGACACATGCATTTTTGAAACCTGAAGCTCTTATTAACTTGACACAGTGTCTAAAAATGTGCCAATCCTCCGTGAGACACTGAAGAAACAGCGAGACGCGGTGCAGCATGTATGGACGTTCATCCAGCGCGTTTACACAGGAAAACAATGGAAAAACAGAGCAGACGCAGGCAAAAACACGTTCGGTGTGAACGGCCCCTAACTCATCCGTTCGCACGTATCTGTGAGTGAGAGCGCGTGCGCGAAACAAGTTCGGACGGTCTATATATATAAGATATATATAAGATATATATATAAATATTTATTTTTATTTTTCTTCATAAATTACAAACCCGAACCCTACTTAAAAAAAACTCACCTGTCCCGAACCACTCTAAGAGCGCTGACAACAGCGTATTTGCGCATGAACCCAGAACATCATGTCACCCCTCAAGCATTTTTTTGGAGCTTTCTTACCGGGGGGGGGGGTTCCCGACGTCCGGAGCCCCACGCAATTGCGTGGTGATTAAAACCGCTACTGAGAGTAGGGGTATAACCCCAGTGTCCCTTATCTATCACGGCCTCCTAATAATCTCCATCCCTGGATTGGCTACATCACTCTACTCTCTCCTCCCCACAAATAGCTGGTGTGTGGTGAGTGTACTGGCGCACTATGGCTGCCCTTGCATCATCCAGATGCGAGGGCAGGTGGTGGTTGAGGAGAGTCCCCCAATACTATGTAAAGTGCTTTGAGTGCCTAGAAAAGCACTATATAAATGTAAGGAATTATGTTGTGTAGCATTGCTGTTACCAAAATATTAAAATGCACATCTGATGAGCGAAGCAGTGATTGTGTAAAAGAAATATTCTGCTCAAAACAATTGCAAAACAAAATGCAATTATGTGGTGAGCTGTACATTTCCAGCAAGATAAATTACAAACATGTTTAAAGTTACGCAACAAATATAATGAAGTTGCAATCACCAGCAGCACTATATGGTCACATTTCAGCACTTCACGTTTATGTGACAGCGACTCTCTTAAGTAGCACTTAAAGCACGTCCTTGCACGTTCATGTTAAGTGCAGTTTTGGGAAACGCACGTAAAAAAATAACGAACGTTCGTAAAAAAAGCGCTCGTAGAAAAAGCTCTTAACCGCTAAGATCAATGGTTATTGGGAAACGAAGCCTAGGACTATTTGAATCATCCATTGGAGGGAGGAAGAAGAGGAGGAAGAGAGAGAATGAATCGCTCATTGCACATTCTCATCCTAATCTCCTTTGTTAACCATATTTTAATTATTTATTTTGGCCCATTTAAGTTTTAAACTGCAGGGTCACATTACTCACATATGTCTTCTAAGCAAATCTGTTCAGTAAGAACATATCTTTCTGTTACCATTACAATTATGCTCATCAAAGAAGGTCAATAAAACAATACTATATTATGTGTCATGTACATTTAGATCTCTCTTTAGACCTAATTTACACTTATTGATTTCAATGTGATTTTTTCCAACACTTTTTATCATCTGAAACAGTGTACAATGGCTTTCAAGTCATCAAAATATATTAATATAATTTATTAAATGTCCCTTTACCTGATAAACTGCGAAAGATGCGAGAACAATAAGTGTAGTAATTTATGGACTTAAGAGCGGATCATAGCTCTAGATAATTTACGTGCTACTTAGATAACCATGCTTTTGGGAAACGTGCTGTAGTAAGTACAATTTCAGTGCTTCTAACATTCAACTTAGAGCTTCGGGAAACCCAGCCCAAGCATCACCCACACCGAGCGGGACTGGGCGAACGTCTGTCTGGTTCTTTCTCCAGAATAAATTCAATTCATAACCACTGTAGTGTCCAGATCCCAATAACAACAACTTCGTGCTGATGTGCCAAAACATGACAAAGGATTTCTTTGTTACTAAATCCTAAACTAAAGTATGATTTAATGAAATCATCTACATCCATTTCTTGCATTGATGAAGCTGCTGGCTCGGCATTCTATCGCTGTGATGATGACGTGCCGTTTCTAGTCATTTTGACTTTATTCTCAAAATATTACCACTTTAATCTCATGACAGCTGCTCTGTTTTTTGGAGAAGAAAGTTTCTTAGCATTATGTTGACGCTGTTATTATGAGAACTAATGTACCAGATGTGGACTACACTGTCTGAACAAACAGATCCAGTTTCATCATGTACAAAATGATGGTCCTAAAGACTGGATTTGAACATGTCTTAGTTGGGTGATGTGAATAAAGCCTAATAATTCTGGTTAATGTCTCACCCCTCCCTTTTTACATAGTTAAATTACATGACCCAATTTCACTGCATTTTAAATGAAAGATTTCAACATACCAATAAATAAATGACTGTAGGCCAAGATGCAGTTCAAGTGTTTAATGCAGTAACTACAGAATGCATACATACAGGAAATAAGTAGCGGGAACTAAAGGCAACTATAAAGTACTACAAAATACAACACACGGACCAATACATTTACAAAACATTCAAAATCCTTACAAAATGAGCTGTATTGGTCCTGTTATGTTCTGCAAGTTGAATCTCTTTGTACAAACTCCAAAGATTCAATTTACCAACAAATTTCTGAATATTTCCACAATTGTACAAGTGCCAGGGAGAACCCCCAACCCAATATCAGTTTCCTAACAGGTGCAAACTAGTGACCCCCCCCCTGCAGTCCAGGACATCTGTCTGATCCTATCAGCTCACCACACTGATAGCTCTCCCCTGAAAAACCAAACGTCAGAAAATAACAATAATAAAACAAGACAGCTTCCTTAGCCACTACCAAGCTTCCAAACAAAAGTCAATCAGTCTTGAAGTCAAAAATAAATTTATGGAGAGTTGGGGAGGGGGGGTGAGAAGCCAAACAGCCAGGAGTGAAATGTGCTAAAGCATGTCTCACCTTTGACAAAATTACACAAATTCTGCTCTTGAATGTCCCTTTAAATATTTACATTTTATCTTGTCCAGGGGGTGAAAAAAAAACAAAACAAAAAAAAAACCCTCGGATCAGAAGTCATCCGGTGCAAGGCAGACAGTGGTCCAGTGCCAGCTGTGTTGATCACATGTGCAGGGTGTTGGTTAGGGGTGAGGGAGGACTCTCTCTCTGAGCACAGAAGCGGTTCCTGCAGCCTAACTGGCACCCGTTCCCTCCATCACCTGCTGGGCCTGCTTCTGCCCCATGCAGCACTGTGCCACTGACTGGAACAACCTGAGAGAAGTGACAAAGAGACATTGCAGTCACTGACGGTTTTTTTTTTGTTTAAGTTGTAAGTGTGTGGAAAGATGTGCTTGTTATTTGTTCCGTTTCAAAACCTAGTGAGCAGCCTACATAGGATTTGCAAGGCATCATTAGCGCTATCCCCACACAAAAGCCATTTCCAAAATTGTTATGCTGCCTCTTAAGATACCTTGTTTTGACCAAATTCTAAGGCAGCTTCGCGTGTATTTTTCACACTGCGAGTCAAATCTCCCATATTGAGCACTATTTCTATGGTGCAGAGCTGCTGCCTATGTACAGCATTTCAAAATCAGTCACTTGTGTGGTACCATCTCTGTTAGGATGCTGCCTTACAAGGAATATTCTGGGTTCAACACAAGTTGAGCTCAATTAACAATTTGTGGCATAATGTTGATTACCACAAATTTATTTCGACTTGCTCCTCCTTTTCATTAAAAAAAAAAAAAAAAAAAAAAGGAATAATCTGGGTTACAGTGAGGTACTTACAATGGAAATGAATGGGGGCCAATTTTTTAACGTTAAAATACTATTTCAAATATGACCAAACTCTTATAAATCACAATATCACAAATTTTATCACGATAACACATCACAATATAGCTACATTTTTCAAAAAAATCTATCAAAATTGGTTTATATATTAAATAACCATATTGTAATGCCTATTTTTGAAAATTCCAGTAATTTAATAAAATACTTTATGAATGAAAACTACTTCCTCATATCATTTTCTTTTTTTGGAACTTGACAGAAAAAAAAAAAAAAAAAAGAAAAAAGAATATAATACAAAAATAAAAATCAATTGGTGGTATTCAAATAGTAGTAAATCAACCTTACCGTAATGCTAAATTTCACATTTCAGTCTGATGTTGTTGACTAGTATTATTATTATAAAACCTTCAAGAAACTTGCCATCTTCTGAAAGTAATTCAACAAAGAAAATAATGAGTAAAAAATATCCTTCTTAACAGTCATAAAAACACTTCATTAGGCTGTTAATGATTTGTCATCTTCGTAGTCAATAGTTGAATGTCTGAAAGCAAAGCCGGTTTGTTTTCTAACATCTAACATCATTCAAACTGAATTTTATTAAGGGCGATGTGTAGTTTAAAAAAAATTTGCATGACAGATAACAATTCTTGGTGCACTACACATTGTTTTTAGCTGTTTTCCTCATCGGTGTTGGTTAGAATGTCAGTCTCTCTTGCCGTTTAAGATGTTTGACTTTCTCCATAGCGCTTTAAAGTAAAAACTCAACTCAGTGGAATTCAAAAGGGTCACGGAAGTTTAGAAGTTTGTGCCATGATAGAAAGAAACCGGATTGAGTAGCGCCAACGATCACACGCTCTGTGGAGCACAATCTGGAAGCCCGCTAGAGTTACACTTGAGCGCGACAGCTGTGTGTGTGAGATGAGAAGCATATTTAGAGCGCGAGATGAATGCCATTGAATTTGCTTTGGCAGCATGAAATTTCGCTTGGGCGGCTGCTGAAAAATTGTCAATACCTGAAAAAAAAAAAACAGTTTCTTCAATTCTCTCACGTGAAACCGCCCCATCTCTCCCTCCCGAATCTTAGCAGTCGTTGCGCACATGCATCAAAAGTAGTACACTTTGAAATGCTGGCATTCGACTGTACACATACGTCAAGCGTTCATGTAAAAACCGAAGTATACTTTGGGCTTTAGAACGCAGCTGCCTATGTAGACAGCTTACTAGGTTTTGGAACAGAACCAATGAGCAAGAAAACAGTAGTGTTCACTTCTCGATCTCTGGGGCACAGTGCACAAAGTCGTGGCTCCAGAACTTAAAGGCAGGGTTCTTGATCAGCTCAATGAAGGTGATGAGCAGACCCCATGGGTGTGGCCTGTTCACAATCAGCCTCTCCAGAAGGACCCTGCAAGACACAATTAAACTTATTAGCCACTTAGGCATGGAGTAAAATTTCTTTAAAGGGATAGTTGACCAAAACAAGAACATTTGGTTATTTACTCAACCTTGTCCCAAAACTGTTGACTTCGTCTTTTGTGGATCATTTTTGGGTGAACTATTCCTTTAAAGACTGAGGACAGGAGTGGGAGGGGTTTGCCATACCTAGTGATCTGCTCTTGAATGGCTTCAGCGTTGGCCTCAGCAAACAGATACAGCATGGTACAGCTGAAGTAGTGCGTGTGGCTGTTTGGGTAACGCAGCTGATTGGCTACCGCATTCAGGAACAGATAGCGGCCTGTGAACAAAAGAAAATAAGTCCTAAATCTTAAACGCTAAAGCACAAAGGCAAAATTCATGACAACTAAAGGCTAAAAGTCAATTTATTGTTTCCATAACGCATTGTTTCTGGCTTACAAAAGGAAAGGAAATTGCATCAAACTGCACCTTCAGTGTCCAGGTCGACTGCGAGGTTCTGGAAGATGTCCATGTGTGCTGAGTGAGTGATGGTGCTCATGGAGGGAGTGCTGCCCTTGTTGTGGATGTGGGCAATAGCCTGGGTGCCCACATACAGCACCAGAGCATTTATCAGCTGGATGTTGTAGCGGTTGCCTGGCTCATTGGACACCTGGAGGTAGAGTAAGACTGTATCAAAATAGTACCAATACTAAACAATCTATGTTGATGTGTCTCATTACACAAAGCTACCTTGTTAGATGTTACTCTTGTTGTGAATGGTTCTTGAGGCGAATGGTTCTTGAGATTCAGAGTGACGCCCCCTACCTGCAGGTTGCTGCGCAGCTCAGAAAGGAAGGTGACAGGAGAGCGTGTCTTCAGGTAAGAGTCAAGATCTTTCTTAAATTGGGATGGCATTACACCGGTGAAGTTGGTGAGGATGCGGGGAGCAATGTTGATCTCACTCAGCATATCCACCTGGTGAACCCACAAAGATTATTGTCCATTTCATGAATATTACAGGCATAATGGGGGGTCTAGCCAGGGAACTGAGTCTTGAATTCATGGCCCTTTTACCTGGACAGAGTGAGTTTAGAGCTTTGATTGAAACTTAAACACATGACTATACCTTCAGATTAGGGGTGAAGGGGTCTGGAAGCCTCATGTTGCGGGGGAAGGCACTCAGGATCAGGTTCCTCAGCTGGATGCAATTTGGCGGGATGACATCACAGAAGCCATAATGGTAGTCGCACAGGAATTCTGGGAAGTCATGGAGCAGGACAAGCAACACACGGAGTGTTCCCTTGACAAAAAAGAAAAAATAAGAGACATTAGCCAGGGTAACCAACTGAGAAATAACCTGCAACTAAAAAATTAAATAAAAAAAACAAAAAAATAAAAACACAAATGAGCTTTTGAAGACAAAACTGAAGTTTTCAGGGTCATAAAAAACCCAAAACACATTTTTTGAAATGTTAACAGTTATGTTCCGGTTTAAAAATAAAAAGAAAGCAACGTCGCTAAATGTAAGGTATATGCATAAAGTCTGCTAGTGACTGGTTAGAGAGTACGTGTCTAGGTTCTGATGACTTTTCCACATTATTCATGAGAAGGAACGCTTCCATCCAATCATTGCGCTGCCTTATGCATGAGATCGCATTACAGCAGAGAATTCAAAATCATTCACGTAATGGACGTCATGTGAGAGTGGTTTCTGCACGAGTTCGTAATAGATGCGACAGCCATTCTGGGCCAGTGCAAGTTCAACAGCACTCGTGGAACAGATATGAGTGTTGACTTTTGCACTAAACACCGTAATCAGGAACAGCATGGTTCTTGGCAGTAGTTCTGCTACACACGCTTCAATCAATCTGCTGTTCGTTTAGAATCACGTATTCCATCTCGTTTTCACCATACGTCTGATCATGGACAAGTTAACATGACGGCTTGTTCAAAAACAGAAGATGACAATGAAAACTGAAAACTCTTTTTTTTATTTTTGGTATGCTTTACATCATGAGAACATTTCCAGGATTTAGGCCTACATGGTTTACCGGTGCTGTGTCATCATGACAGTGAAGTGGGAATACTGGAAAACTTTACATATTCAAGATCAGTAAATGATTTTAAATCACACTAGAGTCATGTTAACACGTATTATGTTTAAGTATTGCGTCTGTACTTTTGAAACAATGTATAGTTATTGTATTGGACTCGTTTACTTTCATTTTATTTGCATTACTGAACACGATTTTTTTCTTTAGAAAAATAGGGGTGTCAAAATTATTTTCTGTGGTGATTAACACTATACCACAAACACAGTCAATAGAGGTTAACTTGTATTAAACCTGAAACACTCCTTGTAAGCATATCTATGAATTAAAACTCTATGAATCTATGAATAAAAATAAAAAGTCTCTAAGCAGTCCTGGTTTTGGTGGCAATGCCTACTTTCAGTGCTGTTCTCACTTTCTCAAAAGCGGAAGGTCATCCCTCCCAAGTTTTTACATCTTTTCATGCCCATTTCATTATTTTTTTAGTCTATTGTGTGAACATCTAGTGCTGAATTAGGGAAGGTTTCATGACACTAATACCTTGTAGAGAATTTGCATAGGTTTGTTGAGTTCAACATTCCTTAGGAAGGGTGCAAGATACTTGAACAAGTCAATCAGCAGCTGAGCATACATGGGCCATCCCTGAAAGAGAGGAAATAGACAATGAAGGCACAGGAGATAGTCATCAATTTGAGGAATGGCATCAATATGGGATATAAAAGATTGCCATTCCTGTCTCTCTAACAGCAAACAGACCTTCTGTTGTGGGGTGTGTGCAAGCATCCTGGCAATGAATATGCGGTGAGAGATGAGCTCCAGCCAAGCATACACGAATCCAGGAGCTTTAGTCGGCCGAAGGATGTGGAAGGTGTTGCTGAAAAAAATGGCAATGTGCTTTAATATGTCTGTTCATAGACTGTGACATTGATATTCTTGCAATGGTGGTCAAAGTCTAAAGCTGTGAGCTTACCAGAAGGCAGTGAGGGTCTGGAAGTTGATGGTCTCCAGTACGTGTTCCGGAGCATTGAGCTCCAGTAAGAGCATGATGAAGATTCGGTGGTATGGCAGCTGCTGGAACTCCGTCTGCCTCACATCATGATCCTGGATCAATACACCCACCACGATGCCCAGAACCTGCACCAGAAAAACAGATACACTGTTAATAAAGACTTTCACAGACAGCTGGAACAAAATTTCTAAGTTCCAGAAAACCAAAATGAACATTTTTGCACTAGAGAACTTTATACAAGTCATAGCAAACTCAACATTAGCCACAAAGTGCTATAAACATTCTGACCTTGTTAAGCAAGTTGATTTTGGTGACCGTGTTGGTGGCCTCTCCAGAATGTTTAACCAGTAAGGCGATGAGCCGAACAAAGGCGTCCAGGTTATGGTAGCACTTGGCCCTGATGATGGCTGGGCTGGTGGTCGGGTGCTGCTGTTCAGCTTGAGCACGGTAACTGATCTCCACACACATCTCTGTGCATAACCTAAAAAAGCGAGTGATCAAGTCATCGGTCTTCAGGATGCCCTGCTGGTGCATCTGCAAGAGGAGAACAGAGCATATGCATAAAAATTACTTGGTTGACAAAGACAAAATTAAGTGAAGCAGGCCAATGCAAAACATGCAGATTAAGTCAGTAGTATCAAACAATAGTCTAAGTTTAGCCTTTGGATGAACAAAGGATTCACATTTGATTGTTCAAACTTGGTGAGGATCAGAATAAGGAGTCTTGGCTAACCTGTCCAACAAATGCAGAGAAGGCCTTGGTGCTGTCTCTGCCAGCAGCTGCTGAGTGGTAGAGGTTGACCCATTCTCTAAGCAGGTACTCTGCCTTCTCTCTGAGGCCTGGTGGATCATCATACTCAGACGCCTGAGAAATCCCAGAGTGCATCATGAAGTTTGGCCCACCATGATGACGATCGATCATAGCCTCATAGTTGGAGCGGACCACATCCATCAGCTGGGGCAAACTAGAAATGTAGACAATTTCCAGTTACTTATAAATGTATCATTAATGAGGTATTTAGCAGTTGTGTAGTATTAATAGTAGAAATAAATAAATAAATAAATAAATATATTATATATATATATGTATTTTTTTTTTTCTCCCCAATTTGGAATACCCAATTCCCAATCCGCTCTAAGTCCACGTGGTGGTGTAGTGACTCGCCTCAATCTGGGTGGCGGAGGAAGAATCAACTCGTGCATCTTACCACGTGGCTTGAGCACGTTACCATGGAGACATTGGCTTCACGCCATCCACGCACAACTCACCACACGCCCCACTGAGAGCGAACCACATTATAGCGACCACGAGGAGGTTACCCCATGACTCTACCCTCCCTAGCAACCGGGCCAATTTGGTTGCTTAGGAGGCCTGGCTGGCGTCAATATTATTAGAAGTATTAATAGTAGTAATCATTATTATAGTAGTAGTTTTGGTAGTAGTAAAAGTAGTAGAAGCAGTTATCATCATAGTAGTTTTAGTAGTAGTAGTAGCTGCTGGCATCATTGTGGAAGTATAAGTGGTAGTAGATTTAGCACTACAAATAGTAATTGTAACAGCAGTAGCTCTAGTGGTCCAAGGCACTCCGAGTAGGGTTAACATTTTTAAAAAGCCTTTATTAAGTCATGGCTTTTGGATTAAAACATACCACAAACCGACACGTTGCAGCTCACAAAGCCATCATCAGGGTGTTGAAAATTACCTGGTTGGAGGTTTTTTAATGTGGGGCTAATGGTGTCACATGGTCTAACATATAGTTGTGTATTTATATGCATATTTATATGGATATTTGTTAAGAAGAGTTTTTTTTTTATATGCCTGTGTGAATGTATTATCTATCTATCTATCTATATCTATCTTACATTGTCTTCACCTTTTAAAAAATGTTTTGTTAGACCATGTGACACCAATTAGCCCCACCTTATAAAAACCTCCAAACAGGTTATTTTCCACACCCTGATGAAGGCTTTGTAAGTTACAACGCGTCGGTTTGTGGTATGTTTTAATTCAATAGCCATGACTTAAAGGCTTTTTAAAAATGTAAACCCTACTCCGAGTGCCTTGGACCACTAGAGCATCTGAACAGAATAGCCCTTATCCAAAGAGCACCAGTGGGAATTTTTATACACCCAAGTAGCACTCCTTGCATGCTGTGTTTGACTGTAACAGTAGTAGCTTTCAAAAGGTATTAGTAGTAGCAGCAGAAATCATCATAGTAATTTTGTACTTCTAGTAAAGTTGTTGTAAAAGCAATAATAGTTGCTCTCATTACAGTATAAGTGGTAGTTGTAGCTGTTTTAGTAGCAATAGTAGTAGCAATCATTGTATTTGTTTTAGTACTTCTAGTAGTAGTAGCAATAACTGCTTTAGTAGCAGTACTAGTGGTAGTAGTAGCCGTTGTCATAGCAGTTTTAGAAGTAAAGTAGAAGCAATCTTTGTAGTAGTTTTAGTACATCTAATAGTAGTATTTGTAATAGTAGTAATAATTGCTCTCGTAGCAGAATTAGCAGTAGTGGCCATTGTCATAGCAGTTTTAGTAATAATAGTAGTAGCATTTGTCATCACAGTAGTTTTAGTAATAGTAGCAGTAGCTGGCATCGTTGTACAAGTATTAGTGGTAGTAGTTTTAGCACTACTAGTAGTAATTGTAATAGTGCTATCATAGGTATTAGTAGTAGCCATTGTCAAAATAGTACCAGCAGTTGTAATACTTTTAGTGGTAGTAGTTGGTGTTGTCGCCCTAGTAGTTTCAGAAGTAATGGCAGCAACTGTCATAATAGTTCTAATACTTGTATTTTTGATAGTAGTAACAGTTGTTCTAGTAGCAGTATTAGTGGGAGTAGTAGCAGTTGGCAGAGCAGTTTTAGTAGTAGCAACATCTGTCATAGTATTACTGGTAGTAGTTATAGTAGCAGCACCAGTAAATGTAGTAGTTTGTCATAGTAGCCGACTTCGTCATGATAGAAGTATTAGTAGAAGTTACAAGAAATGGCAGCTGTCGTCAGCATAGTAGTAACACTAGTAGAAGTAGTAGTAGTAGTAGTAGTAGTAGTGTTGCCTTACCCTTCAGGTGCATTGGCTCTGGAGTGGGCACTGGTCCTCATCAACGTCTCGATGGTGTGGAAGAGATCAGCTTCAGTGATATGGCTCACACTGCGTTCATCAACCAATAGTAGTTTCACCAGCTGCATGGCGAATGCCACGGCCATGTAGTTGAGCCCGTTCTCCATTGACTTTAAACACACAACAGTGAAAAACCAGTCACATCCACTGCTATTTCCGTCCTATGGCAGAGCTATTAAACTTTGTTCCTGAAGGGCCATCGTCCTGCAGAGTCTAGTTCCAGCCCTTTCTTTTACACACCTGCATGTAATCCTCGATGAGCTGGTTCAGGAGTGTTTGATTCCAGTTGGAGCTAAAATCTACAGGACAGTGACCCCCTAGGAGTAAAATTAGCTAGCCCTGTCCTATAGACACAATCTTTACCTGAGCCAGGTGTAAATCATACTGCTGCATGTTGACCAGGTGGTTTCTGATCAGGAGCTCCACAGCCTCAACGTTGTACTTGTATTCGTCTCTGCACTCAATCAGGCATCTATCAGGCCATAGAAGAAAACGTCAGTACCTTCAGGACATGCCAATGCTTGACAAACATTTTGGCAAGGTGTTTTAAGAGTGTGTGGGTTGAATCACGTGACGCTATGTGAGGTTCGGACGTGTGAACGGCAAGCTCTGTGCACTTTGCTAGTTTTGATACTTTTTGTGTCATAAACCGGTGAGATTCGATACACCCTGATCCATAACTGTTCTAGGAAGAATTCAAAGAATTCAAAATCCTCAGGGATCTGGAGACATTAAAAGATACTTTCGCGCAAAAGCTGACGCCCCTCCGGAGGCCTCGAGCCAGGGAGTCGATTTGGCCGGAGAAGTGAAAGATTCAGTGAGAATTGTTGAACGTGTCAGCAATGCTGACAAAGGTTGTTGCTGGCTTGGAGGATCTTGCTGCAATACGTTGATCGATCATGGCCATGGAGATGAAATTCACTGAGATGGTTACAAGAGTGGGGGATGTCGAGAAATGGATCAATTATCTGGAGTCACTGGAGAAGGAATTAGCTGCTAATCCTCTGCGACCAAGGGGGATTTGAAGCATGTCTGGGAGAAGTTGGAGGATTTGGAGAATCATAACCGGCGGAATAACGTCCGAATTGTTGAAATTCCTGAGGATGAAGGTCGGGATATGGTGAAATTCCTGGATGGGCTCTTTCCGAGTCTGCTCGACATAACAGGCCATGGAACAGCTGGAAATTGAGTGAGCTCACAGGGTCTCAGCTTGGCGATCCGCTAAGGGAGACAGGCCCCGATCAATTCTGGCCAAATTTCTGAGATCATCCGGTAAAGATCTTGTGTTACGTGAGGCGAGGAGTAAAGGAAGCATTTATTGGAAGAACCACAGCATTTTCTTGTTCCCAGACTTTGCGAATTCGACGAGAGAAACGTGATCGATTCAAGGAATGCAAGAAACTCTTACATCAACGGAAGGTCACTTTTGCACTGATGTTCCCGGCCAAATTTATTCCCATAAATTTACACTGTCCTTCATAAAGTCAACTGACTAAGTTATTTTGTGGTTCTCACGTTGCCAAGTGAACCAACTCACTGAACATCCACTTGATCTTCTGAGGAAGCGGAGCGCCATTTTAGTTTCTTTTTATGCTGGTTCCGCCTAGCGGCTGGAGTTTGTTTTGTGTAGCAGCACTCCTTCGGGACAGTGTTGTGGATGAATCAGCATGTTCTTTGTGCTTATGCCTCCTTTTGGTTGGAGTTTGTTTTGTGGAGTATTTCTTAAGTGATTGGGTCATTTGTTTCACTCATGTAGCAGTTGAATGGGCCGGCTCACTGAACATTAATTTGACTGTCCGAGGAAACTGAACAGCCTTTAAGAAATTATATATATAATTTTTTTGTTTTTTTGGTGTGTGTGTGTGCTGGTTCCGCTAGAGTCTGGAGTTTGTTTTGTGGAGGAACACACCTTCGGGACAGTTATGTGGATGAATCTACATGTTCTTTGTGTTTATCCCGCCTATTGGCTGGAGTTTGTTTTATAGATTATCTTCTGTTGTGTAATTCTGTTTTACAAAATTTGTATAGAAACACCGGACTTGAGCAATCCGACAGCAAAGTTGTCGCGGGGGCTCTCGTAGGCGTACATGAACTGTTTGAGTTTAGAGAGATGGACGCCGGTTGGCGCTGTCGTGCGTGGGGTTAATGCGCACGTTTATCGTTTTTCTGTTTGTTTGGTTCGGAGGGAAGTTTGGGGTTTGATTGCTGCACTAATGTGGAATGTAGTCTTTATAATTTTATTTTTGACACAATCTAGTTTTTCCTAATGTGTCAAAATGTCAAATGTTAGTATGAGTGGATTGTCTCTCTCCATGTGGCATGTGAATGGGTTGGGGCATCCCATAAAAAGGAAAGTTATTTCTCTTAAGAGTAAGAAATGTGATAGTGTTTCTTCAAGAAACACATCTTTCCCCGCAGGAAGCTGAAAAATTTGGGAAGATATGGGGTGGACATGTTTTCTTTAGTGCTGGCTCAAGTAAGAGCAGGGGAGTCATTACATTGATAAGCATCTACAATTCAAATGTCTCAAACAGATTAAAGATAAATTAGGAAGAGTCATTATTGTTTTAGCAGAAATTCAGGGGCAAAGTTTGATTTTGGCTATTATTTACGCACCTAACGCTGATAACCAGGGCTTTTTTTTTTTTTTTATAGATCTTGAAGGGATGTTGCAAGCCGCTGTCACCCCTCATGATATAATATTGGGAGGAGACTTTAATCTATTGATGGACTCAGTCCTTGATCATAGTGAAGCAAAATTGTGTAAGCCCCCTAGAGCAACACTGACATGTCACAGGATATGTAAAAATCTTGGGTCTTACAGATATGAGACTTTTAAACCCAACCAGTAGGGACTATACATTTTTTTCCAGAACATAAGATTTATTTTAGAATAGATTTTATTATATCTAAGTCCCTCATTTCATCTGTTGTTGATTGCTCAATTGGAAACATCTTAGTCTCAGATCATGCCCTTGTGAGTTTAGAGGTGTTGCCACATAGGGAGGAAAAAAAATATATCATATAGTTGGTGCTTTAATGTATCCCTTTTGCAAAATCCTGATTTCCAACAAATGTTAAAGACTGAAATCAATGTTTATATGGAGACCAACTGGTCCTCCGTATCCTCTGTGGGCGTGGCTTGGGAGGCACTTAAGGCAGTTCTTAGGGGTCGGATCATACAGTATGCCTCATTCATCAAAAAATCCAAAGCACGAGAACTTGGAGTTGGAAGGGAATATTAAAAGTGCCGAGGCAGAGCTGAAGCGCTGAATGTCATCTGATGGCCTCAGAGAATTGACCCAATTGAAATACAGATATAATACTATTTTGTTGCAGAAGGTGGAGTTTTGGCTATTCAGGGCGAGACAGACATTCTTCCGAGTCGGGGGACAAAGCAGGGAAGCTTATGGCTAGATATATAAAGCGGAGTCTTTTTCTACCATTTCCTCAGTGAAATCTGCTGGTGGTGAAATATTTACCTCAGCCATTGATATTAATAATGCTTTTAAAGAATTCTATCTTGATCTCTATAGCTCCACGTCTTCGTCTACTGATGAAGATATTAGAAACTTTGTGGAATCATTAGAACTCCCTAAACTGACGACTGAGCAAAAAAACTCTTGATTCTGAGATAATCTTGGAGGAGCTTGGCGAGGTAATTAACCTGTTTCATGGTCCCCCACTTTGGTGAGGAAAAGGGTAAATGACATACCCAAAATAAAAGGTTTAATGCTCATGAGTCCCTCTGACTACACACATAATAAAGGTATCTTTAGAAAGCTAACACTTGAGACTTTACTACGAAATCTTCAAAATTACTCAATCTGTTACTACCACAGAGATAAAGTGCAAACACAAAAGAAAATCATTTCACACTTATTATGAAATAAATACACAATGCTGTGGTATAGACACCTAAAGACACCTAACAGTCTAAAGACCCAAATCTTACCAAGCTATGTTTCAAATTTAAAGGTGATACTAGCAAAAATGAGCTTTCTGTAAGCCTTTATCTAAGTGCTTGTCTGGTTGCCTTTCTGAAAAGGCCAGCGTTGCCAAGGAGACAGAGAACGCACATTTGAATCTTCCAATGAGAAGTGTTCTCACTTATGAAATGACGCGATAATTTATGCAAACTATCAACACCCACATATTGCCATATTCGTAATTTCATTGGTTACATGTCTTCATAAATTACAACCCTCTAGAGTGCTATTGGTAGATTTTTTTTTTTTTTTTCACCCAATTTGGAATGCCCAATTCCCAATGCGCTTTTAAGTCCTTGTGGTGCACCATTTTCTAAAACTATAAAGCCAGTTTTATTCAGAAAACATCAGGTGTGCGATACACTCTACTGAATGCATTTACACGGTTTGTTTTATCGAAGGGCACGTTAGACGCGCATAGTTTGTCGAATAAAAAGGATTTTGTCATCGTGTTTACCGGATTTCATGATGTAAACAATGGAAGTTCTATGGCTTTTTATACAAGTTTTTGGGCAAAGGTTTACTATGGATATCGTGTAATGGACTATTGCAGTCAAAACAGATGGATGTCATCATTGCTGAATCAAAATTCAAAATCTAAATTTCCATAACAGAAACAAGGTAAGGACTTCCTGCTTTGTTGTTGTGTTGTCTATTGTGCACTCTTTACACAAAAGAAGAGATCATCGGCTGAAAGTCATTTAGATTGATCAATGCTTTCATTGGAAGGAATCTGCAGCCTTAGATCTTTTAAATGGTGTATTGGTTGACCAGGTTACTTAATACAGCGATACTGTACACATGTGCTGAATGTAAACAATTGAAAACAAAGGCCGTCCAAGGCTTTCACGAATAAACAAAGTTAAGGTTTATTGCCTATAGGCAAGGCTCCGGGGCCAGATGGCTTTGCCGCTGAATTTTTTTTAGATCTTATGCTACAGAACTGGCTCCACTTTTGTTAGAAGTTTACATAGAATCATTAAAGAATGGAAAGCCTCCGCCAACCATGACACAAGCCCGGATCAGTCTGTTTCTCAAAAAGGACAAAGATCCAAGCGAGTGTAAGAGTTACCGTCCAATTTCCCTGATCCAGCTAGATGTAAAAATATTATCAAAAATTTTGGCAACCGATTAAGTTATATATATATATATATATATACAGATAGATAGATAGATATGGTGGGGTTTATTCAGGCCGCAGCTCTTCTGATAAAATTAGGCGTTTCGTCAACATTATGTGGTCAGTGGTGAATGATCAGATTCTAGGTCACTGCCATCTCACTTGACGCCAAAAAGGCGTTTGATAATAGGCATTTGGGAATACTTTTATTAGATGAAGTTACTTTATAGACACCTGGTAGTGGCGGTACAAACAAATGGATTAATTTCAGATTATTTTACTCTGGATGTGGCACACGGCATGGTTGCCCTCTTTCTCCATTATTGTTCGGTCTTGCCCTGGAACCATTAGCAGCCGCGATAAGAAAGGATGATTTTCCAGGGGTGGTGGCGCGAGGTATGGCACATAAGCTTTTGCTTTATGCTGATGATATCTTATTATTCGTCTCCAGCCCCACTAGATCTATGCCTTGCCTCCACAGAATTATTAATTCCTTTTCTAAGTTCTTGGGATACAGAGTCAATTGGTCTAAATCCGAAGCTTTGGCTATGACAGCGCACTGCCCAGTAACGGCTTTTCAGCCGGGCACCTTCCAGTGGCCCAAACAGGGCATTAAGTATTTGGGCATTTTATTCCCAGCAAACTTGCCTGATTTATTTAGAGTTAATTTTGACCCCTTAAGAAAAAGGGGTGAGCGATGTGGGCAGGTGGGCTTTATTACATTTATCTATGATTGGGAAGGTTTATGTTATTAAAATGAATCGTATTCCAAAATTCATCTACCTGCTACAATCTCTCCCTGTAGATGTCCCCCTCTCTTATTTCAAGCAATTTGATAACATAGTGAAGTCCTTCATTTGGAATGGCAAGCAGCCCAGATTACATTTCAATAAGTTACATAGGCCGATTGACAAAGGTGGGCTAGGCCTACCCAAGATTTTTTTTTTTTTATTATGCATTTGGTCTCAGACATTTGGCTCACTGGACGCTTCCACCTGAGAGAACCCCTTCCTGGTTTTGTATTGAACAGGAAGTTCTGGCCCCTATTTTGCCATTGCAAAGCCTCTCCATTAAACTAACGGGAGAAGTTACACCCCGTTATCTGGCATTTGCACGCAGCATGGCCAAGTGTCCAGAGTGTTTAATTCAGACATTTATTTAAATGTTGCCACGAGCATATGGCTGAACCCAAAATTATGTATTAATAAGTCCCCTTTCTGCTGGTCAGAGTGGATTGTGAGGGAGGTTAATACACTCGGTGACCTATATGAGAGTGGAGTGTTTGAAAATATGGTTCAACATTTTAGGATTCCCAGATCTCAGTTCTTTAGGTATTTAGTTGCGCCACCTGCTCAGTACATTTTTTTGGGAGTAGCATACACCCCCCTATTGGAGGGAGTGTGGGCTAGGATTCTAAAAAACATCAAGTCTACATCTAGAGAGGCAAGGGTGCGTCTGATGCAATTCAAGATTTTACATTGATTCTATAGGCTTGGTCTTAAAGACACACCCACCTGCTGGCGATGCCAATCAGAAGACGGGGACACAACCAATGTTTTTTGGGGAAGTGTTAAGATTTTAAGAATTTTGGTTGAGGGTTCAGAGCTTTATGTGTGACATATTGGACACTCAATTTCCATTTTGCTCCAGACTCTGTATCTTAGGCGATTGGGCGGTCAATAATATTGGGGATAGTCATTTAAAAAGTTGGGGGAAGGGGTTTAATGTATATAGTTGATTCCGTATTTTGTTGCATTTGTTTGTCTTATGAATGGAGTCAATAAAAATAGTTAAAAAAATGTTTTTGTGGGTTAGTTGTGACAATGACCTGGTGATTTGTTTGTTGCACCATTGTGGGCCATATGCACGGCCATCCTGTAGGGCTTTCAGCACCAGCAAGTGGCACTCTCTGTAGCTTAGCAACAGATCAGGATCAGCACCGCTGGTGGCATCCAGCAGGCCTTCCACAGCCTGACAAAGAGAGAGATCGGTCAGACATGAGCAGAGACGGAGCACAGTGTTTTTCTCAACTATTTTATTAGATGTTCACTGACCTTCTGCAAAAGTCCCAGAGCAGCGATACCATCACGGGAGTTCCTGGCCATGACCACGGCCTCTAGGAGGCTGCGTATGGCCTGGGTCTGTGGGTTCATAGCCAGGGCAGGTGGAATGGCGTGCAAGTGCTGCTCCAGGTCTGAAATGCACTTGTCATAGATGTGAGCCACGTCATCAGTGGGCCATGCCTGTTGCTGCAACAGAAAAACAACCCAATTGAGTTTCATACCTAATACAACAAAACAAAGACATTTCAGCACTGGCTTCTTAGACTATTCAAGATTGATGAGGGTTGTACCTTCATTGGCTGGGCAAGGAATCCAGTGGGCTGAGACAGGTCATTGCTGGGTAGGAAGCCTGGAACGTTTCGGGCGAACTCTTCATAAACAGCCAGCTGTTTAGGATCTACTCCACCCACCTGAAAAGCAGAAGTCATCTCAGCACCACATATCCATTTACAGCAATAGCACATTATCTTCCAATATGACCTTTCAGAATGTTGTGAAGTGCTCTCACCTTCAGTCTGATCTGCTCTGGCATGCGCTCAGCCTGATAGGTGAGCACCATCGGGTCACAGTAGCGACGGCCTTCTTGGCGAGCGTGCTTCCTCAGCTCGAACTCCTACAAGACAGAGGAATTGTTTCTCCAATCAGACTTGTTCTTTCAGCTCGATTATAATAATCTTTCATTTGACAGGTGCAGTTACTGTCGATTTTGTGGTGTTTATTGCTTTAATAGCAGGGATGTCGTGGGGTGGTGCGCATGGACTCACAGTTGCCAGTCTCTTGTCCATCTCAGGTCCGGCTTTTTCCACTGCTGTCTTCTGAATGAAGCAGCACGCTAGCTCACAGTTGTCTTGAGCGATGCGAGCAGCCGCCTCTTCCATCATCTCTCGCTGCTGGGGTGTGGGAGCCTGTCATGGACAAGTTCAACCAGGATCAGAGTATAACACAGAGGTGAAGTCCAGTGTGACGACTTGAAATTAGGACTTTTATTAAAGTAGTAGGAATATTCTCAAACATTTTTCACAGGGTCAGGTGTTTGGCAACAAAACAATTTTAATACATTTATTGACCACCAAATAAATAAAAACATTTCACATTTGTTTTAAAATCTTGTGCATGTTTGTTGTGGCAAAAATCTGGAAAATGGTTAGGGACTTAAGGTGCTTCCCTACCCTAAGAGCTGCAGCAAAGCTGTTTTTCAGGTTGGTGGCGATGCTCATGAGCAGTGGCTCTCTGCAAGTGATCATGGCCATGCCAGCGGTCAGGTTCCGCATCATGTGATGGGCGGCCACACGCATGTGAGACTCCTCAGAGTCCAGTGCAAAGTCCTTCCTGACGATCTGCTCGCAGGTGGTCATGGCGATTTTGATTGAACGGTCCACCACAGGGTGTACCAGCTCCTGAACGGCACGCTCGATAGCCGGTCTCACACACTGCTTCAGTTGAGGGTGGGCCTGCAGAAGGGGGACCTGTTCGAACAGAACGAGAAACAGAAAAACATTAGAAATGTTCCCACACTTGACACTGAATTTCAATGACATCTACATGACCTTTCCAGTTGATTACTGGATAAGGATTTTTATAAATAATTTTAATTCAGACCGATTTACAAATGAATCAAACTGATTTGTTCATTGTGAAAAACTGCCTTTGAGAATGACTTGCTCACAAATAGGATATCGCTATTGCTGGCAAGCAAGTTTACAGAATAATCATTTTAGAAATTTCCATGAATCTTACATGACTTAAGAATTTTCCAGGTCTGTAAAAGACAATTTTAAAATTCACTGATATGTTCAGGTTTTCCATCACCATGGGAAACCATTCAGCTAGGGCAAGCGAAGACAAGTTGACATTTAAACTATTTGTCAGTCCATCTATTCCCTTGTAATACTTATCCAGAGTATGTATGTTTGTGCTTTAATGCCAGCTTCCATGATTATTTCCATTGTGAAACCCAAAGTGATGCACAACTCATAAGAGGTGAATTGAGAAATTACCTAGCAGGTGTTCCAGATGTACACTCACTGAGCACTTGATAAGGAACACCCGTACACCTACTTATTCATGCGATTATCTTATCAGCCAATCATGTGGCAGCAAAGCCATGCATAAAATCATGCAGATATGGGTCAGGAACTTAATATTCACATCCACCATCAGAATGGAGAGAAAATGTGATCTCAGTGATTTTGACAGTGGCATGATTGTTGGTGCCAGACAGGCTGGTTTGAGTATTTCTGTAACAGCTGATCTCCTGGGATTTTCACACACAACAGTCTCTAGAGTTTGCTCAGAATGGTGCCAAAAACAACCAGTGAGTGGCAGTTCTGCGGATGGAAACACCTTGTTGATGAGAGAGGTCAAAGGAGAATGGCCAGAATGGTTCATGCTGACAAAGGCTACGGTAACTTGGATAACCACTCTGTACAATTGCGTGCAGAATATCATCTCAGAATGTGCAACACTTCAAACCTTGAGGGGGATGGGCTACAACAGTAGACCACATCAGGTTCCACTTCTGTCAGCCAAGACCAGAAAGCTGAGGCTGCAGTGGGCACAGGCTCACCAAAACTGGACAGTTGAAGACTGGAAAAACTTAGCCAGGTCTGGTGAATCTCAATTTATGCTGAGGCACACAGATGGTATGGTCAGAATTTGGCGCCGACAGCATGAATCAATGGACCCAACCTGCCTTGTGTCAACAGTCCAGGCTGGTGGCAGTGGTGTAATGGTGTGGGGAATGTTTTCTTGGCATACTTTGGGCCCGTTAATACCAAATCAAACATCGCTTGAATACCACTGCCTTTTTGAATATTGTTGCTGAACATGTGCATCCCTTCATGGCCACAATTTACCCATCTTCTTGCATGATAATGCACCATGTCGCAAAGCAAGTCATCTCAAATTGGTTTCATAAACATGACAATCAGTTCACTGTTCTCCAGTAGCCTTCCCAGTCACCGGATCTGAATCCAATAGAACACCTTTGGGATGTGGTAGAACAGGAGTTTCACAGCATGAATGTGCAGTTGACAAATCTGCAGAAACTGCGTGATGCAATCATATCAACATGCACCAGAATCTCAAAGAAATGTTTCCAAAATTTTGTGGAATCCATGACACAAAGAATTGAGGCTTTTTTGAGAGCAAAGGGAGGCCCTACCCAATATTAGTATAGTGTTCCTAATAAAGTGCTCAGTGAGTGCATATTTTCAGTTGATTTGTTTGTTGAATTTAAAGCTTTTTGTTGTGTTGAAATACTTAAGTGTTTAAGCTTAAAGCAAATTTGCTTCAGAAAAGGTGACTTTAGTTGAAAGGTGATTAGTTTGCATCCCTGATAACCAAATTAAAATGTAATAAAGGTAAAGTGATTAGAAATATGCAAGTTTACATTTTTTTTTTTTTTTACTCTTACACTGAATCGTGTCTGACTTGGTTAAAAATCTTTCCAAAGGTGACAACCTAAAAACAATTTCTCCATGGAACTAAAACCACCACAATCAAATGAAACATGCTTCCAAGATAGTGGACTCTGACAGGAGGCAAACAATGGCGATCTTTCCCAGATTTTCACATAATAAGAGAGTATGAAGTTGAACTACTGCAATGGTGCTCATTGACTTGGATGAATGTGAGACTCACGTTGACATTGATGTTGATGTGTGGGGCCAAACCGGCCAGGGCATAGACGTTAATGTCGTGGTAGCTGAACTGTGGTGTGGGCGGCCCGGTGGCTGTACAGGTAGTGGTGGTGGCTGGAGTTGACTGAGCAGCTGAAAATGGGACTGCTGAGTCTACTGTTGGTTTAAAAAGGATACAGAAAACATAAGCAGTTTCAATAAGATTCAAAATTAGAAAATTGACTGAAATATGCCAGAGAACAAAGCTGGGTTTATGTGTTCTACCCGTAGTAACTATAGGCAACATCTCTTCAGGAGGCTTTGTCTCTTTCTTTGGTGCAGAGAGCTGCTCCTCCAGGTTCTTCAGCTTCTCTTTGTCTCTCAGCAGGTATCCTGGCTTCAGCTCACTGATGTCCAGAGACAGGTTCTTACAGAGCACTTCGATCTCAAACTTCAGGTTGAGCTTTAACAAGAGAATTGTTGGAGTGAGTGAAAACTATTCCATTGGACGGTTATTATGAATCAGTGAGGGGAACAGCTGGTGAATGATTCACTTACCTTTAAGTCATGTTCCTGGTGGAGCTCAGCCAGTACATTCATGATGCCCATGGTCCAAGGGTTCTGCGGTCTGAAGATCTACAAAACAGGGCGGCAACATTTAAAAGGGGTTTAAAAACTAACCCAAGATTGGGAGTGAAAACTGTACAACAGTAGTCCTTACCACACTCCGCAGACTTGATTCCAAGACTTTGGCCACAAAGGGAACAACATACAGCAACTCCTGCTGGCCTTTTACATAAGCCTCCAGCAGAAGAGACTTGAGCTCCAAGTCCTACATGAAAGCAGTGCATTAGTTTTGTCATACTGCAGGTAAAATCAAACTATTCATCTCTAAATGTTTAATCATGCAATGATGTTTATTATGATGTCTATCTTATTAACGGTGTCCACCAAAACTGATTATGAAATTGAACTCACTGTGTACAGGATGGGTTTGTTTTTAGCGAGGGTGATCATTCCAAGCCAGTGACCCAAATTCTTCAGCAGGGATCGATCAGAAAAGTTAGCAGCTGCCTTATCAGAGGTAAGAAGGACCTAAAGGAGAACAATTCTTAACCATGATAAAAGGTATACCCCTAGCAATTACTTCCTGTAGAAAGTTATTACAACCTTCAACACTTCATATTTCATCAATCTTACCTTGATGTTTCTGTAAGTCTCATTGAGAACCATCTTGACAAACTCAGGGTTTTTCAGTGTGTCCAGGAAGTTGGAATAAAGGCTGTGAAAGTTGGGCTCAATGCTGACACGCTTCATGACCAGGTACTGAGACACCCAGGGCATGAATTCTTCCTTCACGGTCTCTTTCAGCTCTTCCACCTTTTAACACAGATCAATAGATGGTTTAGGGGTTAAGAACATTTACAAAACAAATTTAGGCCATACATCTTAATGTAAAATCAGGCACCTTCTGTGTCATGTTTGACTGGGACAAGTTGTTGAAGATGAAAGCAATCTTCTCCTGAACATTCTCAGGGGGCTCTACAATCCTTTCAGTCTGGTCTGTGGCTACTAGCAGAGTGTCAATGTTTGTGGTGTTGATTGAAGGCTGGGGAGAAAATCGAAAACATCAGATATCACCAGAGACCAGTCCATCATCTTAACCCTTATGTTGTGTTCCGGTCATTTTGACCCAAAGAGGATTTTCTTTTGCCGGAAAATGCTAGACAAGGTAATGATGATGATGATGATGGGGGGGGGGGGTTATCACCAAATATTGGATTAGATGTTTTTGCCAACATGCACCTCCATTTTTGAGTGAAAAAAAAAAAAAGATAATTTTGGCAATATTAAATAAAATATGAAAACATTCTGTACTATGCGTGCATGTGTGTGTGGTAATGTTGGAAGGATGAATGGATACTGGATGCAGCTCAGGGTAGGATGAAGCTCATATCTGTGAAAAAGCATGTAATACTTTAAGCGTGGACGTGAGCATGTGTGCGCGTGCTCACACAGGTCCGAGGCCTTTATGTTTGCAAGCACACATGCACATACTATGTGAGCAGGAACATGATGAACATGCTCCTGAACACTCAATTTCTCTTATTTTTGATCTCCCCCATTAATTTTCAATGGCCGGTCATTTTTGACCGGGAACACCACAAGTGTGATTTGTGCCATTTTGTACAAAATAAAAGCATTTCAAAACAAACTTCCTGGTTAAACATTAAAGCACACTAGTGTGATAAATAGTACAGAATGTTCTCATTTTAATATTGCCAAAATTAGGTGCACAAGCTCAGGTCATTGAGGCCTACGATCAATAAGCACCAAAAAGAAATACAAAACCTGTGCTAATTGAAAGAAAACAAAGTTTACAAAAAGATTTAATCCAATATTTGGTGATATCGCATAATGAGAGATTTAAGCTATTTTTAATAGGCCGGTCATTTTTGACTGGGAACACCAAATTAGGTAAAAAATGTAAACAGCACAAGGGTTAAACCAGAGGTATGGTTTCAGAAAATTACCTTTATAAAAAAAATAACCTCTTTGGCTTACTTGACCAATTCTTGATAGGAAGAAATACCTGCAGCTTTTATAAGCACTGACACAAAACACTGTTTTAAAAGCACAGTTTACTCACTGGCACATCCTTCTTCAGTCCAACAGGTGCAGGTCTGGTGATGGTGGTAGTTTTGGCAGCGGTGGTGGTTGTGGTGGCTGTGGTCACCAGGGTGCTGGCTTGGCCAGGCTGGGGGGCTTTGGGGGTCTGGGACTGGGCCTGAGCTTGGGCTAAAGCCAGGCTGCCCGGGGTGGTTATGGAGCCTTGCATCTTCACAGGAGGGTCTCTTGACTGCTGGCCATACTCAATATACTGCAAAGGAAATGGGCAACACATAACAGAAGACTTATTTAGCTAGAAGATGACTAGTGACTTGTGCAGAGTGAGAAATGGAGATGTGGGCATGGCCAAAATAGGCTAAATAAAAAATGAATAACAGCTTACCTCTTGTAAATGGTGCGGGAACTGAAGGAAATGGGCTATAGAAGCCAAGTGCTGACAGTACTGGGGATAGTCCTTCAGTCTGAGGAATAGGAATAGTTCAAGTTAAAACTAAATAACCAAAAATGATTCAATCAAGATACGCTCCAAATTAAATATTTATTTTGAATGGAACTAGCAGGTAACAAGTTACACAGATCTGATTTTCATTCGAAACCATTTGACATTTTCAATACACTGTGTAACCAAGAAAAACTACTGACAGTACCTATTTTTAAATCTATCTAGTGCAGCGATCCCAAAGTAATACATCTTTGATCCGAAAGGTTTGCGTAAGGCTTCCAGGACATATCGTAAGGCCAAGCCCAGCGCCATGTACGTAACTAGGCCCTTTTCGATGATTCCTCCGAAGAGGCAGGCGGTGATGTGCAGCTCTTTGTCAGGATACTGGGGGAAGAACCGGTACTCCTCGAACAGATTCCTCAACATGCAATTAAAAACCTCCCGTTCCCGCTTAATGTTTGAGTCCTTGAACCTCTGTAGCATTTCCAGAACCTGCAGGAAAAGAACCACCACGAGTTTGAAAGCTGTATCTGAACCAGAAAACAAGCTTCCGTACTTTGTTCGATTGCTTGGTCTGAAGCAGAGTTTGATTCTGCCCCTCCCCCCACTGGTCTCTAATTCATACTGTACTTTTGAGTGCAGACTACGATACACTCGCACCATTAAAGGGATAGTTCACCCAAAAATGAAAATTCCATCATCATTTACACACCCTCATGCCATCCCAGATGTGTATGACTTTTTTCTGCTGAACACCAAAATTTTTAGAAGCATATCTCAGCTCTGTATGTCCATACAATGCAAGTGAATAGTGGCCAGAACTTTGAAGCTCCAAAAAGCACATTAAGGCAGCATTAAAGTAATGCATGTGATTCCAGTGGTTAAATCAATGTCTTCAGAAGCGATATGATAGGCTGGGGTAAAAAAAAAAAAAAAAAAAAGATAAATATTTAAGTACTTTTTTTACTATGAATTCTTCTCCCTGCCCAGTTGGTGATATGCGCAAAGAATGCGAATCAGCAAAAACAAAATAACTATTAGAAGAGCGCTTAGGAAAGTGAAGTGAAGAATTATAGTAAAAAAAAAAAAGGACTTAAATATTTATCTGTTTCTCACCCACACCCACTTCTGAAGATATGGATTTAACCACTGGAGTTCTATGGATTACTTTTACGCTGCCTTTACAAGCTTTTTGGAGCTTCAAAGTTCTGGCCAACATTCACTTGCATTGAATAGACAGAGCTGTGATATTCTTCTAAAAATCTTCATTTGTGTTCTGTAGAAGAAAGTCATACACAGAGAATTTTCATTTTTGGATGAACTATTCCTTCAATGCCAGCCACCTTTTCTCTCAAATATGGGTGTGGTTCAACTAGTGTGCACCTGAATTTTAAAAACAGCTTTCACATCAACCAAACTTTGAAATCAAATGGACTCTGGTTCACACCAAAAGCTCTAGTGTCAAAGCACTTTTAGAGCTGAGGTTTTGAATGAGAGAGAACAGTATTTGCTGGGGGAGGAAAAATACATATGGACAAAATTAATCTAGAGTTGACTGACACTGCATCCAAATCAATTTGCTTGTTTTAGTGCAAAGGTGCCACTCTACTCATTCAGTTCCTTTAGCTGATCTTGTCAGCTTCTCACCTCATCCACAGACATGGTTGGGTGTGGCGGATGGTTGTAGATGCGCTGAAAGTAGCTGTTCGCTTCATCGTCAATCTCCTTACTAAAGTGCTGATTTGCCTCGGGCCACACCTGAGAGAGGTCAGCTAACACAGATAACAGGAAAAAAAAAAAAAAAAAAAAAAAAAAAAGTTATAACAGTATGTAAAATTCTTAAAGGGATAGCTCACTCAAAAAGAAAATTGTCTTATTTACTCACCCTCATGCCATCCCAAGATGTATATGACTTTCTTCTGCATAACACAAATTATGATTTTTAGAAGAACATTTCAGCTCTGTACGTCCATACAATGCAAGTGAATGGGTGCCAAAATTGACACTCCAAAAAGCACATAAAGGCATCATAAAAGTAATCCATATGCTTCCAGTGTTTTAATCAATATCTTTAGACGTGATATGTTTGGCGTGGGTGAGAAAGAGATCAAAATGTAAGTCCTTTTTTGCCCAGTAGAGGGTGATATGCATGAAGAATGAATCACCAAAAATAGAAGGATGTGAAAGTGAAGTGGAGACTGACTGAGCAGGGAGAATTTATAGTAAAAAAGGACTATTTTCTCACCCACACCTATCATATCGCTTCTGAAGACTGATTTAACCACTGTGGATTATGGATTACTTTTAAGCTGACTTAAGTGATTTTTGGAGCTTCAAAATTTTGGCACCCATTCACTTGCATTGTATGGACCAAAAGAGCTGAGAAATTCCAAAAATCTTCATTTGAGTTAAGCAGATTTAAGTCATACACTTCTGGGATAAAATAAGTGTGATTAAATGATGAGATTTTCATTTTTGGGGGAACTATCCCTTTAAATTTATAAAAGAGAACTGGCTAAATAACTCCATATTGATTTTAAATACTTTGTTTTAAAACTACAAACCATATGCAATATTTTAAGAGAGCAAACCACATGCAATAAAAACTGAAGTTCCCGGCAAACGGCTTATTTTCCTTTCAAAGATCAGTCTGATGGAAGATGACTGATTATGTTTACCCAAGGACTCAAACTGGTTGCCAAGAACATCTCGCAGTAATGTAGACTGACCTGTATTTCCACTTAAGACTCAAATTATACTTTTTTTTTTTTGGCCCGGAGATGAATATTACACTTAGATTAAAGAGAGACTGTCAAATATGCCGAACTGTTTCAAAATCACTTTTGTGAGGGCCTGTTTTTGAGAGGAAATACAGCTTGAGGCGCCTGGCACTCTCTCAGTTACACCACCACTTACAGGCCTTCATCTTACTCTGCTGGAAGGTAGGCGGGTTCAGCCCTGGTGTGCTCATCTTCCTGGTGCCGAAGGGGTCGCTGCTGACGGCTGGCATGCCCAAACCTGAGCCAATCCCAGTCAAGCTTGTGCTCAGAGGACCTTGACGAATGATAAGATCATTCAAGTCAAACACATTGATATGAAATGGCACTCATGGGAAGATTAGCAAATGGAAAAAGAATCTAGTAAACTGTGTTAAGAAAAAAAAAAAGAAAAAAAGAATGAGGCCTGAATTTTCAGCATACTGAAGAATTGTGTCTGTAATAGGGGTGGGCAGTATAAAAATCAGAGTTATTACACTGTAACTTATACTATGGTTTTCCATCCCAAATATAGGCATGAAAAGATATCTACTGCGATTAGGGCTGGGCTAAAAAAAAAATAAAAAAAGATTAATATTCTTCAGCCTTTTGACAGTATTCGACAATACCTCATTAATTATGTAATTGCTCTGAAATGGCTCAAAAGTTTTTTTTATTTAATTTTTAACCAGAACCACCATTTTATTTAAACAGCCATTTTAGCCAAGCAGATTCAATATTTTAAAGGCACTGAATAAAATATATTAAAAGGCATATTTCCCAGATTTCCACTTAAATCAGGGGTGTCCAAAATCCGGCCCATAGTCCATCTGCGGCCCTCCGTCTGCTCCGATGCGGCCCGCAAGAGACTTTAGAAATAGAACAGGATTAGGCCCGCTATGGAGAAATTATATTAAATTCTGGGCACTGGATGTTGTTACCACGTGCAGCCGCTATTTACAGCGCATAGTCTCCGCTACTGCATTCTGTGTTGTCACCAGCTTCATCCATTGGCAGAGTTCAACAGGAGTTTGGAATACTCCTTATTTCCAAGGATGAAGCGCCCCGCAGAAAGAATGATGCATTTATTAAAGGATTGACATCAGGTAAGATACTTTACTCATGTACTTGTTCTTGTAAAAATGTCCCGATACCTCACAGCTGTGTGAGCGGCTGAACAGAGTTTGAGCGCGCACAGAAACGTGCAAACTGAGCATACTCTTCCAGAACGACCTCTGTAGTACTGGGAAGTATACTGTAATTAATTGGTTCGTTCTGATATTTCGTTGAAACAAGAAAAATGATTCACAGGCTTCCACGAGGCATTTGAGGGAGGAAATATTGTAGGAGAGCGCTTAAAACACTTGCACATTTGTGCCTGATGTACGTGCTCACCTTGCACATGCAGGTCTACAAAATGAAATGCACGATAATTGATAAAATTAAAATCGTATTTGTAACACATGTAACAACAGAACTTATTGTAGTTATAATTGTATAGCTATAGAGAGTAATTCCTTGCAACACTTCATAAAGTGATAAAATGTAATCTGATTAATGTGATGGGTCACACCCAACACTCAGTAGCAGATCTATGTTCTTTGCAGTGCCACTGAATGGACATCAAAAAGAAACATTTGAATAAATAGTATAATATTTTGTATATATTGTTTATTGGCACCTTATTTTTTTCTGCATTTGGCCCCCGAACGAAAAGGTTTGGACACCCCTGACTTAAATGAATAGTTCACCTGTTTTTATATTCTCTGTAACTGTGAAGCACTTTGAGCTGCATTTTATGTATGAAAGGTACTATACAAATAAAATTATTTACCCAAATAAATTCTCTTATTTACTCACCCTCATGCCATCCCAGATGTGTATGACTTTCTTCTGCAGAACAAAGATTTTTAGAAGAATATCTCAGCTCTGTAGGTCCATACAACACAAATGAATGGTGACCAGACCTTTGTAGCTCCAAAAATCACAAAGGAAACAAAAGTAATCCATAAGACTCCAGTGGTAATGCTGTCCATTATACAGAAGCAATATAATAGGGGTGGGTGAGAAATGGATCAAAATTGAGGTCCTTTATTTACTCTAAATCTCCACTTTCACTTCTGAAAGTGAAAGTGGAGATTTAGAGTAAAAGGGACTTCAATAGTTTCTTACCCACACCTTTGATTTGGATTTAAACACTGGAGTCATATGAATTACTTTTATGCTTTCTTTGTGATTTATGGAACTACAAAAAGGTCTGATCACCATACACTTGCATTGTATACACCTACAGAGCAGAGATATTCTTCAAAAAGTCTTCATTTGTGTTCTGCTGAAGAAAGAAAAATCATACACATCTTGGATGGCATGAGTGTGAGTAAATAATTTTCATTTTTGGGTGAACTATCCCTATAATGAAGGGAAATTGCCATTTTCATTTATATGCACTTTAAGATTTATAATTATATTTTATATACAATGATACATAATAGCTTAATAAAAGCCATAATTTACCTTCAAATATTTTGCTAAAAAAATTGTGAATGAACAAGGTGTGCTAAAACAAATTTTTTGGAACCGTTACATACTGCATTTTACTAAATTATTAATGTGGGACTCTGTCAATTTTTATTAATATAGTATAGAATTATTATTATTATTATTTTGAGGATTAGATTTGTTTTATATAGAAGTAATATTTCTGTCCTATTTACTTCACCTTCACCTGGAGCTTTTATTTTGACAGTGTAGTTTACAATATTCTGCATCTGGTGAAACCGTATTTGAGCTCATTGGGTGAAAGGCTGTCGTTTTCTATTCTGTGCCACGTTTGTAGATGTGTATAATATCTTGTAATGGTTACTAATGTTTGGAATTGCATGAATACTTGAACACACAGTACTTTTCTTTCACAATGCATGTAATCCGCTCTAAAAGCGCTAAAAACACAAGCCTATGAGCCCTGTGCGGCATAGAACAGCACGTCACCACTTTATTCTGAAGTGCACACACACCAAGTTTCTGTCTTCAATAGCAGCTTTTTGCAGTTTAATCACATGATCATATCACCATTTTAATGTTATTTTGATTGTGCAGCCCTGAAGGATCGTGAAATTAGTCTACTGATGTCCTCTTTATGAAACTTAATGGCCAAATAAAAAGCACATTAAAATTGCAATATTCACAATATTGCTTAAGTTTATATTGTAAGCAGAATCATTGTGATTATATTGTGAATTTTCAATATATTGCCAGCCCTAATGGCAATATGAACAGTACAGCAAAATCTCTACCAACTGAATGGTATATAAACAGCCACACTGCCCAACTCTATTCTATAATAACAATATTAATCTAGATTAATTAGCCTGATGGTACCTTGCAGCTGAGAGGACAGGGGGGTGATTCCTGGGAAAGCTGTACTGTGGTTTGGGGTGGGCAGGGTTGAGAAGGCCTTAGCTGGGGATTGGGGGTTACTGAAGGCAGAGCCCTGCAGGCTGGGGAATCCTTGCATGCTTGAGGTGTGAGAGGTCGATGAGACACCTAAATTCAGAGAGCCCATCGCAGAGAGAGGGTCCATCTGGAATACAACAGGATTTCAGGTTACTAAAATCACATTTAATCAGAGTGCAACTGCTGTGTTAACTCTTATTGAAAATGTAACTGAAGTCTAACACCAGTAAATTCACAGTTACCTGCACGGGTGAGATAGCATCTAAGCTGCTGGTGCTGGGTGCTCGTCCCTTTGGCAGGACACCTGGTGGCGGCTGCCGAGCCTTGTTCATCACATTGCTACAGTTGGCCACCATAGTCAAGATTGTCTCGGACAGCTCTTGAGATACACTCCTGTTAAGAGAGCCCAAACGAAATCAGTACATTAGTTTTAACTAACCCTAAAGGAAAACAATACCTAATTAGAAATCCATCTTAAAATTAAGCTTTAGCTGGGTGTACACTGTGCGAGTTTTCTGTCCTTTATGATTGCTGCCATTACGCAAGTCACACGGATCACTTTCATGATATTTTTGTGTCCTTAAATGAATAGTTCAACATTTTTAATTCTCTCATCATTTTGGCTACTCACTCTCATGCAATCACAGATGTTTATGACTTTCTTCTGTAGAACACAAAGATGTTTTTGAAGAATCTCTCAGCTCTGTAGATCCATACAATCAAGTAAATGGATACCAAAACTTTTAAGCCTCAAAAAGCACATAAGAGCAGCATAAAAGGCCATGTTCAGACTGCCACTAAAAATCAAATTTTTTGCATATTCAGATTGTATCCAGATGAGTTCTGATAGTCTGAACAGCAAAAAAAACACAAAATCAGATTTTTCCGAATCTGATTCAAACCACATCGGGAGGTGGTTTCAAATGCGATTTAAATCTGATTTTTTCAGATGCGTCTCAATCCGGACACTCTGGCTGCTCAAATCGGAATTCAAATGGTCTTTTGCGTCACTCTTAACGTGACACACAACGATGACATCAAAAATCGGTGATGTAAATACCAGAAGTATTCATAAGCCTGCCGTGACTGCAGCACGGAACATCACAATATTTACCAGTCTCCTCCGTGGCACAAGAAAACTCAGCGACGGAGGAAACTGGTAAATATTGTGATATTCCGTTCTGCACCGCGACTGGACAGGGTGCTTATTTGGAGAGCGAGGTGATGCACCTCCATTTTCCCCACATCTGTTTTGAAAGCATCGTCACGTGGGTATGCCTACGTCGTTACCAAAGTAACCCATGCAGATAGGTTGGTTATGTCTGAATGCACAAATCTGATTTGATCACTTGCAATTAATAGTGCGGACAGTCTGCCTGAAAAGATCTGATTTGAGAAAAAAATCAGATTTGCCAGCAGTCTGAACATAGCCAAAGTAATCCATACAAGTCCAGTAGTTTAATCCATGTCTTCTGAAGCGATCCAATAACTCCCTTTTCACTGTAAATCCCGACATCAGCAGTCTCCTTGGTGATCATGACTTCAAGCTCGATTACACTTCCTAGCGCTATTCAGCGCTCTATGCATGCGTCAAGCACTAGGAAGTGTAATCAAGCTTGAAATCATTCCTTGAGACTGCAATGGCAAGATGTACAGTGAAAAGGATTTACATTTTGGTTTGTTCTCACCCAAAATTTATTAGTTTGCTTCAGAAGACATGGATTAAATCTCTGGAGTTGTATGGATTACTTTTATGGTGCCTTTGTGCTTTTTGGAGCTTCAAAGTTTTGGCCACCATTCACATGCATTGTATGGACCTACAGAGCTGAGATATTCTTGTACAAAATCTTCATTTGTGTTCTGCAGAAGAAAGAAAAGTCATACACATCTGGAATGGCACAAGGGTGAGTAAATGATGAGAGAATTTTCATTTTTGGGTGAACTATCCCTTTAAGCTTTAAAGTGAATCCCTATCAACTGCCAATGTGTTGACAAGAAAATGTTTCCTTTTGTGTTCCAAAGTCATCCAAACTTGGAATGACATGAGGAATAGTAATTTGACAATTTTCATTTTTGGGTTCTTGTAATCTCAGATGCCAGTCATGGCTGTGCACCCAGATTTTTGTCAATGCAAGTTTCTATACCTACCCAGCACAAGACTGCAGACATGCAAGCATGGTGGCCAGAGTTTCAGGAGGAAGTTGAGCACTCTTCGGCTGATCTTTCTCTGGGGCTAAACCACCCATGATGGAGGGACAGCGCCTCTTCAGGAACGTGACGCACGCCTGGATGAATGGCTCCTGATGAACGAGCACAGAGCACATCAGTATTTCATTTACATTTGCTTAATCAAGATCTAAATGTATCTGGCCGCTTACCCCGTGCTCACGGATTTTATCAGTGAGCCATTTGTCAAGTTTGAGGTATTCACGGCGTGAGGCAAGTGCAGCAAGATCAATTACAAAGGCAAATGGAGTACCATTCAGCAGCATCGATAGAGACTGAAATGCACAAAAAACAAGTTGCATCTCTGAATTTCTTAGGACAGTGAATGCAGAGGTTAAGTGGACTGGTACCTTCAAGTCTTGAGCCACATCCAGGATGCGAGATAGCTTGGCCTGGTCATATTGCTCTCCTCTCATGTACCACTCGGCCATAGAGTGCATGATCAGCTGACGAATGGAGGGGGACTGGCCCTAGAAACATATTGAGTCACAGTGATGCAAGATTTAAGCATTCATCACCCAACTAATTACCACAATGTCATGTGTTTCAGTTGATACTCAGCTGAACATTGGATAGTGAAGTGGAGCACGTTAGGCTATTATTGGTCAATATCTTTCCCCACCCATGTGGCCTTGGTTACGTTAGCAAAACAACAGTTTAAAAGGCAGACAAAAAGTTATTACATTTGAGAGAAAAAAATTCCCCTATTAAATAACATGTACTAATGAATTGTGCACAATAAAACCAGGCACAAGAAGAAATGATCAAGATTTGATTTCACATTTACACCCACCTGTCCATGCCAGGCATAGTGCAAGATGATGGCGGAGTTGGGGTGGTTGCCCAGGAATATGGGCATGAGGGTGGAGATGAGCTCATGGCGCAGGGTGTGCCATGAGGTGCTGATCTGCAGCAGTGCCAACACCAGCATGTCCGGGCAGTGCTTGATGGGGAAGCTGAAGAGCTGCTTCACCTGTTCATAATGCCCAACTTCAGAGAGACGCAAGAGGCTCTCTACCAGGTCCAGGCTCTTCCTGTTGGCCAAAAGGGGAAAATATTTAAAACATTAGGACTATTAAAAGAGGTTTGATGTTAGACTTGGCCACAATATTTGATTTCAGTGCTTTATTAATGATTTGTGAGTGAATGACTTAATTTTATTCTGTTTATCACTCAAAGTGATCATAAGGCTTGATAAGACTTGAATATAGTGCATGAGTCGTACTGATTACTTTCAGTAGTTTTATGTTTTTCTTCCCAAGCTTGACAGACCGGAGTATTTCTATCTGGCATATAACATTGAGAAGAATTCACCTCGTATTTCACAGAAGAAATAAAGTCAAACAGATTTAGAGACATGAGTGTGAGTAAATCATGAATTTTCAATTTTCATTTCTGGGTGAACTTTCCCTTGAAAAGTACTGATTGTCTTCTCGAAAAAGCTCATACTAACCATGTGGCTATCTCTCTGTTGTCATCCTCAGGAGGGGCCTTCAGGATGTCAATGGCGACAGTGTGACAAGGGTAGTCAGCAAAGCAGAACACATCAGGATTCATCAGCGAGTGCTGAATGAATGACAGCTGGAGAAGGCAGAGGCATGATTCAATTGGTTACTAAATTGTACAATAAAACTAAAGTTATGGATCAATTGTTTATTTTGTTCTTATTGGCTCAATTTAATTGTACAATTAAATACTGACATCAAATTGCAGGAATGCCTGAGACACATTTTATTTCTACCTGTCCCTCTGCATGCTTCCATGATCTGGTAATGAGATCCACAGGGAACACCTCCATCCCCAGACCCCTCTGTATCCCATAAACCACCATCTGAAGCCCCTTAGTGTCCCGGATAAGGAACCCAGGGTGGTCCAGCTCATAGGTCACCTCTTTGAAATTCAGATTGGGGTTCTGGTGAGGAGAACACCACAGCAGAGGTTTAAAATAAAGCTAGACACCACAAGCAAAATCAATTCAAAAGCTTGTTTATGTACTTGTGACAGAGCTTACCACATCTTTGACCACATCAATCAGAACTTCCACATTCCAGGTGTGAGCCTGAGAGCCGTCACTCTTGTCCTTGCCATCACTCCAGATCCCACCGCCCACTGGATTTGTGATGGACTACAGATGGACAAACCAGTCATTCAAATTTGCTTGAATTCATCAATCAAGCCTTCATATCATTCCAGTTTAATAAGGACTGCCCGATGGCCCGGGGCCAGTGCGAGAGAGATTCGGGCCAGTTGCTAGAGCTGTCACTTGCCCGATCAGGCCAGTGATCCATTTATAACATTAGTGCAAGATGATAAGCGAGAGAGCACAAAAATTACATGGAGCGAACAGTCTTCTAACAGAGCTCTCAGAGAGGAGTGAGCATGATTATATTTAGCTCACAAAGACGTGCGAGTGCATAATATACTGGGCGTGCCAAAGCACAGGCGTACGAGCGCACAAGAGTGTGCAGACATGGAGCGCACTCTCCTAGAACTGATCTCACTTGCTTCCAAGTGTCTTAGCAGCAGCAATTACCAATGTGTAGAAAATAGCTGGAATTTCATAGCGGGATTGCATGTCTTGCGCAACATTTCAAGTATCCCCGCACATTCCGTGTTCACATTATGCGAAGTTTCCACATTTTTTCCGTTTTAACATGGTGGTGAAAATTAGTGTTCGTACAGATGCTTCAAACTTAAATTCAAGGACTTTAAACACATTTCTATTTGTTTAAGGACTATGCTCAAGATGTCATTAAAAAAAATTGTTAACTTTAAATAAAAATATTTTATTCATTCAGTTAATTTATTTTTATAAATCACCACTTATTACAAGTACATCATCTCAATGTGCATCTTTAACTACACATTCTCACAGTAACCATTCTTGGGTTCATTCATGACAAAATTGATGTGCAATTGTAATAGTGTGCTCCCTTAAAACATACTTCGCTTTTCAACTAAAGTGAATAACTGGGTCCGTAAACTGTAGTCCATATGATTCATGTGCTGTGTTCCATGTTTCCTAAAGTCCCACAACAGATTTTATGTGAGGAACTGACCCAAATTACAGATGGTTCATTCTCAAATTTTGACTTTCGAATGTATAAAATATTGAAATTTACTGTTCAGTTCATTTTTTGCCTATAAACGCCGATGGTAAACATTTCATAACATGTTGACATTTTTATTCATAAAGCACAACTTGGCTGTTCTTTCTTTTATTATTTGTTTCACGAACGAAGCAAGTTAACACTAAATTAACACTAATGAGGGTTAAATGGGTTACAACAGCACATTTTGAGGGTTCAATGGGGTACAACATGTGTGTGAAAATATTCATGTGAATTAATAACTTAAGATGTTGGAGAAAAAAAAAAAAAAAAAAAAATCACTATGCATATGAGCAGCCCCTGATCTTTGACCTTAAATTATTTTCCATAACTTTGTATTTAAATAAAAAAAAAACTAAAGGAAAAAACATTGATAACACCAATGCCATGAAATCAAGGGACAAACATTTTTTTTAATTATTTAAATTAATCATAATTTTGTTTTGCATACTTGTTCGGCCTTGCACTAATGCTTTTATTAAAAATAAGTACAAAATAAATACATAAATAACTTTAAATGTGGTATACCAGTCTAGAAGTGGTATACCAGTCTATATCATTAAAAGGTTAGGTTATAGAATGATACCTTTTTTTTTTTTTTTTAAAGATTGCTATTTGAAAGACTTTTCATGACTAAAATAAGTAAAGGGACATGTTTGTCAACATATTTTGATATTGACCCAAATGTCGTCAGAAATAACCTATTTTGTGAGACACAAATCTGTCTTTACCCAAGGGGGCGCAACACGGCTCACAAAACTGAATCCTCCATTGATCTGCATTCAAATCTCAGAACAAATCATTTTTCACTCTGAAGAGTAATTTTTAATTAAAACTGATAGTTGCAATGATTCATACTGTTTAAATCCACCACAGCAGTATCTATAACATTTTTTAAATCCTCCAGTAACGATAGATTGTGATTGGCCCACTCTGAACAGCGCTGTAAAAAATAACAGGTGTCACGTGACAGCGCCGTCTATGCGCTGCCTGGTTTAGCAGTTGTCTAGTGGTCTGTCGTCGTGTTTTTCCAAAAATAAATACATTTAATTTATTAATTTATTAAACGTATTTTAAGATTTTCTATAATTCAAGAACTTTAAACACCTCTTGGTAAAAATGGCTATTTAAGGGTTTTCCAGGACTTAAATTTGAAAAATGCAAAATTCAAGTACTTCAAGCACCTTGTACAAACCCTGAAATTAGTAATCCATTAGTAAAAGTGCCTTTTATCTCATTTGCCTTTAGAGATGAAGAGCTGAATGAAACGTTATAAACTTTGAACCCTGGTTATAAACATGGCTGGAAATCATGAGCTGCTCAGTATCAAAAAAGTATACATTTAATTAGGTAATGCTTCAAAGAAATGTTTAATTCAACATGATAATGGTGTTTGATATGAAAAGCAAAATCACTATGGCTGTTATTATTTTCAGAGCCGTTTAGCTGCAGGGTGAAGATAACTATTTAAAACAGTCTACTTCATATCATCCTCATAACTAGGGTGACCAGATTCTTGCTTGTGGAAACGGGACAGCCCCCTCCGAGCAAAAATAAAATTGACGTATCCTTACCTAGGCGCAGATCAATGCGAAGTGGAGGGTGCATCCGCACCTGTAACTGATGTCACCTTGTACTTTTCGCTGGCAGCAATTTTTCTCAGTGTGCTTGTCTTTCAAGAGTTTATTGTGAAATGCAGAGCAGTTCAGTCCAAAATTAAGACGTACGAAAAGCATTGCCTTCATGACTGTTACACGGAGTCTAGATTTATCTGGTGTGTTCATTAATGAGAACACACGCTCCACAGATGCAGATGTCCCAGGCAGGCATAAAACAAACTCCACAACCTTGGCCAAGACTCTGAAGTTGATGGTCTTGCTCTCCAACTCACGAAAAATGTCTGGCCATGTCTGAGAGATGGACATCTTGTTCATGTTCCACTCAGTGATGCGACGAGTGACAATGTTTTTCACGCAAGCCCACTCATCAAAAAGCGTGGTTTTGTCAATCAAACTGAGAGCGGGGATTCTGGAGTAGAAGTGTTCGAGTCTTTTCACACTGGGATGTCTCTCAGTAGGGCCCACTCAAGTTTTTCTGTGTTCTTCAATGAGCGGCTCCAATTTTGGAGGTAATCCACCGATGATGAATACAATTCTCACTGCACAAAAGAAGTCATCCACTCTCATGTCACCAGCTTCAACCAGGGCATCCAACTGCTTTTTAATGTCAGAGGGTATGAATGATTCCTCCATATGTGGTCTTGCTCTACTATCTCCAGTGCACGGTTAAAAGTGCACAATCCAAAGTTTTGTGCAAGGATTGCTGAAAATGTCTCTTAGAAACTTTGGCCATTTTTCTTGAAAGTATGCACGCAGACCATTGAAAAGGTGTAGTATTCTTTCAAGAGCTGGACCAAGAGAGAGGAAACGCGTATTGCCATGCTGCAGTAATTTCTGATAGCCCTGCTGCACAAAAGCAAGTACGATGCATATGACAGCTTCAGATTTGGTGCGGGCAGAAGATAATTTTGGATCATACAATTTCTTGATCAATTTTGCAGTGCAGTCAGCCGACAAAAAACTATGGCTGTGCACAACAGAATGATAAGCAAAAAGTCCTTCACTTGCGTGCATCTTGTCAGATTTGGAAATTTGCTTCACAAAACAAATCGCTAACACTTCATGTGGCACACTTTCAGCAGCATCCACATGCTTTTTTTGTATGAACATGCTGTGCGATTTCGGTGCAGCCTCCATGGGCAATGGAAAACGAGCTCCACAAATCTCACACCTCACTTTACTAGACTCTGTTTGTGACTCCTTTTTTAGAAATGTAAACACTTTTTGAAGATACTCATTAAAATGTACATTCACGCTTCCTTGACATTTTTCCAGCCGCAGTTTCATCTGTGTGCTCTTTCAAACTGAATCTTCAATCAGTTCACTAACTGGACGTCTACTGATAGGGGATTGTGATTGGATAGTTTAATCCAGTCATGTACTTCAAATAACACAGTTTGATTTTATTGGTTTTACAAGCCATATCCTTGGCTACCTTTGATTAGAATATTCACGTGACTGAGAAAGCCGCACTGGCGATAGAGAAATTTTAAGGGAGGGGAAATTCAAAACACTAGAAAGTGCTCGAAAATGGGACTGTCCCGGGAAAAACGGGATGTCTGGCCACCCTACTCATAACACACCTTTTACATTTCTCATTTCTGGAATGTACAGGTATTTTTCTTTCTGTGCTTTGTGTATCAGTCAGTTTTGGTCTTGTTTGGGTTGTCTAATGTTATGTTTATTTCAACATTCTTAATTCACAGATTAGTCCTAATAGCTACCTACTGTAAATTACACATCACAACTGATTTAGAAGCAAGGTCTCCTCTCTCAGGGAGAGATATGTTTTACATTCAGCCAAAAATCCAATCTTTAACTCAGTGACTAAATCTAAAAACCCATCATTTGCTCCACAGAACTCTTTGCTTAAAAACACATGTAAATGGCAGGACAGCTGAGGTTAATATGATGTATTTATGAATTTATATCTATAAAGCTCTTATATGAGATTACATAAATCATATCTTTCAAATTATAAATGTGATACAATTTTGGAGGAAATTGTCTTAAACGTAATATATATAAAAAATATTTAGCTTCGGACACATTATTTTTAGCCATGATGGTAAAAAGAGCTATTTTTCATTTTTGTGTTGGGGCCAGTGAAAATTTTGGAAGGGCAAGTAAAACTCTGAAACACTGGCCTGCCCAGCAGAACCAAAATCCGGCCCAGCGAGAAAACATACCTGTAGGGGGATGCCATCGGATAGCCCGGAGTGAGTGCGGGCCATCATACCCAGCACACGGGCCACCTGGCTGGCTGTCACCTCTCGCACCCCATACTGCAGGATTATGTTCCTGCACTCGTCAAAACTGGGGGAAACGTACACAAACAATAAATATGGCTTTTAGACAGACAGAAAAAGTGTTTTCAGCTTAAATCCATTTAGTTTTAGCAGTCCAAAAAAGAAATAAATAAATACACTGATTCACAAAAATTGTTAATATGAATGTTTTGCGAACCAGGGAGCGGACCATGGTACCGAACCTGTTTGTTTCTTTCATTTTTTACGCAATGCCAGCTTCTATGGCTATATTTATGTCGGGAACCAGGTTTAGTTATTTAAAATAGTTAAATGAGGTGTTTAAGATTCATATTTCCTAAAAACCTTAAAACTAAATTTGGATTCACTTGATTAAAAACCTTTTCAAAAGAATCAACTGAATACAGGTTCCTCAGATGTGTAGAGGTATGAGTCCAGTTAAATATGTTTAATGGATAGTGGGTTCTGACAAGATGAGCTGGTACAGAACCTGAGACTACCTGTAGAAGGTGGTCTGAGCTTGGTTGCAATGGACCTGTGGCACAGTTTGCATGAGTGAGAAAACAACCTGTACTTGGGTCCACAATTGTTCAGAAAGTAAAATATTTGAGCATGAGTTTGTTGATTTAAGCATGACATCAGTTGCACAAAAACACACATACATGTACCATGAGTGGCAGGGGAACATAAGCACCGTTGCAAATACTGCTCGCAACCAGCTGTCTCCTCAAAAAAAAAAAAAAAAAAAAAGTCAGATATAGTCAACCTGCTGAATTATGGCATGTGAAGCACAAATATAGTGACCCTCACTGATGATGGAAAACCACCAGGGTTCGACAGAACCTGAAAAAGTCTGAAATCAGTCCAACACTGCGGGGGGCACCGGAATCAATCTCACTTGGATTCCAGCCGTAGCAAATGTGCCCAGAATGAAAACCACCTTAGAATACCTCACTACAGGAACAGCTTCAATACAATGTTAATCAAGTCTGAAAAACTTGAAAATGTCCAATACCTTGCACAAAAGCCATAGCCAACTTCTTGCATGAAGTCAGCAAGGGAACTCTCCATCATGGTCTTATTTAACTCTCCAGAGTCTGGTAGGATCCGGTCCATGAGAATGTCCCGTTTGTCAGGGTAGAGCAGTGGTGCGAGCACCACAGGACAGCGCTCCTGAGGGAAATCTGGGAAGCATTCAAAAACACAAGGCCTTGTTCAGACAGCCAGAATTTTTTTTCTCTTTTCTAAATTGGTTGTTTTTTTTTTTGCACATGAAATCTGATTTTTATAAATCTCAATCCAAACCACATTCATAGGTTTTAAATCCATTTAAAATGTGTTTAATTTATTGCGTTTTTGTCCTCATCTGTTGTGCAATGGGTTGTTACGCCAAGTCTTGCAACATTTTATTGCACGTCATTTCAGAATATGCTACCCCCTTTCCCATTTTATAGGCTCTTCAGATTTGGATATTGCCCTCATGAAAATTAGTGGCAAAAAAAATCCATTGCTGAAGTCTCACACATGGTGAACCTATACAAGGTCGTTTGTCTTGTTACTACGAATATAACTTATGAGCAAATATAACTTATAACTTGCAGTTTGGACAGTCGATCTAAAAAACTAAAAATTAATAAAAATAAAATAATTCCCCCTGCAGTGTCAAAGCCTAAAAGACTCCCTAGAACACAGCATGTGAACTGAATTTATGCCAGAGAACTTTTCAAAGAGTCTGTTAGACTTGTACATAATGACTGGATGCAGGCACCTTCCATTATTTAGTTTGTCATGTTCAATATTTTCATACTGACCTCTGCACAGTGTTTTGAGGAACGCGTCAATCTGCTCTTGTCCGACTCCACTGGAGCCCTTCTGACCAAAAAGAAGATGGGAGAGGAGCAGATGCAGAACCTCTATGGCAATGTCTTGGAAGCCACCTTCCTGATTCCCTCCGAGGTCTGAGTCAACGTATGATCGGAGGAGGTCTGGGAGCTTCTGCTTGACAAACTGAGCAGCTGTGAAAAAGCAAACTGGGCTTTATTTGGGCCAACATCCTCACAGAACGTTTAAATGGTACAGAAGTGAAACTGAAACAAAAGTCAGGAAGCGAGTACTCACCAAACCCCCTAAGGTCTGCGTTGCTCGAGTTCAACAGAGCAAGGCCAAAAATCACCTGGTGGAAGCAGTAAATTGTTATACTGCCATTCTCACGAGAACAGACATTTGAAACAATTTGTAGGAAAAATGTATGCCTACCTCCTGGACCTTGCTTAGCTTGAGAACTTTACTCAGTTGAGTAAATAAATAAGGTGATGGCTTCAAACTCTGTGAGACAAACCAACGGCTTGAAGTTATTGAAATACATAGGGCTGGTTACCAAATAGACAACAGATGCAATTTAAGTTTGAACAACATAAGAAATGTGTACTAATTAGGGATGCACCAATCGACTGGCCACCGATTTTCGTATTAAATCTGTGAACTGTAATCATGCCTAGTAGGGCTGGGAATTGCCACAGACCTCTCAATTCCATATTACAATGATATTTCCTAGCCAATTCAATATGTATTGTGATATTGCGATTCTGCAAGTATTGCGGTTTGATGTTTTGATATAAAAACTTTATAAAAGGATTTTTAAAAAAACTTGTTATTTTTCCTCAAAGAAATGTCTATTGAAGAACAGTTGTGTCTGAAATTACAATTGTTTTCATTCTGTAACATAATTTGCAGGTAAAAGGTTGGGATGTACAAAACTACCAATCGACCATTCAGTGCGTTGTCTGAGCTAGGCGACTATAAGGAACCCATGTAAGGCTGCATTGTCAATTTCTATTCAAAACAGAAATATATACAAAATATCATTTTAACTTAAACTAATTTTGTTATTTTAGAATATAAAATACAACATATTACCATAGGCTATTACTATTATCATAATGATAATTTTGCAACACAAATGGAGGCTAAAGAGTAAACTTGTTCAAGAACAGTTTCTGGGGCTTTACTGAATTATGACACACATGACAATTCACCTGTAGTCCCAATGTTGTTGCATGTTATTTGCATATGCATCCTAAGAGAGTCTGAGCAGTGTTCTCATAGACAACACTATTCTTACAAACTGCTCCCAGATGACTGACAGAAAAAAAAAAAAGAGAACCATTCGCGCGTGTTCTGCGAGACACGATCGAGCTGCCCGCATTGGCACCAAAGCGCTAATGTATTTCTGAACAAAAAGCAAAACAGACGCGTGCATCGCTGAGACGTCTTTTGTCTGTTCTTCAAAATATAATCAGGCGTGTTTCATTTAAAAAAATTAAAAAATAAAATAGATTTTTCATCAGGGAGACGATTTTAAAATCGTTTGGCTCAAGAATCACGATTAGTAAAAGAATCGATTTTCTAGATTCAGGGCCAGTTTTTTTTTAATTGCTGCATGCACGAAATCAGACACAAACAGCTACCTTAACAAATAAGCATTTGCTCAGCCTTCATAGCATGAGATTGCGGCCACTGGAGGACGAGTTATTAGCAATTCCAAGCATTAACAAATTTACACTTAAGAAATGCTGTAATTCAGATGAATCTGCCGGTATGTTTTAAAAACTTGTATGAATCACGTGTATGAATGTTAAGGTGCCCATTTTCATGAGTCCTTACAGTAGTAATTGTGCTGTACAGTTAGACACTGATAGGAAAAAATACTGCAAACAGATGTAAAAACAAATTAAACAAAAACATGCAAACACAAATGTAGTCTAACATGAGTTGCAACAGACGGTATGTGGAACGATAGAGATAGTTTGAGTGATTATGCACACTCTCGGTTTCACTGCCTTAAACACGCACGCTATAACTGCAGCATTTAACTTGCAAAAGTGTGGCAATTGGCACTTTTAAAAGAAATATCAGTGATCTGTATCAGCCGATCACAGTGTTGAAATATCGTGATCGGTTTCGGCCTCGGCCTCAAATGGCAAAAAGGTACCTCGAAGAAACTGCAGATCTGAATAAAAAGACAAAAAAATAAATAAATAAATAATAAAAAAAGAAGTCAACATTGGCAGAAAGATTTGCATACCTTTTGATAGTGCAGGGGATTGTCAATGGCGTAGCAGAGTGTTGAAATAAAATTTGGTTTTGTAATAAGAGAGACACACTCCTGGATCAGAAATTGTGTCTGCAGCAAAAACATAATTCAGTGGAGACAAAAATGAAGGCATTAAAACAAATCCCAGTTTTGAAAGGAGTCAAATTTCCAAAAAGAAAAAGACTTTAAATATTACCTGGTGGAAATCTTTGCCACTGCTTTTACCATCGCCACTGAAATCCACATGGGAAAAGAGACAGCGTAATAGATGCCGGTCTGCCTCAGGGCTGTGACGATTCACAATCTGAGGGAAAGCGATGAATCAGGTTGTCAGTACACAGCTCTGGTCTTCCCCACTGAAATGAACCCTTCAACACACAAACTACTTCCAAAATTTAAACATAAGCAGGCACAGATGGAATCTGTGAATGCAGAACTCTGCAGGAAATTGTGATATCTGTCATTCATAAGTCGTACCCCACTGCCCACATGTATGTTTATTAAATATTTTGGCTAATTTTATGATGCTTTTAGCCATCAATAAGTGTATAGTACTCTCATTTAACACATTTTCCTATGGTTAAACCCCTTCCAAAGAATTCTGCAGATTTTTCCTCAGAATCTGCAGAGAAAATGCACAAAAAGTCGACAGATTTCACCTGGGCCTGAACACGAGAGATAAACTGCAGTACCAAACACAAATGGACTCACATGTTGTATTTCCTGCTGGCTGGCTCTGTAGTTTTTCTTAGTTAAATTGTCCACCAGGTAACTGATTTGAGACAAAGCCAGCGAGAGCGAGTCAAGATTCATTGCTGGTTGGGGCGGAAGCAGGCGGCCGAGCCCGGCGCAAAATCACCATTATTCCCCTTTAGTCACTTCAGTGATAGGCTACTTCTGTCGGCCGCCCCCTCCCCCCCCCAAAAGGTGTATAAAGTGTCCGATGTCCAACAGGCCGAGTCTCTGGGTGGATGCTGATTCAGAGTAACGTCCTTCAGTTCAATTCAGTGGGTGACATCTGGAAAAACAAGCATTGATTTCAAGTTATTTGCAAGCGCACATTAGGCAGCAAGGCTGCACAATAAATCTTCTGAATGTTTCTGAATAAAACTAATGCTTCCAACACAAGTGAAAGGTGCACTTAGTATTTTTTGGTTTATGTTGTGCTGGTCAATACGGAAGTTGTGATTGACCACAACTGTGAATTTCATTTTGATCGTTACGGTTGATGTTCATGCTCATGTAACTGTCAGCTGTAATAAATTAAATCCCCATTCAAACACGATACATAATAAAAGTAGATTTGATAAATGTAACTATCTAAAATAAAAAAGGGGTGACAAATCAATACTAATACAACAGGCTGTAAAAATAGACATTTATTCATTTTAATATCCTATATATATTTTGAATGTGTTGAAACTTGACACTGGGCGACGCACCCTGAAAACTGCAACATTAGATCGGTTTCATGCTGAAGAGCAGCATAAAAGTTTCTCTCTCATAAATGAATGTTGAAAGGATTGATGCCTGTCACACAGATCATGAGCTCAATTATATTTTATGACATCAGTCTGCTTTTTTTATTCCAACCGTTACTCCTCGTCGGAGGCTTCCGTAAATATTTAGTTTATACGTAGGGTTACGTTCTACCGAAGTTTAATGGTGCAACGCTCATATTTAGTAGTGCGTAAATTGTGACTTAGTGCCCATTTACGCCACAACTAGGCTAAGTTGTAAATTACATATAGCTGGTGCAACCGGCCCCAGGTGTAGAGCTGCAAAATTCTGGCAAACATTTGTGGCTATTCACAAGCTCATTTGCATGTGAAAATGATAGTGGCAAGTCTGCAAGTACTGTAGATTTTTGGTAAGAGATAGTGGCATTATTCTATTGATGCTGGAGAAAATGAGTAAGCAAAAATTATATTTGCCATGGTCTCCCATTCCCCACTATTGAAGTTTACCCTGCAATCGTTTAATTCCGCTTTCCGAAACCTGGGAGTGTGAAAATGGTCCATAGCAAAAATGCACTATTCGCAAGCAACCAAGTTGAATTTATCCTGTTAACTGGTTACTGAGAAAGTGAGTAGTATTAGGTTTGTCAACATGAGTCGACTCTGCAACATGTAACATAAAACAGCTTTTATTAGGCTTTAATTTACTAATAAATGTTCATGTTATGAGCGTACATGGTATTAAACACAGCAAATGTACAATTCATTTCTTTATGTAAATCTCTGAGGACAAAATTACTGAGTGCACCTTCAAAAAAAATAAAAATAAATAAAATTGGGGTGGAAAAAAAAGAAAATGAAGTAACACCTCAGTAAACCAAATGTTCCCCTAACCCTCTTTTCAGTATGCTGAAAAAACAACCCTTAAAGTTTAACAGTAAACTGTGGAAATTTGAATACTTAAGCTTGTGTGGGTTCAGGGCTTCGGTTTCAATTTCCAGTCTTTTCTGTCAGGATTTTCTTAATAACGAACTGAAGGGAACTGAACTGTGCAGCTGCATAACCGGAAGTAATATTTACTCCTCAGACTCTCACGGGCCTTGAGTAAAACTGAAGGGTCTTTCTTACAGTGTTGCTAAATAAAACTTTAGTAGGTGCGCTTCCTGCGACAGTAAAGCCGTCCTTAGCTTCAACAACGTAAATCCATGAATGAAGTCAAATGAAACTGTGACATTAAAAAAAAAAAAATGCCGTTTAGACACTTCAATTGATAAAGAGCAAAAGACTTGTTTACACAACATACAGTCGCGTTCAATATAACTTCACGCAATCTAAAAAGCTTAAAGTGACGACAGTCAATAAAGGACTTAAATGATTAACGGCGGTTATAAAAGCAAATTAAAGTTTTAGCTCCATATGTTTACCCCCCCAAAACTACACGTATGACTAGCCAATGCGCAAAATACGTTAACTAACAACTGACCTGCATAATAAATAACGACTTCCACAAAATAGTTCCCAATGACTTAGAATTTAACTTTAAACCTTCAAACACTCATAACTTGGCTTTGAACAACACTATTAGCATGCTAGTTTTCCAAGCACTAACTCATCCACCCTTCCATGCTGCTTGTAATTTATGAATACATCTATAAAATTTCACATAATCAGCTAGCTTTCATCGCTCGATCTACCGTGTTATCTCGAAAAGAGCCTCTGGTAGACTTTTAATCGGCAAATCAAGACAGTTTCAACATCAAACATGCTAATCTGAAGCTGGCTAAGAGCTAGGCTAAGCTAACAGCCAAAACCTCATTGTTTAGAACGGTGACTGAGCACTAGCATGTTTGCTTGCCTGTGTGCAACATGCCCAACTGGAGCATCTAGCTGACAGTAACACGAGGTTTTAGCTCAGTTTGTTTAGAGATAAAAGCTGTAAAATGCACAACAAACAAGGGCCGAGTTTCCCCCCACTATGACGATCTCCCCGTGCAAGTTATCGTACTAGTGAAACACCGAGACGTTTCAGGTAAACACTTCCACATCATATCCTTCTGTAAAAGGATATGGCTAATATCTGGCATCCAAACATTAAACTTTACATTAAACATTAAGCTCGTATGCAACGACATGGCAAATCGGATTATTTACTGTGATATTAGCGCAACAAATACAATATGTGAATTGATGTTAGTGACTCAGAGTAGCCGTCAGATTGCACCTAGCAACACTGTTCGTTGTCAGGGCCTCGCTAAACTTGTATATTGCTGAGGAAACTATCTCACCGAGCAAGGCAACAAACTCGGTGTCTAAATCATTCCAGTGACCATGTAGCTTTAGCACTCACCCCACGAGCCTGAATCACAATCAGATCATTTTCAAAAATTCACACCAATGATCCCATCAACCGAACGGCAGTGGACAAGTGGGAGGATTTCTTCCGATATGTACTGAGCCAATTGAGTTAAGGCAGCGACTGTGACTTTTTTGGCCGTTAAAACCAGCAAGGCAAGCTGTTACACGCTAACCAGCTAACGTTAGATTAGCCGAGTACACAACATATGATAAACAGTTAATAACTGTAGCGATTTATGAGACTACCCGGAAAACCAGATCGCAGCGAGCGCACGCGTTACCTCGATTCTGGAAAAATTACGTGCGGATGATCATTTTCGTCGTATTTCTTCGTTCTGTTCTTGATGGATAAAAAGGTCGCTTTCTCCCTTGGTTAGGTTTGGATTTTTCTAAATAAAATGGCGACTGTCACTGCATGCGCGCGCGCACCCACTGCGCGCTTATTGAACTCATGCACGAGCTCGCGACTACGCAACATATGATGCACGCTGACGCTCATGCGCACAAACGATGTGAAGTGACGAAGTTTTGCACACCTGTTATGGTGCCAGAGGATTGCCAATTACGACATTGGTTCTTAGTTATTTGAAATCAGAATTATTTATATATGAAATGTGATTTTTTTAAAATTATTTATTTTATGAATCATCCATTTATTATTGGTAATATATATATATATATATATATATATATATATATATATATATATATATATGTAAATCGAAATAATCTGTTTTGCATTTTGAATATTAAAATAAACTCAAAAGCAAAACAAACTAATCCTCAATCCTCTAAAACAAACAGGTCCAATTCTGATTCTAATTGCCATTATGAAACTACTGATTCATTTCTTAAGTCACCAGGTTTCCAAATTGTGATCGATTACTATTGACATTTGCAATTTTGTTATTTGATGTACATCACATTTTACTTATGCAATGCAGGCTTGATGGAAAAAGTATTAATAAAATAATACAAGAATAAATTTGAAAGTTACTTTTTCCAAGATTTAATCTAATCAATTCTCACATGGCCAGTTTCCAGGTCCATTTAATGAAATAATTATTCTTACGATGTAATTTCCTGGATAAAGTCTTGCAGCTAGTTAGCAACATGCCAATTCTCTTAAATATCTCTTAGAATAACACTGAGAAACATCATATTCACTTGTAGAACTTTTTAATATTTACAGGCCACATTGTACAACTGAAAATCCTAATTCAAAGAGCTATGTGGATTACAGTGTCACAAAATATTAAACAAAATTATACGACCATATAAAAGTCAACAGTTTAGGGCACTGAAAATGATAAAGGACACACTTTAAACAAAGACACTCGATTGTTGCAAGACCAGAAAACAGAAAACACAACCGAGAATGCCAAATAAATACTGTACAAGCACTGCATGGTACAAACCCTGCCTGCAGGCCAGCAATGTTTTCAATTTTGATTAAGCATATTTAGATATTTTATTGTGTTAGAGATAGGAAAGAGTAACAATAAAAACAGTGTAGTGTAACATAGCTATGCAGGACATGGTTAGCATGGTTTTTCTTTAGTGAGAGAAACAAAAAGCTCCATTCCCTCAAACATCTCGCCCTCAAAGGTATGAGCAACAACGTTCCAACTGCAAGACATATGCACTTTAGCCCAAATCCTGGTCAGTCATATAGCACCATAACAAATTAGGATCAGTTGTTAAGAGAAAACAACAGGTGCTACATCAATGGCCTCATAGTTTTTAAAACTAATGCTGCTTGAGTGTCTTTGTTTGAAATATTTAATCTAAGAATACCTTGGCTGATGCCATACAGTAACAGCATGTTAAAAATACCCCAAATTCATTCAAAAAGTTCATTAGAATACTCAAAGGTATTTCACAACAACTTTGTGATTTCATTTGCTGGCTCAATGTGTCCACCTTTGGACTGATTGAAGCCGTTCATTCGAAGCCCTTAATAATCAGTATCAAAGCTGTTAATCAGAAAAAGCCCTGAGCTGCTATTCCTGTAACTCAAGTCATTTTAGTGGCAAAGTGAATGAAAACCATCATGAAAAGTCCTGGAAGCCAGTGGAATGTGCGTTATTATTGCCTGAACATTTTTGTAGGACATGCAAGCTGAAGTTGTTTAAATGTTTTAATGAGAACATTTAACAAAAAGGAAGACCAAAAAAAAAAAAAAAAGATTTCGTTTTCATAGGGATATTTACCACAGGTAACCAGACTTATACTGAAATTTTACACGAAATACAGGTATATCAGATTAGATAAAACAGCTAATTTAACCGAAAATACCTGACCTTTGAGATTACAATATTTGGCATTCATCAAAGTGAAGCCAAAACTTTGAACTCTAACTTAATTACCTGAGGTCTTTCACATGAAGCAAAACCAGAGTAAACTACCTCAAAAAAAAAAAAAAAAAAAAAAAAAAACCCACACACACACACACACACACACTGTATATCTAACAAAATGTGAGGCTGATGCCCTCTTTCAATAGTGACTCATACACATTGTTGGTACAATTAATTGCAAAAATTCTGTTGATTAAGATTTATCTTACAAAAATAAATACTCTTAAATTCTTTGTAAAAAAAGATGAGTAGCCAAATACATTTAAACGTAAAAAAGGTACAAATCTCCACACACTGTGGCCATCTCAATTTGTTTCCTCTTACTATACACAGCACCAGTTCAGACAGTGTTTCAGTGCTTCAGTTTGATGAGACAGCAAAACTTTATACTGTTGATGATTTACAATGTTGACGAAACAAGATATTTAGAAAGTAACAAGAGACAAGGTCAGTTCAAACAAAACTAGTTTCCAAAGGCCAGATTCACCATTTACCCCCCAAATACTATGAACAAGACACCCTGAGGTAAAATTAAATTGGTTTTAACAGAACACAAATGGAAACATGGGCAGGCATTTTGAATCTTCTTATTACAAAATACACTGCTCGCATACCAAGGTTCAACAGATTCATTTTGTTCTCACCCACAATGCAAGATACAGATATGGTTGATAATTTGAAAAATGATTTGCACCAAATATCTAAACAGGTTCTTTTCCCAAAACAGTGTGAATGCACTGTACAACACCAAGTAAGCATACACCTTCTTACAATGCTCAAATGAAATGAAGTAATTGGTCTCTTTCATAAGTAATAAATACATAATTTTGTAGCAGTATGTATAAAAAAAAAAAAAAAAAGAGCAACAACATAAAAACTGGAATAAATTAAGGGAAAATGCCTGCTGGTACATAGTTCCATTTAAGAGTCTGTCTTCTGATGCCCACGAGGTGGCAATAGAGGAGCAAATAACTATACCCAGAGCTCCTTAGCAGTTGGCACGCAATGTAAAATGTATCAATGCAAGATGAATACAAACGCTCACAAAAATATATTTTTTTCCCCCATTTTAATTTCTCCCAAAATGTGAGAACTCAGCCCACTGATTGAAGCAGTCAAGCAGTCGTCATCCTATGATGATTTTCATCTTTTGAGAAAGTGTATCAAGGAACGCTGCCCTTTTTTAAATTAATTTGTTAAGAAAAAGTCAGATGCAGTCACAGAATGAGAAGACAAAAATGTCAAGCACCTTTATGAAATAATTTAATCGCTCAATTTCCGCCTTATATACAAGTCATGGAGATTTCAATGCAATATCCTAGAAGTCACATGGACTCCTGAGAAAAAAAAAAAGTGGGAAGGAGACTAGCATCATGCTAATCTTAGCTTTTGTAGAGCAAATTAGATTTTGGACACCATATCTAAAAACAGATATTCTAAAAAAAAAAATGCTGTTTTATTTCCTTGTTGTCTTATTTCCTTTCAATCGACTTAGGCCTATAGGTATCCATTTCCATGTAGATGAAGTGCTTTTTATGCCTTTCTGGAGTTTGTCAAATCAATTTAGCAGTGAAGAACCACGCTTTAAAGGTTGAATGGTATCCAATTCCATGCCTTTGACCCAGTGTGTAGAACCATGCACACTTTATATCCGGTCGCCATAAAAACACGCTCTCCGTGAGTGTTTGTGTGAATGCACTCACACAGGTGCACAAACACTTGCACACACGCTCGGCATCCCAAATCGTCCGTAGGGGCTGCTGCCATCATTAGCTCTATACAAAGAAGGGTTTGTGTCTGCTCAGTTTGAGAATCTTGCCCAATCGCTGCTTAGCTGTAGCCATGCCTTTCTTAGGACGTTTCCCTGAAAACAAAGATAAACAACCAAAAAATGAACTAAAATACTTGTTCCTAATATATGTTAAGAAACGGACATTAAATCGACAAACTTTACCTTTGGTGGCCTGATTGCTGATTGGTGGGGGATTTGAAGCAGGCCTCTTGGAGGGATGTAGGGGTGGCGATAGAGATGTCTCACAGTATTGGTAGCTCATTGTAGGGCTGTCTCCATTGGTTGGGGAGTGTGTGCGACTGCTCCAAGCTTCACTGCTGCTGTTGCTGCCACTGCCCTGACTGTCCATGAAGTTCATGTGTTCCTGGATCCTATGCTTGAGTTTGGCATGACAACCTCCTTCTGAATGCTTATGCTCCCTGAACTCCTGGGGAAAAGAGGAAAACATGAATGTTAGTAAAAACTAAAAAGATGTAAAGTATGAAACACTGGCTGAATCCCAATTTTATGTTACTTGTGTGATCTTTTTTATGCTTTAAAGTGAATCACTATCAACCGCCAACCTTTGTGTTCCGCATAAGAAAGTTCCTTTTAAGAGCCACACAGATATGAGAAAGGTAGCAGGCTTGAATCTAGATGGGAGTGAACCCTAAATTTGTGAGCTGGAACTAATTAATCTTTCACTCCAGTCCTGTCACCACAATGGAATTGAGCATGACACCTAACTCCAGATTGTTCCAAGAGACGTTTCCTGTGTTTAGTGGATACATGAAACTCTAGTTTGGATGTCACCTTCATCAAGTGGTTTACCTGATTGCTCATGGAAGAGCTGCTGTCTGAATCCTGGTTCTCCTCTCCTGATACAACCTCCTTTCTTTCTGAGAAGGGGAAATAAGGGAAACGATGAGTCTGAGGACAGTGATCTCAAAGAAAGCAATGGCCTCTCTCCTTCATTATGAGGAATTGAAGTTTTTCCACCAGTAAATATGATGCATATGGAAGAGTTTTGGTTCTGTATCACTAGTTACTCATTCTCTCTGCATAACATGAACTCTTACTGTAGTCTGGGGAGGGATGGTTGGTTCTGGACCACCAGGATTCCTGTGAACTGGTGGGATCCTCTGATTGGTGGGAATACAACAGCCCTGCCATAGAAAGCATCCCCTGGATGGCATCCTCTTCTGTGCTTGGTGAGGTAGCGGATTCACTGGATATGTGATCGAACAGAAATTTACCAGATGTCAATTATATGTATGTTTATAAAATGACATGTTTTGCAAGTCATTTGAAATAAAAACGGTCACTAACAATGAATCGACACATTTGTGTCCATCAATACAATAATGAAATGGAATTATAACACAACTCAATCTGCTGCCTTACATTTTATGACACTTCTCAAAACCATCAAATCTTTGTCTGGAGTGATGCATGTCTGTCATGTAGCTGGAGCTACATTTGGTCTCATTTCGGTCGTTTCCGCTTCGCCTGCTCAAACTTTCATCCTCCTCTTCCTCTGAGGAGCTTTCAGATTCCTCCTCCGAGCAGTTTTTTTTCTGCATAGATGAGAAGATTGAACATTGAACCCTAAATTCAAACTCAAAGATTTTACTATGCATTAAGTGAAATCTTCACATACCCGTGTAGTGTACTTCTCTTCCTCTGATTCAGAGTCTGAGGAGACCTCTGAATGTTCTGATTCTCTGTTCCTGAGATCTGAACGATCTCTTTTATGAAGATCTATCACTAAAAAGTATTTAAAAAAGCAAAATGTGCATTGTTTGTTAACAAAGCTGTTGGTAATGCGAATACTTCCAAAATGACAAAAATAGTCGTCGATTGATCAGCTTAGCCGATATATTGGTATATCTCTAGTAAAATTGTGTAAAATCATCATGATTCCATATGGAAAAAAACAAACAAAACAGAGATAACAAATGAACTCTAGTAACAGCTAATTTCCAAAAAAACAACTTTTTGATGATTGAAAAATTTAGAAATTGAGACTTTTGAGGGTACCTGTGAAGAACAGAGGCTTCACTTCTCTGGCGACATGACTGTGCTTATCTTGTGCCTCCTCTTTCATGTGAATATCCATTTCCTGTTCTTCCTCGTTTGCTACAATCTTAATCTTGAGTGAATCCCTCTTCGGATCTCTGGAACCCTCTTTTTCATTTATCTTCACTTGCTTTTCTCCAAGATGCTGCCTGTCATCTCTGCATGGGCAACCAGAGGAAAGAAAGGGGAACTGAACATGTAACCCAAACCAAATTACCAAAATGAAATAAATAATAAATAAAAACAAAGAAATCTAAAGTCACTAAAGATGAAAAAATACCTCCCAAAATCTTTCTAGTTTTAACACAAACTCTACAGCAAGGCAGTATACATTAGTTATTTTTGTCAAAATTTTTGTCTTTTGACAAATTTAGTCAATGTTTCGTCATGCCATATTCATTAATTTTAGTCAAGTTTACGCCGACTAAAACAGCATATAATTTTCTATTTTTCTTTAAAAAAAAAAACATCTATCTTTTTATCTTTTATAAAAAAAGGTCTTACATTTTATCTTAATCTTTTTTAGTAAATTTCAAATTTAAATTGTGAACAGTATTTAGTTAAATCAGTTGTTTCTAGTCACAGTGTGCCTTTTTTGTCATCCGTGAGAAAATAAAACTAGTGCTGTCAGTCGATTACAAATTTTAATCATGATTAATCGCACCATTTTCATAGTTAATCGCGATTAATCACAGATTTTAAAGTGCTGACATGTGACTCTACATACTACTTTTTCTGTCAAACTGCATTTATTTCCATCTTAGGAAAGAAAAAAAATAATATGTAGGCCAAACATTAATGCTTTATTAAAAAAAAAAATTTTTGGGTGGATTTTTTCTCCCCAATTTGGCATGCCTAATTCCCAGTGCGCTTTAGGTCCTCGTGTTGGCGTAGTGACTCACCTCAATCCGGGTGGCAGAGGACGAATCTCAGTTGCCTCCACGTCTGAGACAGTCAATCTGCGTATCTTATCACGTGGCTTGTTGAGCACGTTACCGTGGAGACATAGCACGTGTGGAGGCTTCACGCTATTCTCTGCGGCGTCCACGCACAACCCACCACGCGCTCCACAGAGAGCGAGAACCATATTATGGCGACCACGAGGAGGTTAACCCAATGTGACTCTACCCACCCTAGCAGCAGAGCCAATTGGTTGCTTAGGAAGCCTGACTGGAGTCACTCAGCACGCTCTGGATTTAACTTGCAACTCCAGGTGTGGTAGTCAGCATCTTTACTCGCTGAGCTACCCAGGCCCCCACATTAATGCTTTATTAACATTTTCCAAACAAGTATGAAGTATGAAGATAGAAATGCATTAAAATAGCACCAATTCAAGAAACGTTTCCCAAAGTCTAAGTGGGAGGTTAACTAACTGAAAGAACTAGTCCCCCCATTGGTTGCAATTCATCGCATTAAATCTCTTAAACTCTCATCCTCCATAATATTAATCGTCTGGCAGACCGTGGCTATTCGCTTCACAACAGCGAAGCTGCATTCACGATTCGCGCCAGGGCGTCAACGCCAGTATCAAGCGTCACTTTGAACTCCAAATGCAAAGCGCTTGCCGACAACGTCTCATTATGCGTAAGACTTGGCATGCTTCTGTGGTCATTAAATTGAGCCTTACAGAGGCTGCAAAGTACTTGATTTCTGTCAGAAGTCCCATCTGGACTTGTTTTGTACAACAAATTGCATTTAAAAGGTTCCGCCCTACTCCAACCAGTGTTTAGAAATCACACAGAGCTCAGAAAAAAGTCAGAATCTAGTGCCAAAATTGGTAAATGCATGAATCGCGATTAAGAAAAATGAATGAATTGATTTTGACAGCTCTAAAATAAAAAATAAAAATGTTCATCAAGAAACGTATTTGTCAGTAATTAAATAAACACTGCATTAACGCTAGGTAAGTATTTTGGCAATGTGATAAATCATCCACTAGATTTAAAATGTACATGTACATTGATTTTGCAGTTAATCTGGTTTACCTGATAATACGTCCATTGCACAGCATCAGACGCAGGTCACTGCCCAAGCTCCGCTCCACCATTGCAGCTGATGCCGTAGAAACCTTGTTGAACTTTCCGTTGACCTTCACGTTAAAGGACGCATCCTGAAAGAAGAATGATTGTTATAATAATCCCAATACATTTCCCTGGTCATTAATTGTTATGTTTACATTATCAATACTTTTGTGTCTGTTCCCATTTACCTCCTCATAAGGACCTGTCTCCAGTCGTTTTAAGACTTCTTGTGTGTGCTGCTCGAAGATGTCTAGGTTGGAGAGGACTTTGGGGCCATTACAGTGGTGGTGATGGTGGTGGTCACGAAGACGTCTAGCATTCCTCCGTGCATGAGATCCTCTCTCGTGCGATGACCTCGTGGATGGGCATGCTAAGCTTTCCTGAGATTTCAATTGCTTGCTTCCGCAATTCCCATTCTTATACTCCTAGTTTTGGAAACAGCATTGTAAGTTCAAATAAAATAACTTCACATTCTAATGTACTACCTACAAAAGTAAAACAAATTATACACAAAATTTTATATATGTATAAAGAGTCAATGTTTAAGCAAAAAAAACATATAATCTATCCTAAAAACTGCATTACTTAATGTTTTTAAGACCCAATAAATGGTTTGACAAACGCAATTTTATTTTCTGTGTTGCCAAATTTTTCTATTGAAACAGGAAGTTGGGGTGGGTCATATGGAAGAGCTTGCACAAAACTCCAATTTTGATTTCATGAGGTGTGAGTTAGGCCATACACTGTACATGCAAATAATTAGTTTTTACATTTTATAGAGGCTATTTCATTTAAAAGTGCAAATGTGACAGGTTAGAATTTATGGTAAGTTTCAGTAGGTTTCAAGAAGCCTGGCGTACCTCAAGGTAGTGGATTTCCTTGGTGAGCATTTTAATGAGATGGTTGGGTCTGATATGATCAGGGACCTCGCTGGCTGGCTCTGTGAACTGGGTAAGATGAGCACACATGGCAGACAATAAGGGATTTGTGCCAGAGAGAGCAAACCTCACGTTTCCCTCCCAGTACCAATGACACTAGATATCAATCCCTCTGAGATGCCCATGGCCTCATTATTCCATCAGGGGACTACAATGCACAATGTGATCATTGCAGGTGATTTTACACTAGATTTAAATATAGGACAAAGTGTGATTTTCTTTCCCATCGATTTCACCATCCAACTGGCAAAACTGTTGAAAAAATTGCTTAATAAAAGTCTGAAAAGTAATAGCATCTCCTCAACATACCACATGATTCGAGATATCATTCAAGTCCGTTGGCACATGGCGCAGGACGAGTTACGCAACAAAGTTTCTTACGGCAAATCCCTAACCCTATATATGAGCAGTAGTAATAATGATGCTTGCCTTAAACACCATTAATATTAAGTAAGAGTTTCTGGTGTGATAAGACACTAGTTCCTCTACCTCTCTCTTTAGCCAGTTCCTTAGTGCAGTAATCAAAGCTTTCACTCCCTTGATCAGGTAACCTGGAGGCAGGTAGTTCTCTTCTCGAGATTCTGATAACAGACAATAAACAGCAGATTAAGAAGAACATCAGGGAATATTCGCAGCAGGCCAGTGATTTAAGTGTCCTGTATTGACATGCTGAGTGATTTAATAGGACGTACCTTTGAGGGTCTCTAGTAGATTCTTTGCTACATACCAGCAAATTGCCTCAAAATAAGGAAACTTAAAGAGGTCTGGAGTCTTAAGACGCCGCTCCATCTCATAGCACCTAAAATTAGACCAAATTAGTTTCACTCATTCACAATACAGTAAAAAGTCATATTACAGCATTTGCATAATATGGGCTTCTCATTAGTCAAGAATATACTCTAAGAGGCGGTTTAAACCAAACACATCTCTGTGTCAGCCTGTGCTGTTTTTCAATTGTTTTTCTATGTAAACACATGCGCTAGATGGACATCTTGGACAAATAAGTTGCATCTCGCTGTTTATATCTTGTGCAGGAGCGTGGTGTCAAGTTAAAAAGAAACTTCAACTTTTAAAAATGCGTCTAAAAGGAATACATTTTGGAGTGCTACTTGCTGGAAGGACCTCATTCTTATTTTAAAAACGTGTCTCGAGACACCTGCATTTTGTTCTATTTGTTGCGATGAGTTTAGCTTTTAGAACCAAAAAAAAGTGTTTTATAGCCTGGGAAAAATGTTAAGTTCCACAAAGAACTTTTAAGTTCTTTTTTCAAAGCCCAAAAACCAATATGATGATCTTAAGAATCTATCCACAGTTTTCCTGAGCAACCACTTGGCAGCGCCATGATGACTCAAATGGCTTGAAATTTCTGTTTCTGGTCTAGAGACGCAATGCAAAAACTTCCAAAACAAGCGATCCAGATGGATAACAACAACCATTTTTTTTTTTTAGAGTTAAAATTAATTTCAGGCTCAACTTGTGCTGTTGTTGACTGTATTAACATAACAACAGTAACTAACCTCACACCATCCCTTCATGTCAGGTCGTATAATGTCAGTTAAGGCACTGTCAATAAAAAAAATGTTCATCTTGACTCTGAGAAAGTATCAGCACTATGTAGCCATATGTTTTATTTTGCCAATTTTAACAAATGTAATACCTGGGGGGGGGGGGGGCTGGGTAGCTCAGCAAGTAAAGATGCTGACTACCACCCCTGGAGACACCAGTTCGAATCCAGGGTGTGCTGAGTGACTCCAGCCAGGTCTCCTGAGCAACCAAATTGGTCCGGTTGCTTGGGAGGGTAGAGTCACATGGGGTAACCTCCTCGTGGTCGCGATTAATGGTTCTCGCCCTCAATGGGGTGCGTGGTAAGTTGTGCGTGGATCACGGAGAGTAGCATGAGCCTCCACATGCGGAGTCTCCGCGGTGTCATGCACAGTGAGCCACGTGATAAGATGCGTGGACTGACGGTCTCAGAAGTGGAGGCAACTAGGACTTGTCCTCCGCCACCCGGATTGAGGTGAGTAACCGCGCCACCACGAGGTCCTCCTAAGTAGTGGGATTGGCCATTCCAAATTGGGAGAAAAGGGGATAAAAAAACAAAAAACAAAAAAAAAACAAAAAACAAATGTAATACCTAAAACACTACATTACCTGCTAAGAATATACATAGATGTGAGTGAAAACACTGGAGACTGGATATTGAAAACAGTCGAATAGTGGAACACTTCCACCTTCAGGAAAAAGGTGGACAGTTTGTAATCCTCTAAGAACCCTACAACCCTTGACAGCTAAACATTTTTCTTGATAGGACCATTTTCAATGTCTAGGTTTCGTGGGTTGGCTATAGATAGCTAATTGAACCTAAGGTGCTGTAAAAAAACAAACAAAAAACCCCCCCTTAAATAACCTTTCTTAAAGACCCTATGAAATGTATTTTCTACTTTGAAATAGCCAATAGCCATTAGTTTAAAATCACATCCTGGTACAACAATTATTATTTTGGCTTGACAAACCATTCAACATACTGTTATTTTACAGACATGGTTTAAGGGTTTTTCCAAAAACTCTAAACCAAGACCAAAATTTCAAACACAAACTTCACCTAGAGCTTTCAAGCTACATCCACTAAACTTTGCATAGACTTTTACACTTTTTCTGACTTGGTGTGCTATATCTTTTCTAACCGATCAGATTTCTGGTTTTCCCGTATCAGGCCTTAAGTGACCAAAATTCCTTACACTTACTCTGTCGCAATGTTGAAATGAGCCAAGAGGCTGAAATGGAATGTTTGTGAATTCAAACTCCAACTGTCAAAATTTCAATTGTTAACAAACTCACATAAGGCCTTTAATCTGCTTCAAGTTATTCGCTCTCTCTCGCTCTTGCGTGTAAAACATTCAAACTTTTAAACAAGGCTTTGCAAAGCTGACATCAAAGTTTGTCTTGTAAAATTGTATCTATATAGTTCACTATTTGCTATTGCTATTTGGTTGTAGGTGCTATTGGGGAAGAGGGCATTCTCATTCTGCAGAGCATATTTTTGTTCCACTTTACCAGTGAGAAAGACGGTATACATATATCTACTATATATGTGTTTTTTTTTGTCAACTTTTAGGAGTACACTTACAGTAGATGGCCTCAAAGCTAACAGATATGGACTTAAAGCCACAAAACAGCAATTGAGATTTCACGGGACTTTCATGGGGTTGTAAGAGTGTAGCCGACCACTCACCTGAGCTGCATGCCAATGTTGAGGTTATGGAGGAAGTTCCCTCCGAAAGCCATGCAATCCTGAGAGGTGAGAACCGCATGAATCCATCCTGAAAGAGGGGTCAAGAACATGTCAACAGCTGACCAACAGATGCTGACACACAGATACAGACATCTGGGGCAGGATTCACAAAACGTTCTTAAGAAGAAATTCCTGCTTAACTACCATTTTCTTCTTAATTTCTAACTTAAGAAAAAAATTAAGCATTCAAATTCTCGAATAAAATGTTCTTAAAAATCGTGGTAAATAAAATCTTAAAGTTAGGATAACCTCACAGTTGTCTTAAATCCTAAGAGGTAAGATGTTTAATGAATTTACTGGGTTTTTCATATTGACTCTGAAGTTGCAATGGGCTATTTACGTAGAAATGTGATTGTATTCCTAAGAACGTTTTTGACTGTTTTATGTTTCAGCTTGTAAACCATGTAAATGTTTTAACCAAATTCAAACAATAAATGTTGTTTTGAAGCTTCTTAATGTGGTGACCAATCATGCTAATTCAAACGGACGTGCTGCATATAGCGTTCTCTTTCCATGATCTTTAGAGTTCATAGAAACAATAATTATAAAAAAGATTTTCTCCCCATTTCTCCCCAATTTGGCATGCCCAATTCCCAATATGCTCTAGGTCCTCGTGGTGGCGTAGTGACTCATCTCAATCTGGGTGGCGGAGGACGAATTTCAGTTGCCTCTGCATCTGAGACAGTCAATCCGTGCATCTTATCAGGTGGCTTGTTGAGCGCATTGAACGCGTGTGGAGGCTCACGCTATTCTCCGCGGTATCCACGCACAACTCACCACGTGCCCCACCGAGAGCGAGAACCACATTATAGCAACCACGAGGAGGTTACCCCAATGTGACTCTACCCACCCTAGCAACCGGGCCAATTGGATGTATAGGAAGCCTGACTTGAGTCACTTAGCACGCCCTGGATTCGAACTTGCGACTCCAGGTATGGTCGTCAGCATCAATACTCGCTGAGCTACCCAGGCCCCCCCAATAATTATAACATTAAAAAGCAGAGACTTTCTTTTTCACCCCATCCACATCCCTATTGGCGTTGGGCACAGCGAAGACAGCCTCCGCCACCCTTTCCCATTTACCTGCCTCTTTCTGACGTGATATAATTATCAAGCTTCCCAAGGAGAACTTTTTCCTTGCAGTAATTTCAACAAGAACATCCAGCTCTTGTCTATTGAAGTATTTGTTTCTTTTCTTTTCTTCTATGTCAAATTAAAGTTATCAAATGGTTCGCACCAAGTAAACTGTCCTATGACGGTTAATGTCATTAAGATCTCACGCACTTTACAATAAAAAAATGATCGCAAAGGGCTTGCTACTTTTAAAAAAAAGTTAAGAGATACATTTATTGTTACAATTTACCAGTGTTGAAGTATTGAATTTGTTGTAGGCTATTAGACAAGGCAACTCCATTAGCTGGCTGATCAGACAATGTCAAAGCCTGTCCTTTTATTCTTAAGAAAAAAAATTATTTTCTTATGAAAATATTTGATACCTTAAGAATTTTTCAAGAATTGCACTTGGGAACGTTCTTACGAACTTCTTATAATTTATCCTAAGAACTTTCTTAATTTTTTTCTTAAGAACATTTTCGTGAATCCGGTACCTGGTCTAAATTGCAGCTGTCCCCTTTTTTGCTAACAGCGAGCCATTCATTTCCGGCGTACAGGTGGACAGAGGGTAATTTCAGTCCATCACAAAATTCATGTTACATTTTGCCACTGAAAAGTGGCAAACTTCTAGAGCAATGGGTCGCAGGTCTGTTCTGATATGGTCGCCTACAGCAGGTGAGAAAACATTGGCTAAATGCAAATGATAAAATGGAACAAAAGAGAGGTGAAAATGCTTCCCATATATTTAGTTTTTGACAAAGGCAGTATGTCGTTTTTTTATATTGTCATGCTGATAAGCCTCTGTCATGTTAGTAATTTAGCATATTTTTGAGTCTATGAAGTTCATGGTAATACTAACACATAATTCAATGTTTCATTTTGAGGACGGTTTTCATTACTTTAATGCGACAAACAATTTTGGTCCTGTGTTGGGACACAACTTTATGTCCTTAGTAAAATCTGGGTCTTAAAGCATAACCAGTCGAAAACTACTGATCTAGAGTTCACAGAAATGTCATTCCAACACCTTCAGACTTCACAAACATGCTTCCAAGATCAGTGTGGGAATTGTATAAATACAACATTGTGTGACTTTAAACATAACAGCTGCCTACAGATCACATACATGTGGTGTGTGCTGGGTGGGCCATCCACTGCAACGATTATATGCCTGACCGAGATCTGAGCAGAATCAACCCCAAACCACTGTAGAGCCCACACAACACTCAGTCTGTCAACTACAACCATGACTTCCTGTCTACGCTTGAAAATACATACCAAATGCCTGAGAAGTATGTAAATGCATAAATATACATTAGATTCAGACAGAGAACCATCAGTGAGCAACTTTCATGCAAGTTTTGAAGGACTTTTGAAGTTTCTCTCACAGCAGGGGGATGTGTAGGATCCCACGGTCGGAAATTGGTCTGTTAGTGTGATCAGCAGACCACCCCACCACACTCCTCCCTTCAGCTGGAAACCAGATTCATTTCAGACCATATCCTTCTCATTTTGAGTCATAGAACTTCAAATATCAAGATTGAACCAATTATCACATGTACTAAATTAATTAGCCTAAAGTGGCCCACAAAAGTATCAGGACACTTAAAGGGATAGTTTACCGGGGCCTGGGTAGCTCAGTGAGAAAAGACGCTGACTACCACCCCTGCAGTCACGAGTTTGAATCCAGGGCATGCTGAGTGACTCCAGCCAGGTCTCCTAAGCAACCAAATTGGCCCGGTTGCTAGGAAGGGTAGAGTCACATGGGGTAACCTCCTCGTGGTCGCTATAATGTGTGGTTCTCGCTCTTGGTGGGGTGCGTGGTGAGTTGTGCGTGGATGCCGCGGTGAATAGCGTGAAGCCTCCACATGCGCTAAGTCTCCGCGGTAACGCGCTCAACAAGCCAAGTGAAAAGATGCGCGGATTGACAGTCTCAGATGCGGTGGCAACTGAGATTCGTCCTCCGCCACCCAGATTGAGGCAAGTCACTACGCCACCACGAGGACTTAAGAGCGCATTGGGAATTCCAAATTGGGGAGAAAAGGGGAGGAAAAAAAAGGATAGTTCACCCAAACTTTTTTAATTCTCTTATTGTTTACTCACCCTCATGATGTCCCCGGTGTGTATGACTTGCTTTCTTCACCAGAACACATTTGAAGAAAAATAGAAAAATATCATAGCTCAGTAAGTCCTTAAAATGCAAGTGAATGGTGATCCGATTTTTGAAGCTCCAAAAATCACAGACAATCAGCATAAACGTCATCCATATGACACCAGCTGATAAACGAATGTCTTCTAAAGCAACACGATCTCTTTTTGTGCATAAAAGATAAATATTTAAGTACTTTTTTAACTCTAAACCATGCTTCTGGTCAGAAGCGGTAAGAGCATGTGATGTAATAGCATTGGCATTTGAAACACGCAAGAACTGACGCAAGTGCATCACAGCCGGAAGAGTAGCGCTGTTTACAAGTGAGGAGGATGAAGGCTGTACAGTAGCTTGGTTGGTTTTGGTTTAGATCTGTATTTCTCCGTTTATTTACTTACAATTTTGCATTTGTGTGCTTATCCTGGATGTCTCAACCGAGAGGAGAACATGAGATTATGTCCGTATCATGGCAACGGTAATACGTCACATGAGAGTCCGCGTGATCTCCACCCTCTCGTGAAGCTGACCGGATGCGATGATTTAGAGTCAATATTTATCTATTTCGCACCAAAAGCTAAACACGTCGCTTTAGAAAACATTTAACTGGAGTCGTATGGATGACATTTATGCTGACTGTCTGTGATTTTTAGAGCTTCAAATATCGGATCACCATCCACTTGCATTTTAAAGGACTTACTGAGCTACGATATTTTTCAGATTTTCTTAAAATGTGTTCTGGTGAAGAAAAAAAGTCACACATACCTGGTATATCATGATGGAGAGTAAATAATGAGAGAATTTTCATTTTTGGGTGAACTATCCCTTTAAGGCATACTTAAAAACTTAAAAAATTGCATTGTATACTAAAATACCAGGAGTCATGAATGAAATAAAAAGGTTTTAAAGAATGTAGCACAAACACACTTGAAGCAAAACATTTCACAAAAATATAGGTTTCAACTTATAAAACAATAGATATGCAGTTCAAAATTAAGATCAAAGTATTTGGACTTTGTGGAACATGGCCATTGTTAATGTGATGAACTGTACTTGTCATTACTCTGCTAGGACGCCTGTTAGCCGTTTTCCACTGAAATGGTGAAGGTTCGTGTGCTGAGCCAGTGCTCCGCTGGTTCACGGCCGGGGCAATCTGGAGCCTTTTGTAAGCCGGCCGCGCTTTTCCACTGACTTCAGAACTGAATGGTGACGTAATGGGTTACGCGAATACTTAACCTACCCATAAACAAACATGGCACACCACAACAGTGTTTGTGTACAGCTTTTAATCTTGTTTTTGAGGACATATTTAAACATACAAAGTAATGAAATCCAACGTTATTATGTTGCTTAACAAGACTGTCAGAGACGACATCTACACTAAAGACGACAGGTAGTGAAATTACATTATTTTGTATTAACTATGGCTTAACTTGCTAAATTCTGTAAACTGTAACAGTGTACATCATTATTAACATAGGTGTAGCAGATGGTTATATTTGGAGTTTTGCCATAGCATATAATATTATGTTTACATCTTGAGAATCCAGAAGTTTACTTAACAGATAGCCGCGATCTTCCGAAGTTAGTGAGTAGCTGGTCAAAAATTTAATTACTGAACAAAACAATGCACAAAATAAGAGGACAACAGTGTAAGGAAAGCTAACGAAGTCGGCAAATATAATAACTTACTGAGATCAGCAGCAGAGGACACCGGCGCTTTGGTGTTTATCTCGAGCGTGACTGGCTGAATTTAATGTCCCGGATAGATAGCAAGCTGTAATCAGTTCCTGTGTGGAGACCAGCAAGCTTTTGGGGCCGGTGTTGAACCAGGTTTTCGGCCCCAGAATGGCATTTTCTGCGGTGGAAACGCGAGGAACAGCTCAAGAATTCGCACCGGCCCAGGAACCCGCCCCCGAACCATGTCGGTGGAAAAGGGCTAAGAGTGATCTTGAGGGGAAATAACTTTATAAATCTACTAAAATTATGTTAACACCAGTTGGTTAAACATAACTGAAAAAGTAGGTTAGAAAAGGGAAGTTAGCTCTGAGAAAAGATGAAAAAGTAGGTTAGAAAAAGGAAGTTAGCTCTGAGAAAATTATTTGTTTGTAGATGCCACATGATTTCATATTTTGCAAATAACGGCCTTGGCAATCATGGTCTGCGTTAATGGATGAGGTGCTAAAAAAAGGATTAACCTGTAGGGATCAGAAGCGTTGTTCCCTGCCGCACAACACACTTGTAGCACTTGTCCACTTTCTCCCCGAAGAACACTTCGCTTTGGTTGGGTGACGAGCTCCACTGCTCATATAGTGCAAGGTTGGCTGGTGTTGGCTTTATCAAGTAAAAAATCTTCTCTCCCTGAAAAAATAAAAATAAAAAAATAAAAAAATAATATAAAAACCTGGACTTATTATTGCCAATACAGTTGAAATAAAGCTGCCAAATTGTTCTTTAAAAGAATGTAAGGGGTCGTTCACAGAGAACATGTCCTTCCACTAAAGAAATAGTTAGATGCAGTATCACAAATAAAGAATGCAGGTTTCTCAAGACGCATTTTTTAACAGTTAAAGTACTTTTTAACTTGACACAGTGTTTAAAAAATGCAGCTCTACTGCACAAGATGTGGTGAAATGATTGAAGATGTCTACTGCCTGTTTACTTTAGAAAACAATTTAAAAAATAGTATGGACAGACGCAAAAACGCATTCAGTGTGAACGGCCTCTAATTGTGGATAAAAAGAAAGATGAACTATGACAGACATGATGTGGACGTACCCATAGTACATGGTACCACACAGACGTGCCCCCAAAATCAATGTGGAAGTCAGTGTAGCTGTCTTTAACGCCCATTAAACAGTATTTCTGCACAAAGGGCTTGGGAAAGTAAGAGTCATCAGGCCAGTAGTTCTCCACCCAAGACATCTTCTGGGCAATATCAGGCACCACCACCAGCCCTGACATCCTGAGCAACAGAAAATGTTAAGTTTAGAGATCAAAGCATACAACTGAGCAAAAGCATTTCAGGGGCCACCACAACAGCCATTTTGCACCAATGCTACAGTACATTTCCCCTGCACTCAGAAAAGATACTTTTGTTCTCACCCGAGCAATAATTAATTACTACACGTTTTCAAACAATACTCACTTGGTGTCTGAAAACTCCAGGCTGATGACATTTAGTACTTTTGGCCTCTTTGGGCTGTAGAAATACTTTACAAATGTGCTCAATTTCATCTTGCTGTCTGCTTGCCGGGCCACATCGATGACATCAATCACTTTGTCCCCTCCTACAAGTGAAGTGAGCAGGTTGAGTGTCTTGAGTGTAAATGGAACACATCAGTTATAGAATATTGTGCCGTTGCATCCTACAAACTCTACAGGAAAATCTGCAATGGCAGCAATTTACAGCATTCTAATGTTCCTAGCCAGAGATGGACTCAATCCGCAAAGACGACCATAAAGAGCTCCTTTATTGCTATAATGGGATCAGGTACATTATTGCTTGAAGCATTGCCAACAAAAATGTCTACTGCATTTATGGATCCAAAAGCACACTGGCAGATGCAAGTTGTGCACACATATACTGATTAAAATGTATACCTTGCGAGCACTGAACGTTGCTTTGGATAAAAGCGTCTGCCAAATGCATGTAAGTGTAAAAAATATGGGTTTGATTTCAAAATTCTCTCAAGTGTCTAGACTGTAATATTTGTTTGTACATACATAAATTATAGCTATTATGCCAATAATAAATTTTTCATCCAGTAACAAACATCTTGAATAGTTCCGGAGACATAAAAAGGTGTTCCCAAAGCAGTGTGGGACAAAAGCAGGTGGAGACAATACTGCATTATTATGAGCAATTAGCAATGTGGAAAACACACAAAGTTTGATTCTGCTGGTGTGCAGTGCAGACAAGATACCCATTGAAGTAAGTGAATTAGCTGGGCAGCTAGCCTGCTGTTTGCAGTCAGAAATGCATTAAGGATGTAAAGCTGGAGATTTAAATGCGAGCCACAGACATAACGTCATTGCAGTTAACTTTACCATTCATCAAGCAATGCGCTAGTTACGTAGGTAACTGTGGTTCTGTGAATTCCAGATGAACGGCAGAGGTGGTGCTTAAGCACTAGTGGATTATCGCTGCGCCAGCTAGACAGGTCGAGAGAATATACCAACAAAGTCACAAAGTGACGTAGGCTGAGCCTCAAGGACAATAGCCACATTAGCTCAGCGTTCAGCCTCGGTACATCTTTCTCGTGCATACCGAGTGACAAATAACTCGGGCGGTCATCCGGAATTCACAGAACCACAGTTACCTACGTAACTAGCGTTCTGTTTCATTCCTCCTGACCGCCAGAGGCGTCAGTCATGATGAATGCCACTCACCTGAAAAACAGTCAAGGCTGTCCCTGAAGAACCGCTGAACTCACAGCATGAGGGGTAGCAATATTGAGCGAGCAAATGTACATGGAGAACCCCAGGTAGCAGCTGCACATATATCTGCCATGGAGACTCCTCTAAAGGCAGCCCAAGATGTAGACAAAGCCCTAGTAGAATGACAAGAGATACCTCCTGGCAAGGGCTTTTGGGCTTTCTTGTATCTCAGAGTGATCATCTCCAAAATCCAATGTGACAATCTCTACTTAGATACAGCGGCACCCTTCCGGACCACCACAGCAAACAAATAGCTGATCTGTTTGTCCAAGACAAATGGTAGAACCCACGTAACACCTCAAGGCTCACACAGGACATAACAGATAATCCCTCGACTCATCTGATTGGGACGAACACTGAAATGCAGCCAGAGTAATGGACGGATTTATGAACTGAGGAAACAGAACTTTAGGAAGAAATTATGAATTTGGCCAAATCACAACTCCAGAATCATCTGGCAATCAACGCATGCATAACTTACTAACAGATAATGCATGTAACTCACTGACTCGCTTAGTGGAAGCGATGGCCAACAGAAAGGCAGTTTTCAAAAATACCCAATTACGGTCAGCCATCTGCAAAAGGTTCGAACAGTGGCAAACAGAGAAAGTCAAGCACAAGTGGTAAATCCCACAGGAAAATGGGAGTTGCAGGCTGGCCTTAAACGTCTCGCACCCTTTCAAAAAACTACAAATAAGAATATGGGAACCAAGAGTAGAACCATTAACTGGTACATGATACGCAGAAATGGCTGCAAGCATACTTTTAATGTGGAAGCTGCCTTGCCTGCATCCAAGAGATATTACAAAAAACTCAAAACTCTTGGAACCTCACAGTGTGTAGGATCCAACCCACGATCCCTGCACCATGAAAAGAAAAAATTCCAAAGCACAGCATAGAGCTGATGTGTGGATGCAGCCCTAGCACTAACAATAGTATGAACAACAGCAGTTTCACAATCAGTTAGAAGAGGGTTGGACCCAGAGGCCAAACTCAAAGCTGCAGACGGGCTGGATCCGGGTGCCAAACAGTCATCCATCTGCGATAACAGATCCTTCCGGAGCGGAAGCTGCCACGGCCTGCCCACCAATAGTCTCAGAAGTATGGGAAACCAAGGCCTGGCTGGCCATCGGGGTGCTACAAGAAGCACCCTGTGGTTGCACAGGGATATCCTGTGTAATGTCTCCCACAACAGTGGAATAGGAGAAAATGCATAAAGTAGGCAGTTCAGCCACTGGTGAGACAGCACATCCTGCCCTAATGGGCTGGATGTCTCTGTCCACACAAACCACAAGCGACAATGGGTGGTCGCCTGATGGGAAAAGATCCACTTCTGCTTCGCCAAACTGCTCTGCACCATATCTGGGTGAAGCCTCCATTCTCCCGGATGCAGAAGATCCCTTGAGAGAGCATCTGCTACCTGAATGCTTGACCCTGGGAGGTGAACTGCCCTCAGCGATGATAGTCGGGGAAGAGACCAGGTGAGAATCTTGTGAGTGAGATGCAAGGACTTGAGCGACTTTGTGCCACCCTGATGGTTCAGGTGGAACACCGTCGATATGTTGTCAGACCGAATGAGGACATGACGGCCTGGCAGAACCGGCAAGAAATATTGCAGGACTAGGAAAACCGTGCGTAACTCCAGGAGGTTGATGTGGTCCGTGGACTGATCTGGAGACCAATGGCCACAAATACCTCGTGATTCCATGCACCCCACCCCCAGAGGGAAGCATCGATCGTGACCACTTCCCGACAAGAAGGAATGACTCCTAGGGATACATCTGTCATTAAAAACTCCAAACGATTTCATTGTGCCAATGCATGAACACAACGGTGGGAAACAACAATCAACTGATGACGATGTCTGGTGGGGTTCAACCGCAAACTGTTGTTCCACCACTGGAGAGGTCTGAGGTGGAGCAAGCCCAGTGGAATCACAGAAGTGGAGGCAGTCAGCATCCCCCTAAGCTGTAGTAACACTCTATATGGCAACATCATTTCCATCCAGAAACAAGCAAGGAGCTGCAGAATATTGCCTGCCCGAGCATGTGACAGAGTGGCAGTCATTGCATGAGAGTCCAGAGTCATTCCAATGAAAGTAACTGACTGCACCGGAATCAGGCAATTCTTTGTCTTGCTTACAGTTTGACCTAGTATCTGCACATGCACTAAAAGCAGTCTGGTGTCCTGGACAGCTTGATGCATTGAGGGGGCACAAAGCAGCCAGTTTTCCAAATAAGGAAGGATCTGCATTCCTCTGGACCATAGAGGAAAAAGAGCTGCACTCATGCACCTTGTGAAAACAGGTGCATGAGGGGCCAGAGACAGACTGAATGGTAGGACCTTGAATTGATAGGGCTGGTTTTCAAAACTGAATTGAAGAAACTTCCTGTGCTAAGGTGCAATCAGAACATGAAAGTGTGTGTCCTTCAAGTCGATGCTCGTAAACCAATCCTCCCTCCTGACAGACAGAAGAATGTTGGTTGCACATATCATTCGAAAGAGCAGAGTTTTCAGGAACAAGTTTAGGTGCTTTAAATCGAGAATTGGATGAAAACCACCATCTTTTTTTTGGAACTAGAAAATAAGTTGAATAAAAACCCTCCCTTTGAATGAGGGGATGAACATTTTCTATGGCTCTCTTTTCCAACAGAGAATGAATTTCCTGAGAGAGCCACTGAACGAACTGCATCCCTGACCACTGAAGGGACAATCCATGAGAACTTGGGTGGCCGGCATCTATACTGTAGAGCATACCCCCTGCTCAGAGTAGTCAAAACCCAGGGATCTACTGTTGTGCACCAGTATTGTAGGTGTTGAATTGAAAAACGGCGGGCGGGCGCTGGCATGGTCCCCCTGGCGGGCTGCCAGAAGTGTGGCGGTAAGAGTACCTAGTTCACGGGTCACATTGCCCATAGTCAGAAGAGCCGTCTGCAGGAACTGTGAAACTGAGGCGTCAACGTTTGCTGACTCCAATGTACTGGTGGTAGTGAGGAGTAAGTGACAGATTGTATTCTCAGTGCGGGTTATATAGGCAGCAGATTCGTATGCCTTTTTCAGCAGCGAGTCTGTGTGACCACATTGGGCACTGGGGCATTGCACATTGCCCCGTAGGGCCTTGTCAGGTGACACCACCAGGGCTGCAACAGGCTGCTCTATTTCTGGAGTGCGGCCCACCCCGATGGAATCTGCTTCAGCCATAGATGCTAGTGTATGAGTGGTCTTTGATTGGCGTTTAGGTGCATTAGACCCCGTGAGGGCGTTTGAAAATTCTGACACAAAATCTTTGCATGGCGGCATAGCAAATGAAGCCACAGCTGAGAACTGTCTAAAAAAGACATTGGACTGGGCTGGTTGGGCAGGTGACTTGTCCAGCCCTAGACGAGCAACCACCATCCGAAACACAGCCAAAGTGTCATCCAAAGAGGACGGAGCCTGTCCTGATGTCTAAACTGAATGCCCACTAGAATCCCCTGCAGCTGAAAGACCAGAATGAACATCCTGGGGGGGGAGTCTGCACAGTAACATCCACAACATCCATCTGATCGTGAAAAAAGAAAGAAAGAAAAAGTCAGAAGCACTAGTAGAGAGCACGTCCAAGTCAGAATGACGTGAAAGAAAAGGGGAGTCAAGAGGCTCTTCCCCAATTATTTTACTTGAACTATCCTCCTGTTTAATAGTTACAGGAGTGGCAGGCACCCCAGGCTGAAGTGATTGAAGGAGATGTTTTAGTTCTGACATCTCAGAAAAAAGGACAGCAACTGTCTTAGAAAGTGAGTTCTCCTCCATACAATCGCTCCGCGATTTTGATTTTTCTTAGATTAGCCACAGAACACACGAATCCAGAGTTTAGAAATGTAAGATGAATGATCAATTAAACAAGTACCTTTAACTTTTTTCACTGATTCCCCGTTATGTCTTGCAACACCTAATTTGGGCATCAAATCAACGTGAAGCTTGAGGGAGCGCCACAGGAACGTAACAGGGTACATGCACTATTTGACCAAGGAGTTTCAATGGTTTTTCCAATAACTTTTTGGCAATTTGTGATTACAAACAAATATAATAAATATTTTTGTTAAATAATTTTTGATCCAGAGTAATTCGCTAAAGTATCATTCAGATCGATTTGTGAACCGGTGTGAGCAATTAATTCATTACGTTTACATGCACAGTTTTAATCAAGCTACATTCTTCATCTGTCTATCCAAGAATAAATGACAATGCGTAATTGAATATTTAAAGGAAGGTCATCAGCTGAGGAAGAGTTCAATAAACGCAGTGTGTCACCTCTGTTTTTCGGAGTATGTGCAAAAATGCAGAGGTCTGACTGCAGACAAAAAAAGGTGTATACATGCTTGTTGAATATAAGCTACAATCTCATTATCTAGGTCTGTTTGTCTAACTTTACAAAAATAGGACAAGTACAATTTCAGCTAGACTAAAGAGTTTACATGACATTTTAAAAAGACAAGTTATTGTTTTTGTCCGACTGAAATCGAACTTTTAAAGTTTATGTAAACTTACTGCTTGATAAGAACCAACTCAAGAGCACAATTCACTCAATTCAAACATCGCTAAGGCTTGCAGGCAAGTTTTACTTTAAAGTTCTACATAAGAGCAATCTCTAGTCGATGACTGTGTATCTCAGTGCAGGGCATAACTAGAAAAATATAAATTCACTAAATTTCCATGACTTTAAATATTCCCTGATAATTCAAAATTTTATATGACTGACCGGGGCAAATTCAACTCAAAAGTTATCATCCCTTTGCCCTAATCACTCTGAAGACCAAAGCCCTTGAAGTTGGTTCTCTGAAAGGAACATGACATTCCTGTATGAAGGTCCCCTTTGCTAATAGTCTAGTGGAAGTGCCCTTTGAGAATGGATACATTTTCTCACTTTCGTTTTGACCAAACCTTTGAGTAGCGTCCCCTTCCCGCAGTGAACTTTAAGCTGTGCAAAAATGGCATTGGGAATTCGCCCCTGGGATCATTGAAGTGGTGTTGCCTCAGCTGAATAACAGGTCAGATAAAAAGTATTGTTCAGTATTGTATTGCAAGTTAATCAAAGAAATAATACTTCATTGCTACCGCATTTCTGAAATGGCTCAACTGCAGTGTAGACATCTTTATTAATTATAATGGCAGCGGTTGCGTCGCTGTAAGTGTTGATCGAAATTCAATACGTCTTTCGTAAAATAGTTTTATAAACTGAAGGAGCTGCCAGATTCAGCCAAAGCCAGTTTACTTTTTGTTTAAACGTTTAAGCCATTAGATTTTTTTTAATGATTAGCAACATACAAATACATAGCACAACATAAATGAACAGAATCAACAATCATCCCCTTTTAACCCCCATTAATTACCCATCCCCCCTCCCAATCCCCAACCCCACCCCTCAACAAACATCATCGCGGTCAAGCCTGAGTTACACACATTCAATATAAATACTTCTTTTATTTTTTGTAATAAAAATAACAATATAACAAATCACCAAATAAAGAGAGAAAAGGAGAAAAGAAAAATTCCACAATACAATTTTGACCATAATCATGTCTCTCTCCACATGGTCCACACTGAAAGCCTTCCAGAAAGGACAAGTATTTGTCCCATTTCTTACCACATACTTCTTATTTGCATCTTATTGCTGTTTATATGACATCTTTTCAAATGCCATCACCCTGCTCACTTCGGAGGACCATTTGTGAAATGAGGGAGCGCCTTTTGACTTCCATCCTCTTAAGAATTATCTGTCTGCCAATCATTAGTTTGGACCCAGATTTTTTATATTTGTCACCTACTTTAATAACCACCCCATCGCCCAATATACATAGTCTTGGGCAGAATGGAATTTGAGTATCCAGAACCTCACAGATAATATTCTGGACTCTTACCCAGAATTCTTGAATCTTAGCGCAGAAACACAGAGCATAGGCTATGTCTCCAACCTCCAACTGACATCGCCAGCAGATCGGTGTGTCTTTTAAACCAAGCCTAAACAATCTAGAGGGAGTCCAGTAGAAACTATGCAAAATCTTAAACTGAATAAGGCGTACCCTTGCATCCCTAGACAGTTTTAAAAAATTGTTTTTCTGTCTAAACCTTTGTCAATTGGTCTATGTAACTTACTGAAATGTAACCGAGGTCGATTAACATTCCAAATAAAAGACTTAGATATTCTATCAAATTGTTTAAAATAAGAAAGAGGAACTTCTAGAGGGAGAGACTGCAGTAGATAATTGAATTTGGGGATATAATTAATTTTTATAACATTGACCTTCCCAGCCATAGACAAATGTAGAGAAGCCCACCTTTCAACCTTGCACGAGAAACTTTTCATTAATGGGCCAAAATTAACTAATTAAATCTCTCAGATTTGCTGATGATCCTATGGAGGCTAGGCACAGATCTTCTAGAGTTGGAGACAAATAATAATATGTCATCTGCGTAGAGTAAAAGTTTGTGAACCACACCTCCTGCTACAATATCCGGAAAACCATCCGCTTATCTTATTTTCTTATTCAATTTTAATGTCAATTATCCTCATTTTAGTTTATAAATATCGCAGTGTCACATTGCGCCTGGTGTGGACAGACAGATTGCTTGTCACTGGAATCTTATCGCATCGCATCTGGTTAGGACAAGGTTGCTCATTGGTCTAACAATAATGCAAATGAAGCTAACAACTAAAAAAAAAAAAAAAAAAGTTACTGAGCCACTAGATTAAATGGTTAAAATACATTGGTAATAATCAGTTTTAGTAGCCAAGCGGCAGTCACACAGTCACCAGAAGGTGTGGCATTGTGGCAATCTTTTGTCACCTCACTGCAAGAGTGCAATATAATCACACCTTCATACCCAGTGGGCTGCAGATTCCCCCTGGACACAAATGGAGCAGCTGATTATTGAGTGCACCATAACAAAATCTTACACACAAATGCATTAGGAGGAGGAGTGGGTTGTAACCTAAACTTTACAGACAACGCTCAGAGTGCAGGAGTAGGGAAGATACAGCAGCTGTACCAAAGACTTGGCCATGTTTCTGGAACTGTTGCATACTAATGGGATGGTCTAGTAAAGATCTAGGCTAGTAACTGAAAAGTTGTAGGTTTAAATTTTAAGGGGCAACTGTGATCTTTTGCAACATACTTAAAAGGGCAGATTTTGTCTGGTTTAGTAATAATTCGATTTTACTACTCCATACATTCACATCCTCAAGCACAAAACTCCTAATTCCACTCTCCCTCCTTACCAACGTAGCGCTCCACATCCTTGATGGAGAAATCTGGCGGAGGTAACCGCAGACCGAGCCCTTCCATTTTGGACACAGCGATGGGATAGCGGAACCCGTGCCTCTCAAGATACTGCTGGGTGACCTGACTGCCTTGCATTCGCTCCAAGATTTCATCCCCACTGTAGGTTAAACACAGAAGAAAGACTGTCAGGGACATTACATAGCAGATTTGAGTGACAAGTACAAATCAACAAATAAATTCCTGACTCAGACCTAACAAATCTGTATCTGTACACACAAATGTGTAATCTAAAATCAAACTTTTAAAGCCATTACTATAGAAATCCAGTCTGAACATAGACTGTGAACATTTGCTGTGCAATATATGTGTGAAATGTTCACTAAACACTTGCGACGATTTTGCTCGCAATATCAAATTTAGCAACACCGTGAATAATGTGATGATATTAATGCACTTTTTATTTAGCCATTAAGTTTCCTTAAGAGCATAGCATTAGACTAGTTTTGTGATCCTTCCTTGTCGATTTGAGAGTATGAGAGTGTTAAGACAGAAATGTTTTAATAGCCTCTATCATTTCACTTTAGTAGCAAAACCAGTTTTATTTGATTAATTTCAATTAATTCAGCTCAAACTACCGGTTTTATTGAATCGTTGAAATGAACTCTGATTCAGGGATTCATTTGCGTCAAAAACGATCACGGAATTCCCCAAGGCACTTTTTTTTATACTAAGCTGTTTTAGTAAAATATATGTATATTTATGATAAATATTGCTGTTTATTACTTTGGATTGTCATATTGGTGTAAATAAAATGAAAACAATAACATTTAATTATTTCTCGTTCACTTAAAAAAAAAAAAGTGTGGAAAACATGCCTTCATTTCCAAGTCGATTTTTACTGGATTCAAACTCTTGCATCAAACCTTTCGAATCTATTAGGCAATAATTGCCTATTGTTTGGCTAAATGATGGTTGCTGTGAAAAAAGCCCCTTTTAATACCATTCAGAGCGAATACATAAATATTGAGTAGGGTTCGACCGATATGGTTTTTTTTCAGGGCCAATACCGATTATTAGTAATCAAGGAGACCGATAACTGATATTTGGGGCCGATATACATTTGCTATACATTTAGTGTCCAAAATTACACCAACACAAAATGTCCTTTAAATGCCTATGAACATGTGTTCAATGAAATACTGCAAAACAGAACACTTCAATATTATCTTTTGAAAAGTACTGGAAAACAACATATTATTCAAAAATAAAGGGAGCTCCTAGCAGCATTTCTTTTGAACTGAAACTTTAAATATCTAAAAATAAATAATGAATTAAACAGCTCAAAACAGAATGTTATGTATTAACATGTGATAACAGATGAGAATCAACGTTATTGAAGTTGACACTCTTCATGTATCTTGCTGGCCAGCCCATTTAGTCAAGTGCAAAAAGGGCAACGGGATTATATTCACAACTGAGGTGAAAGATTTAACGCTAGTGTAACAGGAGCCAGCTGATGGATAGTTGTGCAATGTGTATATACCTCATTCTCCTGACCTCAAGAGGTGCACTAGCAACTGACGCTACAGGCTGTATCCTTTAGCCTCCTTGTTAGCGCACCCGTCTCCCATGCCGGAGACACCGGTTCGAGTCCCGTACGGAGCAGGTAGAACAGGAGCGTCACAATGGTGCCTTGACCGGGATGGGAGTGAGGTTTGTAATGGGAGCCAGCTGATAGATAGCTGTGTGATAGATGTGTATAAACCTCACTCTCCTGACCTAGAGGTGCACTAGCAACTGACGCTAGAGGCTGTAGCCTTTAGTCTCCTTGTTAGCGTACCCGCCTCCCACGCCGGTTCGAGTCCTGTATGGAGCGGGTAGAACAGGAGTGTCACACTAGCAAAGATGACATTACGTTTGCTAAACCTCCTAACATTGGTTAGATAGCCACCACTATAAATGCCATCAGCATTTGAAATTAACACCCGGCAAATGCGGGTAAAAATTGACCGTGGCGAGTAACTCTGTCACTCTTACTAGCCACTTTGGCGGGTGTCGTTTTTTCAGGGTTTTTCCTTGCATTGAAATTTCTGGGAATGTCAGGCAACTCAGAACTGCTGTTGAAGGAAATGTAACCGTATTCATCTCACGTGGAGCGCTTTATTGGCACCAAATATGCCTCTCATAAATTACCCGCGCATCTGTGCGGGGCAAATGAAGCCTGCTTTAGTGTGAACTGCCTCAGTGCACACCAGCACGCTCCAGAGCATGTGAGCTGAGCGTTGAGTGGAGCGGTGATAATTCCACCTGAGCGGAGAACGCCTTTTTGAATATTCCACTTCACTCTCTCAGGCTGCTCAGTGCTGCTCGCTCAACCCAGAATGCGCTTCGTGATATGCTGGTTTAAGAATCTGCGAAATAAGCAATAGGCCCGAGGTTATGGAGCTTAAACATTGTTTTAGTGAAGTTGCAAACCTTATAACCTAAATAAATGCAAAGTATAAATCAAAGCTAAGAACGAGGAAATCGAAAGGGAGTGTGGAGAGACCGTGAGAATTAGCAAATATTCCTTTTGGAATCGAACGTGTCACATTGCCAGAGAGCACGAGCATATGCTACGCAAACATGGTAGTGCAGCAAAAGGTGAGCTAGTAGGCTACACTACTATTCGATAATAAATTAATAGATAAGTAGGGTATCTTGTTGTTTTGCCATCATGTCAGTGCAGCTGCCAGCTAGATGCAGGCCCAGTTCTGCAGGGTTGCGAATGTTAGAGCACCCTCAGTTGAATATGTAAGCTTAATAATACTGTATATTGGCAAAGCATTTTTCCTTGAATCCCAGCGAACACACACACAAAAATCCCTGCATCAAAACCAATAAACATGTATGATATTGCAGATCAGTGTGTCCTAATTTGCAGGCGGAGCATTCTGCTTTCATGCCTCCATTGTAGAATTGAGCATCTGATTGGTGAAGATTTCCGCTCTAGAATAGAGAAATTCATAGCGGAATTCTCTCAATTAATCGACCACCTGTTGCTTTCGATTTCAACTTCAGGATAAAGTGGCTGCTGGTCAGTATCCCAAAGCCAAATCCACACCTTAACGATAAGTGAAATGTAAAAAACTGACTGTAGATTAGTGTTTGCAGATAACATCTTCGACATCGCTTGCTGCATTCATGCGCAGAGAAAAAAGCTATAAATGATTGTACATTAGTAAAAAACAAAAACAAAAGGCAGTGTAATTTGTGAATTCAGTTATTTTTATTTGTTTTAGGATCATTAAACATGATTTCATCTAATATATATTGGAAAAAAAAAAAAAAAAAAAAAAAAAAACTCACTTTATGCAGGACAAATTTTTTTTTTTTTGTTAAATCCATGGTTAAACCTTGCTGTATATATAAAGAGCGCATGCACAAGACATGATCGTTTGACCCATATAAAGTCCAGATTCAATTTATGCTGCTTTAAAATATCAAGGAAAAACAAAGGGGGCACATGGTATCTACTAATATAAGAATTATTATATAAATAACCACAGTCCTTTAGATTGCATATGATTCGTACATATAAAATTGTAGGGAATATTAATAAAGCAACAACACTGAAAAAGAGAAAAACATTCACTGCACTTTTCTGGATAACTTAATACACCCTTTAAAACTGAACACAAAATTAGGATGAGAAATTGCTCATTTTAATTTACAGACCCAAAGTCTGATAGCATTAAATCAGAAGCATATTAATGTATCAAATCTGCAATATAACCATTCCATGGAGATAACTGAAAAACAATTATGAATTTCACTTTTACCTGCAATATTTTTCCTGGTACCAGTCCATGTTTTCATTATTGTCATAAACGACTCGAACAAACTTTAAAGTTGAAAAGATTGAGGTTTTCTGGGTCGGTTGTATCACTCGGGTCCAGTTTAAACTGAAAAGCGCAAATGTGCGCGCGAGTTTCTGTGCCAATGCACATATGTTTTATCACTTGTAAATAAAGGTAATTAGAACTGAAAACAAATGTTATGGCATTATTTGAAGATGTTCAAATGACATATGTGCTAACAGAGAAATATTTGACTGATTACAAATGATAAGGAAGGTCTGGTAGACCCGATTATCTAACAGCCATTGTAAACCAGTCCAAAATAAGGAGCGAGAATTTATATACTAAAACACAACAAATCACATAATTTCAGATGTGTATGTTACTAAGTATTTGATCAATTAATAAATGTTGGACTATAGTCTATATTTCACCCAGAGGGGCTCCTTGCTCGGGCCACTGTAGCGACTCTCTGTGTACGTACTTGGAACCAAGTATACTACAGAGAAATTTAATGTCGGAGAGTGATTTGAGCGAATACTTTTTTACTGGTGAGCGGTACTTGAGCAGAGAGTCTGCTTGGGCCATGAGCGGTTGAGTGGAGCGCACATGCATGGAGCGGGTTATTGAGCAGAGTGTGACACCGCTCTGCTCACATGCTCTGCTCCAGAGATAAGATCGCCAGAGCTCTGGAACAGCTTCACACGATATTGCGGCGGCCGGTGGAAAACACAAAACGTATGTTACCCATTTGAAATCTACAGAGAATTCTATATTCTAGTATAAAGAGCAAGATGGAGGAAGTCAAACATCTCAAACTGCTAGACAGCACATATATTATAAACAGCACTGATGAGATAAAGAGGAGACAAATACATCATCATCCTTACTAAATTATATTATTTATATATATATATATATATATATATATATATATATATATATATATATATATATATATATATATATACACACACACACACATATACACACACACATGGTCAAAAAAATTTGAAACACTTATTCTTTATTATAATTTTTTTTTCCTTTCACATTTTTGAATAATAGTAAAGTCGTCAAAACTATGGAATAACATAAATAGAACTATGGGAATTATGTTGTGACTAAACAAAATCCAAAATAAACCAAAACTGTGTTATATTTTAGCATCTTCAAAGTAGTCACCCTTTGCCTAGAATTTGCAGAAATGTACTCTTGACATTTTCTCAACCAACTTCTTGAGGTACAGTATCACCCTGGGATGCTTTTAAAACAGTACTGAAGGAGTTCCCATCTATGCAGGGCACTTATTGGCTGCTTTTCTTTATTATTTGGTCCAAGTCATCAATTTCAAAAACTTTATTTTTTTTAAATTAAATTTTAGTTTTATAATGAAATAAATTAATACGGTGGCACAATTATATTTTTGTCTACAAAACTAATTTCAAACATTTAAGCATACGTCTTCAGATCAAAAGATTTTTAAGATCATGAAAATCATGACAAATTTTGACCGGTAGAGAGAGTGTGTGTGTGTGTGTGTATATATATATATATATATATATATATATATATATATATATATATAATTTTAATGCAGTAACACTAAATGGTAATTTGCATAGATTAGGGCTGCAACAACTAATAATTAAACGATAATTATCGATAATGGAAATCATCGACAACGAATTTCATTATCGATTAGTTGGATATTTGCAGTAAGCACGAAGAAGCCCCGTCAGTGACGTCACTTCACAGCCCAGTGAAAATGTGTTGCATGATGAAACTCATTTGAAAAACATCGGAGACAAGTTGTAGCGGAGAAATACGACCCAAGTTGTCCAGCGCAGGAGAGCACTTTATAAACACTTGAAAGAAGATCATAATAATCATACAGTTTAATGTGGAGCGGTTGCTGCATCAGGTGCGTTTACAGAGTGATTGTGCAGTTTGATGCGCTGAAGAGTTGATTCTCTCCAGCGCATCACTTACATTTTACTGCTATTGTCTATGTTTTATAATGTAAATATGTTATGAATTCAAAATCAGCCGCGTATTTCGCAAAACTGTTTGTTCTTACCACAAGCGAGTCTCTGTTAATCTCTAACGTGCAAGCGAACGCACATGCGCATCCGTGTCAATCAAACCGATCGCAATGGAGAAAGGGAGTGCAATCATTTTGATTAAACTGTCCAACATCAGACCACGATTTCAGTTTCAATGTAATCAATTGTGCAACTTTCATGGATATCAGACGGAAGTCTCAGCAGTCAAGGTGTGCCGGTTTTTAATGTGTTTTCTCCTGCACATGTAAGTTTTACAGATGATTGCACTATATTAAACTATATGTAATGCTGAATATAATGTATAATAATGCTAAGGGTCCTGATATTTGAAAGTCCTCCTGATAATGCCACATGTAATGTCTGATTTCACTAGTAAATTTATACAATGGCAAAAATTATTTTGCTGGATAAACACGCAATTTTTGAAAAGAATAGTTTAGAAACATGCAATCAGTAAAACTATTTAAAAAACTATAATATTAAAATACTTAAATGTATATAATCAGTGACTAATCTAATATAATTATGTATTTTTCAGTTGGACAGAATTATTAATATTTCTATTCTGGTGTCACTATTGCCTCCTGCTGGGCTGAGCTTTTGTCCCACTAGATGCCCTATGGATCTGATGAGCATTTTTTTTTTAAAGTTTCACAAGTTAAGCGACTGTTTCGCATATGTCCTGAAAGTAATAATAATAATAATAATAATAATAATAATAAATTTAAACTTAACTTTTTATGATTCAGGCTTTGTTCAAAGTTTTGTGAGAGTAAAGAATCATTAATTCAGTAATGTAAAATCAAACCACATCCTTACACCCTTTATCATTTCAGTTTTTGAAAAATCATATTTTAATAAAATACAGGAAATAGAAATGTCATTTTTATACGATTAATTGATTAATCATAGAAATAATCGAAGATTAATCAATTATCAAAATAATTGTTAGTTGCAGCCCTAGCATAGAAATATTAAATCTATTAGGATGAATCTATTAGAGTCTATTACAACTGTGAATGTTGTAGTAAAAGGTTTCTAAATGTGTTTAGGCTATTACCTTTTACATAACAAACACTACAGGTTTTTTTTAATTTTTTTAAAGAAAAGACTATCAACATGAACCTAATCACAGTAATGTGAGACCACCCATGGTCTTAAATAATGGCCTTGTCATTGCAAATGCCACTGTTGAACAATGGTAAAACAATCAACAATGGTAAACTTTCATAGGCATTTACAATTTGAAAGGGTTGAAACTTCCATGAATTATGGACAAGTTATTGACACATTTTCCTCCTGTTCTGTCCTTCTCCTTTTCTAACAGGCATTTGCCTTTGGATATTTCATAGGTTACTTAAATCATTAGGCCTCTGTCCTGCTGAACTCGCATCATTCATGTTTAAATAAAATGTCCAATCAAATGCATGCAGTTACAGTCTCCAGTTACCTTTTATCACTTTTTGCGAGGTGGGGGATTTTGGCTAGTGAAAATGCTGAGTGGCTAGTAACCTTGGAAAACTACTAGCCGCAGTGGGCGTTGAGCCAAAAATTTAAATTTCAAACCCTGAATGCCATCATCAGCTATAACATGTAAAAACATCAACTCGTCCGGGCGAGTACTCTGTTTAATCAGTCCTTATCTCTGCCACCCATCTATATTGCTGCTCACTGTATTTCTCCGTTACGGTCTACTGTTGTTGAAATAACCGCATCTGCAGCTCTACTATGCCTCATGCCGTGGGCCGGGGGAGAGAGGCAATGCGTGCGGAGCATGAAAGGGCATTAATTAAGTGTGTTCATTGTTAGAGAAAATATTCAAAGATATAGCGCTGAAAGATCTGTGCAATCTACAACCCGGAGCGCTTGCTGTGTACACAGCTCCATTGTTTTGTCGCGCTGCTAACCTAAAGTGTAGAAACAGCCATTGTCATGATGTCTCGCAGTCCGGATGGAACAAATCCAGGGTCCGGACCCGGACTGCTAATTGGTGACCGCTGGCATAGAGTATTGTGATGTTTATTGCAACTTTAGTATCTGCATTCTAACCTTTGAAAACAACTCGTCCTCTCAGTGATTCATCTTTCTCTAGCTACTTTCCTCTTTCCCACCTCTCTCCCACGAATACGGAGTACAGTGATGATTGGCCATTTACTCGTGACATATAACCAATCTGATAATACTGTGGGCGGGGCATTACCAGACTACCAGCAGTAAACTTTCAGAGAGAGGTGGTGGCATCAGTGGCAACAAATCGCATTTTAAAATTTATTGGCAGTCAGATCAGACAAAATAACGATTCCGATAATTAGAAAAATTATGAATATTGGATCCGATTATCAGCCTAATATTGAGATTAGCTTTATTGAATATTCTCAAAAGGATAAAAAACAATTTTTATTTATTTATTGAGAATATTCTCAAAAGGATAATAAATTTTTTTTAGTTACATAGCCCAGCCCTAGTTGTGCCCATATATGTTATTTCACATTGTACTGAGGGTGTTGTATTCTTACAGCTTGGCACACGTACCTAGGGAAGGTCCTGGCCTGCAGCTCCCGCACAAACACTGAAGTGCCAGCTTGCACTGGCTTGCTGCCATCATCTAGCTCAGTGTAGTCATGCCTGTGCCAGTTGTTTCGCTTCTTCACTATAAAATCAGGCAGAGTGAATGTAATATGTCTGGCCGCAGAACAATAACAAAGTCATTACCAGACCACCACAACACTAAAGAAAGCATTTTAGTAATGGAGTGTCACAGCTCTGCTTGCTGACCATAGCAGTACAGTTGACCAGACACTCTGAATCCAGTTAAACCAGACATTCATTCAGTTCCTGTCTCCATCTGATAATTACAAGGTTTAATTAGCAGGGTAACAATATCCCCTCAGGGCAGTGGAAAAATAAGCAGAGCTTAAATGAAAATAGATTTTTGCAGTCCAAAGAGACGGGGATACATACTCAGGGAAGGTCCGTGAAGGACATCACAGTTTGGGCAGTGGTAAACATCAATGTCCACAGCATGGTGCTCTTCTACTGCAACACAACTGCAACAAAAAGTAAACAAATTAATGTTTTGATTTTATTTTTATTGTAAATTCTGTGTTTTGGACACATTCCAACACTTATCCAGCCATTAACAAATGTATAAATGTCACTGCAATTGATAGCATAATATTAAAGCAACCCAAAGCACACTTTTCAAGCAAAACATTTCACAAAAAGAAGTGTGTTAGGTTTAAACCAAAAACATGTGCAACACCCATTGAATGTTCTAGAATAGGCTGCACGGAACTTATATTTAGCAACTTATATAGCATTGAATCTGTTCCTTTATAGAAAAGCCAAATACAAAAACTTGCTTTTACTATGCTTTTTTTCCTTCAACTTCTTAGATCTAAAGAGTTTTGTAGCCTTGCCAACAACCACCACACGAGTCTTATCTCTTAAGACCCTTTCAGCCCACTTAATAATTTTCCCAATTTCAGCCGCACCCTCCAATTACTTTAAAAGGCATGATGTTGCACAGGAAGTCATATGACAAACTAGCTCCTGGCTTTGTGTAGAGATTAATTTTCCAGTCAGGTAATGAGCCCTTGCACATTTCTCTGGCTCAGGTTTTGCTCAGCATTGCCAAAAAAAGCAATTTCGCCAGCTCCTTGATTTGAGTGTTATATTACCCAGAGTGAGGTGTTCCAAACAAGGGCTTTACTTTGAGAACACTTGACTAGCTGGAAGTAGCCGAAGTCTGACAGCAATACAACAAATATTGTGTGCGAGGTGCAACGTGGCTTTGAAACAGCGCAACAAACTGAGAAACTGAGAGTAGGGATGGGCCAAAGTGGTTGACTGGTCGATTAGTTTACCTACATTTTTAAAAATAATTTTAGCAGCAGTGCTTTAATGAGTGCTGGCAGTGTATGGTGCGTATGCACTTTTGCATGGTAAAACCCTCGAGAAGATGCATTTTTAAAGTTCATCCCTGCCACTTTAAAGCTCTGCTGCTGCATCCACATTCAGGCAGCTTTGATGTCAAATAAACTTCTATTTGCTCTTCTTTTAAAAACCATGCATCAATACTCTTGCATTCTGTTCCATTCCGTTGTGCTCCATCTAACGTTTTTGGTGCATAAGTCTATAGAGGGTTGCACACTGGACATGTCTGACGGACGACATGGCACATTCTAAAATTCAAAACAACAGATTTCAATGAAGGTATGCACACCGCCACCACCACTCGGTGTCTGTTGGGGGCACCCAGCTATGACTCCAGAGGCAACTAAAATTTCTGCCACGCCACGGAGCGCAACTTGCATATTTTCCATTATATTCAACCCAAATCATTATCAAAGGAACTAGGTTATTTACTCTAGCATTATTCATTCTTTAAGGGAAAAACCTTGTTAACTGTGTATAGTGTCTGCCACCTGTGTTTGATACCTGTGCCGTGTCCTAGCCGTGGCGCTTCTCGTCCGGTGTGCGACCGCCTTAAGAAACTGCGGTTTGTTCCATTCCACTACACATCTTGTTCGCAGGTCTTTCTCAACACCCCTCAGAAACTTGTCCATCGGGGTCCAGTGAACCCAAAACCTGCCTAACTATACAGGGTTTCTTTAAGACCAATAAGTCAATTAGTCGAACAGGCAACCCAATGACTAGCCAATTTCGAAAATAAGTAGTTTTACACATCCCTACTTTGTGCAACCCTCACTGCACAGCCTCTTGGAATTTGTAAACTAGGATGTTAATGTATATCGCATCTAAATGAAACACTGCAACTGTGAAACAATCCCTTCCATGCTTGAAATCTGATCCTGATGTGAAGCAAAGATTCAACAGATTTGCCTCAAGTGACCGAAGGGTAACTCCAGACTGGGTCATCTATGGACAATTATGTTTAACCCCAGACAGGCCTGGCTAAACCAGAGCTCCAGATGTGAGGTTACATTTGGTTGGGCTCCAGGGCAAAAGACAGGAGGGGAAGAGGGGTGGGGGGAGTGTGTTTGTGTTGGAACCAAGTGTGGGAAACATAAGTGTTTAAGTGGCAGTAGTGTGTCCACAAAGCTCTCTAAACCCCCGTTTTCAGGGAAGGCAGAATTGTAGTGTACGCTGTATGAGCATATGGCATGAACTGAATGCACAATGCCTCAGTAAGCATTGCCTGTCTTCCACTTAAGCCTAGGGCACACTACATGACTCAAGCTCATTTCGTTTAATGTTTCGAGTCGGCAGCTGGTCTGCGACAAGAAGTCTCGACAATGGTCGTGTAGTGTGAGCACTCACCCATACGAGTTACAGATGCTACAACGAACACGTCAACATCAATATTCTTTCTGAAGGCAGCCAAAACAACCTGAGCAAGCTGCCATGGTGAACACCAGCCAAGAACCGCCCCCCCCCCCCCTTCTCCTTGCTCAGTTTCCTTTATACTTTTTTCTCACTTCCTCTCAGAGCTTTGACTGTGAAGAGACTACCAAAAGGACATATAAGAAGTGAGTCATGGAGGTTATTATATCATGAGCTCTTGAATTACAGTGGGCTCTCTCCTCAAATCTGGGAGAAAGTTTGATTCCTACACTCCCTGTGAGTAAGCTGTTTGGAGGAACACTGTCACTAGAAACAGTACTGACTCAGGAGATTTTAAGCCACTATAGCAGACTCTAGAACATTCATCTGTTACCAAGCAAGCCTGGTAGAAAAAACAGCATTGGTACGAGAGAAGACTGCATGAGCTCTGAATCTGAATGAGTTTAGGCCAATAGAGAGCTTGTATCATGAGGGACTGATGGGTTGCTAGCGCAACAGGAAGATTCCAGCAGAAAGAGAGAATGATGCAACAGGCCAGGAAAGTATGAAGTACTGTGACATTGGCAGGTTTCCGCTAATGAGAATTAAGGCAGTTAAATGGTAGTGTCATGGCAATTTTAGATATACAATTCAGCCCCTGTGATGGAGTACCTACTTCTTCTTGTTGTATCTTTGTCACAACAGCTTTCAATCACCAACCCAGAGCCAGAATAACTGTGAATTCAGGCTGCACGATTTATCAAAATCACAATAAAATGAAACTTTGCATGTGCAATTTCTAAATCACAACAGGCTGCAATTTTATTTTTTATATGTTTAATTCGCCATTCAGACTGGTGTATATCCATCTCACTAGTCAAAATGCAGTGCACAAATAAAGGAAACAGTGAGAGAACAGAATAGAAATTGGGAAGGTGTATACAGAAACCAAGCGAAAAGGTTGTAATCAGACAAGGTTTTAAAAGGTGAATTTTAGATGGAGTAAAATGTAAACCATAGTAAAACCTACCACCCTAACCTAAAACTTTACCCTAAACCTGACCAATAGTGTCCAAAAAGAAAAATGGGAGTTTAACAAAACAGACATCCTTACCAAAAATGCAAATTTGAAAATTATATATTTTTTTTTTACTGAAGCAATCATGTCATTTCATGTTGCCTCTATGCCATTTTCACTTTCGTGTGTCTTTGGCTGTGTGCGAATCATGTCGTCGAGTTTGAAGTCCAACGCTCTAGCAGGTGAGCTGCCAAGCAAGCTTACGATACAGGAATAAGTGTGTATATGTAGGTGGGTCTGTAATACAAGTGTTAAAAAATTTTTTAAATCATGCGTTGAAGTAAGTGTTTTGATGTCATAACATAGCTGGTGGTGAGTAATAGAGTGAAAAAGTCATTAGGGATGTCAATTTTCAGACATTTTCATAATCGATGGTTGTGGAAATTAATGATCAATTAATCATCAACATCAATACCACAAAACGCACGTGGAGAATTTCAAATAATATGTGCATGTAGCCCACTGCTTAAATATAATTTAAATTATTACACTTAAGAAATGCCAGCATTGGCACTGTCCTCTTAAAATATTCTTTGTTCAGTGTATTTTAATACACTTAGGCAATGTTTAGTACAAATTTGTTAATTGTTTAATTACTGTTAGTAATAACTTGTTTACAAGATATATAACTCATTTACATAATTTAGTTAATTAAAACTTCACGTTATGGATTATGGGATATTTAGGACCTTTGAAAATTTTTTGTTAGAAATTAAATCATAACACGCTGCGTAAACACAGTTGCCTACATAACATACCATGTGTGATGATGAGATGTCAGCTGAATCTGCTTTTCTGGCGATCACTGATGTAACTGTAGGTTGGAATGAAACAAGGAGACCAGCAGATCAACTGTGCTTGTTTTCATGTGTACTTTAACACACTATCACAGTGTATGCAGAAAACATAATAGAGAAACGCTCCAACACTAGCTGTGTCTTGTTTCGAAGGCTGCGCGCTAGGTAGGACGCGTCCTTTGAAGGCTGCAGTATACCGAGTGTCCTCCTTTAAACAAGCCTCGTTTAAATGAGACGGCCTTCGTAGGACAAACGGAACGTAACATGGTTGCTATGACAGCACGTCACTCTTTAACAAGCGTGAGCGCTTTGAGTGAGAAGGGAACAAATTCCCTCTGGAAGGGAATGTATGAGGTACATTTTAGGAGATGATGTAAAGAGAAAATAAAATAGATTTTACAGTTGTACTTTTAGTCTAATACTTTATTTTAATTATATATTAATATAATTTTACATATTATATACTCTGCACCTATTTACTGAGGTACTTCAACTTGGGAATGAACATTCCTTGCGTCTGAACATCATATTTACGGGCAAATTGGCGTAATTTTTTTTTTTTAGACATTTCCATTGAAGCAAAGAATTGTGGATTGTGAGTGCCCATGAAGGATACACCTTTTGGATGTCGCATTTGAAGTGTCCTACTCACTTTTATGAAACGAGACAGCCTCGATGACGTTTGCGGCCGACAAATGCGACCTCTGGAGGATGCATCCTTCCAAACGTGACACAGCAACTGATTACATTGAGCCTGTTTTATCTATGTCGCTCTTCTTCTCTAACATGGACAAGACATGATGTCCTTTAGTGGCGGATTACTTTTTTTTTTTTTTACCACTTATGTTCTTAAGGGAAATTAAAGCTAAAATATTAAATCTCATGGATCAGTATTAACGGAGTAATCCATCATTTTGTAGAGGGGGTTCAAGTTACAAATTTCACTTATGATTTGAACAAAATTACAGGTAAAAAAAAAAAAAAAAAAAAAAAAACGTTATTTTTTACACAGAGATGGGTAGGTCTATTACTAAAATCAGCACGCCCTGTTGCATTACATTAATGGTGAGACTCCACAAATTGGAGGGGTAAAAAACAACAACAAAAAAAAAAAAAAAACACTATTGTTTTTCCAAAGTTGGAGTACATATAACTCCCGAAGTATTAAAGATATCTTAATATCATTTTATATTCAGGTTCAGAATAGGGATGGTCATTTTGTCGGGGGGGCACATAGACTTGTACAAATACAGTATGTACATATATGTCATACGTCTTTGGCTGCTGCATTGTGTCTCATTGTTCCAACGTCTTTTCATTAACATAGGCTTTTATAATGTAGTCTGATACAATAAGTACAAAAGAGGGCATAATCAAAATATAATACATAATATTTTGTCATTATGTGAAGACTCGCTGGTCAATTCAATGCAACGATGCTCAGAACGTGCGTCTCTGTTCTTCCTTCAGATTACCGTAATAAGTTTAGTGTAAGTGTGCACCACTGTTTCTGAAACGTGTATCTGCAAACCATGGTTTCCGTGATCAGAATCAGAATGAGCTTTATTGCCAAGTACGCTTACACATACAAGGAATTTGTCTTGGTGACAGGAGCTTCCAGTGTACAACAATACAAAAACAGCAGCAAGACATAGATAATAATAAAAAATAAAAACGAATTATACACATACATACAGACACACATACACATGTGTAGTGCAAATCTAATACAATCTGTTATGTACAGTGTAAATACAAATCTGTTATGTACAGTGCAAATGTTTTTTTGTTTTTTTTTCCAGAGGAATGAAATGGCAGAAGAGGTTGGATGTGTTGGATAAATATAAGAAAGACTAAACTGTGTATTGCACATAGTTATTGCTCAATGGGGCAATTTAACTGTTCATGAGATGGATAGCCTGGGGGAAAAAACTGTTCCTGTGCCTGATGGTTCTGGTGCTCAGAGCTCTGAAGCGTCGGCCAGAAGGCAACAGTTCAAAAAGGTAGTGGGCAGGGTGAGAGGGGTCCAGAGTGATTTTTCTAGCCTTTTTCCTCACTCTGGAAATGTATAGTTCCTGAAGGGGGGCAGGGGGCAACCAATAATCCTCTCAGCAGTCCAAACTGTCCTTTGTAATCTTCTGATGTCTGATTTCGTAGCTGAACCAAACCAGACAGTTATTGAAGTGCAGAGGACAGACTCAATGACTGCTGAGTAGACTGTATAAGCAGCGCCTGTGACAGGTTGAATTTCCTCAGTTGGCGAAGGAAGTACAACCTCTGCTGGGCCTTTTTCACAATGGAGTCAATGTGGATCTCCCACTTCAGGTTCTGTGAGATGGTAGTGCCCAGGAACCTGAATGACTCCACTGCTGACACAGTGCTGTTTAGAATGGTGAGAGGGGTCAGTGTTGGGGTGTTCCTCCTAAAGTCCACAAAGATCTCCACCGTTTTGAGCATGTTCAGCTCAAGGTTTTGACTGCACCAGACAACCAGCTGTTTAACCTCCCTTCTGTATGCAGACTCATCATCATCTTGGATGAGGCCAATGACAGTGGTGTCATCTGCAAACTTCAGGAGCTTGACAGAGGGGTCCTTGGCAATGCAATCATGGGTGTAGAGGGAGAAGAGTAGTGGGGAGAGCACACATCCCTGGGGCGCACCAGTGCTGATTGTACAGGTGCTGGAAGTGAGTTTCCCCTGTTTCACAAGCTGCTGCCTGTCCGTCAGAAAGCTGGTAATCCACTGACAGATAGACATGGAAACAGAGAGTTGGTGTAATTTATTCTGGAGTATGGCTGGGATGATGGTGTTGAAAGCCAAACTGAAGTACACAAAAAGGATCCTTGCATATGTCCCTGGTCTGTCCAGATGTTGCAGGATATGATGCAATCCTATGTTGACTGCATCATCCACAGACCTGTTTGCTCGATAAGCAAATTGAAGGGGATCTAGAAAGGGTCCAGTGATGTTCTTCAGGTGGGCCAACACCAGTCTCTCAAATGATTTCATCTGCAAACCATGGTTTCCGTGATGCCATAATCATCGCGTTTTTAAAACGCAATGTTAAGTTAAAAATAGTTTTGAAGACCCTGCGTTGTGTTACATTCAGCTGCGCTCCATTTAGATGTTTGAAAGAAAGATTTCACCTTGTGCGTGTGTGTGCACACTCTTCTCCAGAGTGTAGAGCGCAGTCTCTGCCCCGGACAGAAAGTCATGCTGCACTCTGTTGGAGTTTGTTGCTATGATGATTCATGCTTCCTCCCAACTTGGAATTTTAAACTACATACTGGGAAACTGCAATGGAACACCACTTAATGTTGGACTTACAAGTCGTGCGGAAATCTTCAGCTCTGATTTTGCTGAGATGCAGATGTGTCATGCAAACATGTCGGCACCGAGGGAGATTTACCGTCAATGATAAACCTACACTTTTATTAAATAATATACATTAATGAGTCAAAGTTTCTACATTATATAACAATAAAACCTGATTAGTAAACATGTGCAGAGACAGATGTTAAAACATGGTGGATTAAACTTTCTTTTGATTATCATAAACCTGCAGAACAAACATTAGCATTGCAGCATTTATCAGTTTGGTTGCTATGAGACGTCTCTGTGGACAATCAAGGTACCACTAAAAATGACAACGTAATCAATCTCAAAATAAAAAATAAGGCCCTCTTTTATACGTAATGTATAGTTGTCAGGTAGTTGTCACTGAATTTCGAATTCAGTGAAAAGTCACGTCAAGCATTTTCATTTTCGATCACTGTTTTCATGATCAATCATTGCTGTCACTTCCGTGTACTCGGGTACTCGTGCCCATCCCTAGTTCAGAAAAAACTTTCCTTTGGGTATCTTCATATTTCAGGCCCTAAATGGTTAACTCCCAGAGAAATGGGGCTCTGTGCACAGCATTTTCATTTGTCAAAAACCAAAAGGTCACAAAACAAAGATCAGAAAGTAATTTAACATCCAAAAAGTTACACACTTCAGTTTAAATTTTCTGGAAATATCTTTGAATTAGCCCATCTTGTAAGCTACAGCTGCTATGAGTTCCATTGTGTGCATTTCCCAGTTAAAAACTGGTGAGAAAAGCCACCAGCCATCATGCTGCCACAAAGAAATTCCACAAAACCTCATGAGATTTGCTAAACCTCACACTCTTTCTCCTCAAGTGGGTAGTTCAGCATGAAATATGATTATAGCAATATGACAAAGGCACAGGGCTTGTTTTTCAGTATCATTGCACTGTCATACATTTGCAATTTAAATATTACCAAGCTATTGCATCTGCTGATTGCCAAGGCTTATGTTGTTGCACTAGTATTGCATGTCGTTTTGTGAAGTGTAGGGGAGGGGGGCTTTCACTCATGGGTAACAGAATGCCATTGCATTTGTCTAAATTCTCCTCTCGAGTCCTTTCAGACTTAAAGAATCTGTCAAAAACAGGACTGCAAAATGACAAGACTAACTTTGAGATAATGCACTGCATATGGCTACAGTGGATGATCTTTTGACTAAATGGTGACTGGATTATTGGCTTGCGAAATAACAAAATACCAACAAGCTTCTGGGCTCTGGGCTGCATTCCATTAATATCATAAATCTCTCAATGGGTTGTCTGTGTCTGGAAGGGAGAGCCTTTAAGCCCTAAAAAAGATGTCGGAATTTGGCCTCAAAAGACAAATACCAATATGAGAGCACAGATAAGCTGCTTTTTCCAACATTGAGGAGGGACAGGGCAAGATCGTCTTCTGCTGTTGAAAAATGCTCAGACACCAGCCGTTCCTTGTAGCTCCCTTATGACCTGCCATTTAGCTTGAATGGAAAGGTAGGCTTGATCCAGAGATGGAACAAGTCTAGGCAAACAATGGGCGGATGTGTCTATTTTTCTCAACAGCACTTTTTTGGAGAAGAGCCCACCTCCAATCAGAGAACAATACATTTTTGATGGTTGTCAAGATAATGGGTGAGTGCTGTTTTTGTGCAGCTTGCCAGGCCAAGTGTTGATTATAGTGATGTGTGGAGGCCAACAGGCACTTAGCAGCAAAATTTTGGAAGTTTCTTGGAGACAGTGTTGAAGAAACAAACATGAATGTCATAAACCTAACACAACCACAACCAATGAGTTTCTTGAAAACAAAACCAATCGTTCACCTAGACTGAAAGCAGATAAAAGTGGTTTCCATTGTGAAGGCAAGTTCACAGGTAGAATTCACAGAATGCATGCCATAGATCTCATTGCACCCACAGAATCCCACTACGTACCATACCTTGCTAAACAAAACATATGCATGAAAACCATTCGGAACATTGTGGAAGGCATGAAATATGTTAAATGTCCACTAGAACAGCCCAAAGTGCTCTTGGTTTTTGCTGCATAAGCATCCAATTGTGAGGTTATGAATAGGCTTACAACAATGTAATGGGTAATGCAAGTGAACAAGCAACAGGATTCACAACCCATTTGACTTCTACATTGTGATGTACTGTAAATACAACAGAAACAGGATATTCACTGACCAAGTTTACATGCACTTAAGAAAAGGGTTTATTCCAGGGTTTTAGCAGAAAGCTGATTTCTGAAAAATCATGTTAACAAAAATACTGATTTCCTAAAACCTTTAAAGGGATTAAGAGAAGGTGGCTTAACACACCTAGGTTTCTTTCGGAGAGCCCGGCTTAATGTGGTCATGTAAACATATAAGCAGAGTTTTTATAAGTGTTTGAAGAGTGCACGTGCAAGGATCAGAGCGGGATAGCAAACGTCATAGGATGGGGGAATCCCGGAGTAAAACGTAAAAGGGAAACCCCACTATTGCCCTGCAGTTCTGCTGCAGGTCACAATAGAAAGTGAAGGAAACAAAGAAAACCCTGTTTTCTCTCAATAAGCCGCTTTCTGGTGTCCATGTAAACGTAGTCGAGACAAAAAAAAAAAAAAAAAAAAGACAGTAGGATGAGACTTGATGGGAATTTGTAAAGTGGGAGTTACATTCCAGAACAGAGATATAAGATTGCCAAAACAAAGCGTAAATGGCCATTGGTTAAGATTATCCAATAGAGTGCAACATGCAGCACCAGCCCACTTTTTCAGCTGTCTTCATTTCTGAAGAATTTTTGCCATTCATTTTTCCATAAGCATTTTATTAAGTACTTCATAGGAGTTCTAAACAATGAACCAAACCAACCAATTCTGAAAAGAAAGTGGAGATTTAGCAAAAAAATAAATTTAAATTTTGATCCGTTTCTCACCCACACCTATTATATTGCTTCTGACGATATGGATTTAACCACTGGAGTCTCATGGATTACTTTTATGTTTCCTTTATGTGATTTTTGGAGCTACAAATTTCTGATCACCATTCACTTGCATTGTATACACCTACAGAGCCAAAATATTTTTCAAAAAAATCTTTGTTTGCGTTCTGTTGAAGAAAGAAAGTCATATACATCTGGAATGGCATGAAGGTGAGTAAATAATGAGACAATTTTCATTTTTGGGTGAACTATCCCTTTAATGCCTTTCATAAGGGGATGAACTACAATCCCATGAAGCATTGCAAATGATGTAACTGAAATAAAGACAATAGAAATATCACAAACTATTGATGTAGTTGCTGATTACCAGTATAGAAACTATATATTTAAGTACAGTATATTGCAAAATATTGAAATAAATACAAATATTTAAGCACTAATGTGAGGACTTAGCAGACAGACTCTGTAGACTCTGCCTTATTCATAGCGCAACAAGGAAGTGGGCGCTGCAGAGCTCTTTTGCCACAATCTCCAATTGGTGGATTTTCCTACTCAGGATCATGGATAGTACAGTATACAGTAGTTCTTCTTCAGAAATTCCACTATTAAAATTTTTTATTTTTAAGTTGAAATAATGTGGACTGAGGGTTTACCATTGACTAGCAGCCTCTGAGATAACAGCAGGTCTGTCTTTAAGGGTTTACAAGTTATTGTTAATAATCAATTTCCCTATTAAAAACATAAATAGGATTTATATTTCCAGAACCACACTGATGCGCTCTATAGCTTCCATGGCCTAGGTGATGCCAGCAGAAAAGGGAAGTCGTTTCAGAGACAGAGCAATTATTACATTTTGATGAAAGATTATTTACAAAGAATCTTTTTTTCTTCTTTGGAATAATGTGCACAACAAGACCAGGAACACGTATCAAGTAAGAAATGAGGGTAGAATTTTTTTTTATGCTGACTTTTCCTGAAGCGTTCATCTATTTCTATAACCTTTAGGCCTAGGAATAAACAAGCCAAATTTAGCTCATTCACTAGACTTTAACTTGAGGTGATGGTGTAGGATTTCTATGAGTGGAATTCGAATTAGACGCCAAAGCAGAACTGGACAATGACCTCTCACATCCATCAGTCACAAGCTAGAATTACCCGTCATTTAGCGGACACTTTTCATCCTGTGCAACCTACAAACCTCTAATTGCAGCGACAATCTCCCTAGAGTAAACTGGTGTTAAGTGCCTTGTCCGAGGGCATAATGATAGAATAGAAAGATAGGGTGACCAAGCACGACTGTGGAGCAACTTGGGAGTGAACCAACACGCTTTGTGTTAGTACGCCAGATCCTTAACCATTGAGGTTTCCTCCACCACAACTATTCTGGAAAGAACACAGAGACCACTGTCCATTTTGATGTGTGGTTGCACTTATTCTCTAAATTAAGCCTGACTTGCGGAAGTCAGGGAGGAAACCGTTTGCAAAAAAGCACAGCCAACAGACAGTGAAGCAGGAAACATAAACTAAAACGAGGGTGAAGAAAGATAAACTAAAGCCTCCCTCCTCTCTCACTTTATTTCTTTTTGTGAGGAACCGGACTGCCTGTCATAAACGCAGCTGGCTGAGCCCCAGAGGTTAATGAGCACAGGAAGTAGCATTTAGCAAAGGAAACAGGGCTTTGCTGCTTCAAACCCACAGCCCGGCCAAGATCATCGCCTCAACTATAGCAGGGGACTTCCTCTGGAAACCACTGTGCTGCAAACTCTCACCTTCCTTTGTCTGAAGATGCAAGTCACACAAGACTGTAACAGACAATAAAAACAGCATTGAGCTTTGCAGTCTTCAAGGAACAGTTCATCCAAAAATAAAGATTCTGTCATTTACTCTTGTTCGGTTTTTGAAACCTGTATGACTTCAAGGCAAGATTTTCAGTGAATGACAAAAATTTCAGTCTGTTCCTCATAAAGCTTATCATGCTGTCCCTTTAACCACACTTTCTACTGAGCAATTGCGCATTCCACATTGTTAAAACGGTGATTTGGTGGTCTTGCGAAATTCAGATGTATCAGATCTCTACTCGTGTTTTGCGAAAAGTGAAATGAAGCCTGTGGTTTGAGGCGACTTTCCCACGACTATAATTACCTTCTCTTTTCAAAGCTTTTAAATACTATAACAGCCCTTATTAGATATGATAAATGTGACAAATGACTGTTAATTCTTAAGGCTGTTAATTATAACCGGTCTGTGAAAAAAGCATCTGACATAATGCTTAAATAAAAATGGTACGCTACCGAAAACCGATACCTAGCTAATTCATACTCATTTACAAATTGAGCCACATTTTTTCTAGGCTTTTTGAGAACAATCCATAAGATGACAATGTCCTAATTGATATTCTAGTGATAGGGTGCACAATCCCAGTTAAGCTCACGAAGATGCCTTTATGACTGATGTATCTTGTCATCATTAAGAATCCCTAATGTCCCATTCACATTGGAGGAAACAGGCGGAGGTGACTTTTTCAACCAGGCCAATCCCACTTAAGACCTAGGTTGAGAGACAGAAGCCATCTATCTCTTCTCAGTGTTTTCAACCTCAGAAGGATGTTGATGAATGGGGCTTTAAACTTGCCTCTGGCCAGCGAGGCCTCCATCAATCTTTCTCCTGCTACAAACACAACCACACATGTGCATCAAGCATGCAAATATACACATTATTCAAGAGACTGAGAAACACATACAACTGAATCACAGATCTCACTAATTCAGGAGGATTTCCTGAGGGTTAGGCAGGTGCGTAGATTCCAGGGGGGTAACTCCCCCAATAATCAAAACAAGCAAGCACAACCCCCCCCTCCCCCCGGAATCTACGCACCTGCTTAACCCTCAGGAAATCCTCCTACTAGTGCAAAATGACATGCTTTGAAAAATCAACTAGCTGGTGGGTTACCTGAATAACTATTTGACTAATTGGTTGGGAGCATTTACATAAAACATGTTCTTGCGTTCAAATCAGCTAGCCGGAGTGCAATGGAATGAAACTGAACATAGGGGTCTCCAGATGCATTGGACTACTTTTAAAGGAATAGGCCTAGTTCACCCCAAAATGAAAACTGTCACTATTTACTCACCATAATGTTGCTCCAAACCAGTTTGACTTACTTTCATGGAACAGGGTTTATTTTATATAAATTCTAAGTAAATCCTGGCGGCTACGTCAATAATGCCAAATCTCATTGGTTCTCATTGCGTCATGTTTCAACGCGATGAGAATCAATAAGATTTGATGTTATCGATGTAGCTGCCATGTTAAGTGCTTTATTAATGATTAGAGTGAATATCAACTTCTGTTCTGTTTTTTTTCCACAAAGTAATCGTATTGCTTCAGAAGACATGGAAATAGGGCTGCTGCGATACATTCTCACAATATTGTATCGATACTTTTGAATCATGTATATATTTTTACAAATCTAAAATGTGACCAAAATGATGACAAACGAATGATAACATTTAAAAAAAAAAAAATGTATATTCCCATAACTGACCAAGTTAGATGGTCCCCTGTAAATTTAATAATAACACTAGCCGAAAAACGAATTTCTTTCATATTGCAAGTAAACAAAATGGACATTATAACTGAAATATAGCCTACCTAAATTGGAATTAAAAGCTAGTGAATTGGAATTGAATCATGATATTGTGACATATCGTGATATACTGGATTGTGACGTGTATCGCAACACATATTGTATCGTGAGGTGGCTGGTGATACACAGCACTATTTGGAATATAGTGCATGAGTCATATCAGTTACATTTACTGTGGTTTCATGGTATTATTTTAATTTATTTTTTTCAGAAAAACATATGACATTTTGTGTTCCACAGAATAAAGAAAGTCATTTCTAGGTGAAATACAGTGCATCCGGAAAGTATTCATAGCGCTTCACTTTTTCCACATTTTGTTATGTTACAGCCTTATTCCAAAATGGAATAAATTCATTATTTTCCTCAAAATTCTACAAACAATACCCCATAATGACAACGTGAAAGAAGTTTGTTTGAAATCTTTGCAAATTTATATAAAACAATTAATTAAAAAAAAAAAAATTAAAAAAAAAAATCACATGTACATAAGTATTCACAGCCTTTGACATGACACTCAAAATTGAGCTCAGGTGCATCCTGTTTCCACTGATCATCCTTGAGATGTTTCTACAACTTGATTGGAGTCCACCTGTGGTAAATTCAGTTGATTGGACATGATTTGGAAAGGCACACAGCTGTCTATATAAGGTCCCACAGTTAACAGTGCATGTCAGAGCACAAACCAAGCCATGAAGTCCAAGGAATTGTCTGTAGACCTCCGAGACAGGATTGTATCGAGGCACAGATCTGGGGAAGGGTACAGAAAAATTTCTGCAGCATTGAAGGTCCCAATGAGCCCCGTGGCCTCCATCATCCATAAATGGAAGAAGTTTGGAACCACCAGGCCACATTCCTAGAGCTGGCCACCCAGCCAAACTGAGGGATCGGGGGAGAAGAGCCTTAGTCAGGGAGGTGACCAAGATCCCGCTGGTCACTCTGACAGAGCTCCAGCGTTTCTCTGTGGAGAGAGGAGAACCTTCCAGAAGAACAACCATCTCTGCAACACTCCACCAATCAGGCCTGTATGGCAGAGTGGCCAGACGGAAACCACTCCTTAGTAAAAGGCACATGACAGCCCGCCTGGAGTTTGCCAAAAGGCACCTGAAGGACTCTCAGACCATGAGAAACAAAATTCTCTGGTCTGATGAAACAAAGACTGAACACTTTGGCCTGAATGGCAAGCGTCATGTCTGGAGGAAACCAGGCACCACTCATCACCTGGCCAATACCATCCCTACAGTGAAGCATGTTGGTGGAAGCATCATGCTGTGGGGATGTTTTTCAGTGGCAGGAACTGGGAGACTAGTCAGGATCGAGGGAAAGATGAATGCAGCAATGTACAGAGACATCCTTGATGAAAACATGCTCCAGAGCGCTCTGGACCTCAGACTGGGGTGAAGGTTCATCTTCCAACAGGACAACGACCCTAAGCACACAGCCAAGATAACAAAGGAGTGGCTAAGGGACAACTCTGTGAATGTCCTTGAGTGGCCCAGCCAGAGCCCAGACTTGAACCTGATTGAACATCTCTGTAGAGATCTGAAAATGGCTGTGCACCGACGCTCCCCATCCAACCTGATGGAGCTTGAGAGGTCCTGCAAAGATGAATGGGTTCAAAGAAAAATAGGTGTGCCAAGCTTGTAGCATCATACTCAAAAAATACTTGAGGCTGTAATTGGTGCCAAAGGTGCTTCAACAAAGTATTGAGCAAAGGCTGTGAATACTTATGTACATGTGATTTTTTTTTTTTTTCCGTTTTTTATTTTTAATAAATTTGCAAACAAACTTCTTTCACGTTGTCATTATGGGGTATTGTTTGTAGAATTTTGAGGAAAATAATGAATTTAATCCATTTTGGAATAAGGCTGTAACATAACAAAATGTGGAAAAAGTGAAGCGCTGTGAATACTTTCCGGATGCACTGTAAATTTGGGTCTGAAAATGTTTAGCTGTGGTAGGATTGCTTTATAAAGGCAATGAATGTAATGACGCAACTTTTCAGAGAGGGTTTAGTACAAACTGTTTATCAGCAAAAGCACAGCACGCTAATTAAAAGTTACAACAAAAAAAATAAAATAAATATCTAAACATAAGAAATATACATATATATATCAGTTGTGCTCAAAAGTTTGCATACCCTTGGAGAATTTGTAATTTATGTACCATTATTAAAGAAAACATGAGTAGGCAAAACACATTTATTTTATTTCTTATGGAATTCATATTCAACTGTAGGTTATAACAGAATGGCACAATCATAAAACAAAACATGGCAACAAAGAAAAAAAAAAAATGACCCCTGTTCAAAAGTCTGCATACCCTTAGTTCTTAATACTGTGTATTGCCCCCTTTAGCATCAATGACAGCGTGCAGTCTTTTGTAATAGTTGTCTATGAGGCCCCAAATTCTTGCAGGTGGTATAGCTTCCCATTCGTCTTGGTAAAATGCCTCCAGGTCATGCAAAGTCTTTGGTCGTCTTGCATGAACTGCATGTTTGAGATCTCCCCAGAGTGGCTCGATGATATTAAGGTCAGGAGTCTGTGATGGCCAATCCAGAACCTTCACCTTTTTCTGCTGTAACCACTGGAGGGTCAACTTGGCCTTCTGCTTAGGGTCATTGTCGTGCTGGAAAGTCCAAGAGCGTCCCATGTGCAGCTTTTGCGCAGAAGAATGCAAATTGTCTGCCAGTATTCTCTGATAACGTGCTGCATTCATCTTGCCATCAATGTTCACAAGATTCCCCATGCCTTTAGAGCTCACACACCCCCAAAACATCAGTGAGCCACCACCATGCTTCACAGTGTGGATGGTATTCTTTTCACTATAGGCCTTTTTGACCCCTCTCCAAACATAGCGCTTATGGTTGTGACCATAAAGCTTATTTTGGTCTCGTCACTCCAAATTACAGTGTGCCAGAAGCTGTGAGGCGTGTCAAGGTGTTGTTAGGCATATTGTAACCGGGCTTTTTTGTGGCATTGGCGCAGTAAAGGCTTCTTTCTGGCAACTCGACCATGCAGCTCATTTTTGTTCAAGTATCGTCGTATTGTGCTCCTTGAAACAACCACACCATTTTTTCCAGAGCAGCCTGTATTTCTCCTGAGGTTACCTGTGGGTTTTTCTTTGTATCCCAAACAATTCTTCTGGCAGTTGTGGCTGAAATTTTTCTTGGTCTACCTGACCTTGGCTTGGTATCAAGAGATCCCCGAATTTTCCGCTTCTTAATAAGTGATTGAACAGTACTGACTGGCATTTTCAAGGCTTTGGATATCTTTTTATATCCTTTTCCATCTTTATAAAGTTCCATTACCTTGTTACACAGGTCTTTTGACAGTTCTTTTCTGCTCCCCATGGCTCAGTATCTAGCCTGCTCAGTGCATCCACATGAGAGCTAACAAACTCATTGACTATTTATACACAGACACTAATTGCAATTTAAAAAGCCACAGGTGTGGGAAATTAACCTTTAATAAATAAACCTGTGTGTGTCACCTTGTGTGTCTGTAACAAGGCCAAACATTCAAGGGTATGTAAACTTTTGATCAGGGCCATTTGTGTGATTTCTGTTATCATTATGATTTAAAAAGGAGCCAAACAACTATGTGGTGATAAATGGCTTCATATGATCACTATCCTTAAATAAAAGACATGATCAGTCATATTTTCAAAATCAATGCCAAAATTTCCCAATTTCTCCCAGGGTATGCAAACTTTTGAGCACAACTGTATATATAAATTGTCGACCATTGTGACCCATCCCTACTGAGGCTAAAAACCAACGATCAGGCTCAGACGGAATCTGTGCATGCAGAAATCTCTGCAGATTTCAGCAAAATTTCACAAACATTTACTCATCTCCAGTCCCTTGCATATTCATTTTTAAAAATATTTTGGCTAACGTGATAACACTATCAGCTATAAAAAAATAAATAAAAAAAAAAAGAGTGCATTAGCCTTCTCTCAGCTCTATTCACACAATTTACCATGTTTAAATTAAATTAATTCCACAGAGTCCCAAAATTCCCCCCAAAAATAACTGCAGAAAACACAAAAAAGCTAACAATAAAGACCATTAGCTAACATTCGGAGATGTTACTGTAAATTGGCTGCACCCATGTAGCTAGGTAAGGCATGCATGGGCAGTTTTGCGAGGTTTTAACTGCATGTCTGACATCAAGCTGGGCCTCTTGTCACTATCAGGCACGAATATCATTAGTTTAATAATCCTCTGAGTCCTTCACCCCTAGTGGCTCTTTCCTCCCAAACCAGGTTGTGTACAGAGCCAGATAACAGCCCAGGCCGGGCGACGGGCAAGACAGCTTAATCCCATTGGTGGCAGGCAGCAGTGCCACATGCAACCTTTAAGTAACACTGAACAAAACGTATCAACCATGCATCCCGTAAATATGATTAGCCAGCGTTATCTCCAGCGCCAGTGGGCACCTGAACGTTGTAATGCAGTGATATAGAACACCCCTGGCAAAATTCAACATGACATGCTATTTAAATACCTAATTCCTTAAAAAAACATGATAAATATTTATTTAAGCATTTTATGTAGCTTAATCACATCAGCACCATATTTGATTTTTTGACGTGAATAAAAATGAGACTGTGAAGAATTGATTTAATTCCTTCCTTCAATGGATGGTACTGTTGTGTTTACAGTGTTTTGGATTGTTCCGCCAAGAAAAACATCTTTCTAAAATAAAGTAGACAAAAAAACTCCAGAAAACATGAGTTGTGAATTTTTTTTAGATGTAATCTACGAGCTTTATACAGCTTTAAACAGTGTATGCCATCGAAGAGACAGCAAGTCTATCACTCACAGCGTCATGTTCATTCTTGTCAAAAAATCAAATATGGACTACTGCTGAAAATAATCTATTGCAAACAGAAATTTGGCTCACAAACACTAGGTTCTTGGCACTCTGCCAGCACTGCATTTTTTTGCAGAACATACTACATGAATGTGAAGAAGTGTACAAATAAAACAACATATACTGTGGATAATAAGCTTAAGCATCTAAAAGAGAAATGTAAAGGCCAACTATACCACACTTGCAAACACAAGGCATACCAACAGGAAGAAAAATATATTATTTTATACATGCCTTCTGGCGACATTTTGCAGTTCATGCACATTTCTTCCAGAGTATGTCATGCACGGGCACAACTCCACGTTGAACACGTTGCGCCTGTCCCTTTAAGAGGCGGAACTAGATACCCACGTTTGTAAAACGGGGGGATTTAAATGCCCGACCCCTGCTGTCAATCAAAAAGACCAAACAACCACAGAACCTTACGGCTTAAGAACGAATGTCTCTTTCTTGTTGCATTTAAAAGGGCTATTAAACATGTCAAACGCCCAAAAAGGAAGCTACTTTGAGAGCAATCTGTAATGCACGTGCAGTTCAAAGCATTTGACGTGAGAAAGGTCTCATCTCGTAAACTAAACCACACGTCTTTGTTTAGTTACCCCACTCCCTCCCCGTGAAACTTTTCGTCGAAACCCCCCACGTTTCACAGACTGACTTGCCCATGGCTGCTATAATCCGACAAAGAAATAACCTGGAAGCCATGTATGTTTTATTTACGAGCAATAAAAGTCGAAACTCCCGGTTGCCTTCAAATACGGATTTAATTAAAATAAAGGAAACTCAAGTCACAAAAATATCCATCCAGATGTTGTCGTCCACACTATAGACTCCATCGATTCACCCTAAATGTTGGTGATGAGAGTGAAATCCATTCAGTCCAAAAATCTGTCACTGAAAATGGGCATTTCCTTTTCAGTTGATGCCTCTATACTTGCAACCAAGCAGTTTACAGCTTTAACTTTGTTAAACCAAAACACAAACAGAATGAAAACATCACAGTGCACGAGTTCACCTGAAAGATGCAAACCAAGTTTCAACCCTAAATCGATCATGTGTCTTATTTCTTACATTGTCTAACAGTCTCAAGTGCACTTCAACAACCATGACAATGTTGATATTTATTTACTTAGGCGCCTCAAAACTACATAAGGGTTTAATGTCAGCTGATGCTCCGCAACTCCTTGCCACAAAGCTACCGAGACAACCTATTCTAGCTGCTCAGATTGATGGATTTTTTTGAGCAGCCACGGAAAAACGGTCACTAGGAACGACAAAACAGTAACGACGTTAAGGAGGGAAGAAACAATAGACGCAGAAAACGAGCGTTTAAAATAGCAAAGTGTCAAAGGAGGCGATTAACACATGGAAATATTGACAATGCAGCGCGTGAAACGGTCTCATGACGAGCACGGTTAACTGACAACAGAAAGTGCCATATGATTTCCTACGGTCGGGTAATTTTTTGTTTTGTTTACATTTTTGACACACTATGCCACAATGAAACGGTTTAATTACTTACCTGCCGTGAAACCAGTCTTTACAAATGTCGCATTCTATCATAAACCGGCTCACATCGTACGGCTGCCGGCAGACGCAATACAGCTGGGCCGCCGCCATGTTCGGACTGTCCCCAAACAACGCAGCCAAGCTGAAGTCGGTTTGGGCGGGGATTCATTTTAATTATGCGGAGACAACACAGAAGGCTGACGACAAAAGGGGAGGGGCGCGGAGAGCATGTTCTGACGTCACGCATCAACAAAGAGCGCGAGCCACTTCAGGGCAGTTCATTATTACGTAATACGATATAACGATGATTAAATAAACAATCTGACGAGAGTAACGACTTGATAATACATTACTCGAAACTTCTCTAAAACCAATTCTGAGACCAATAGTTGTTGGTCTGAGACCAATAAGGGCACAGTTGGTTCAAAATATTCATGTTCAGTTAAATCATACAGAAATCATACTAATTTTCCTCATATTTTACGCATTTTACTCATCTTCTTTAACCCATTGACGCTGTGAAAATACGTTGTGTGGATAAAAATGTGTCGTGCCGTTATAAATGATAAAGAATTTCATTTTATGTAATTATTTTATTCATGCTCAATTACCTTTTGAAAAATTCTATAAACAAAAAATGTAAACTCTCTCTCGCTCTCTCTCTCTCTCTCTCTCTCTCTCTACACACACACACACACACACAGTATATTCAGTATATAATACATACTGTACATTTCAGTCTATTTTTAAGATTTAAACATTTGAATTGTATAACGAATTTTGAAACTGAATTGAGTAATCTTTAACTAAATTAAATCAATTATTCTGAAAAAATGCTTGGTCGTTATACTTTATTGTTATTATTATTATTATTATTATTATATTTTTTATTTTACTTCTTTTATTTTTTATTTTCTTCAACATGTTTGAAGATATAGATTTTTGCTATTTTTAATATTGTATGTTCCGTTCTGTTATGTTCTGTGTATTCTGTTTTTCCTGAAAATCTGATATAAATAAAGAATAAAGATGGCGAATAAAAAGTAATTGTCTTGAAACATGCTTAGACTTGGTCTAGTTGTATATTATATAACACATTTTGAATGGACATTAATCTACAACTTAGGTTTAATTTTATACCAGCATATTCACGTCTCATTTAACGCCCTGTCAGTGTTCAAGGCAGGCAATTTAAACTTGTAATTAATATGATAAATCTGGCAGTTTCCTAGTGTAGTAAATGCCGCCTAGAGGAGAAGATTGACAATGGTACCACCTTGTGTAAAATCTGAGCATTACAGTTAAAGTAAAAGCTCAAATATATAACTATCTGTAACGAGTGGCGCGAGAAACCAGAACTCTTCCATTATAATCAACAAATCTGTGACGCGATTAAGTGAAGAACTGCCTATTATAAAGGGAGCAGTTTGTCGCCTCGCTAACATTATAGATGAGGCGCAAATTTCGGGCGTCGCCTTGACTCAACCGGGACCAATCGGAATTCTGCTCGATACTTTGTAAACAACACAGTTGCACGCTGTATGAACACTTTACTACGAGAGGCTGTCGCGTGCAGAAGACCGCCATAAACCACTCAGTCCGGTAAGAGGGGAAAATTCTTACAGCTTGTGTGTGCTTCAGTGTCTTTCGCGGCGGTAATACGAGCACTTTTCTCATCTCTCAAGAGATCGAGCGCTACTACGATGTTGGCAGACATCCGGGACGTTTGTCGTTGAAAAAAAAAAAAAAAATACAGAATGCTGGTGTACTTTTGGCCAAACCTTTCTTTTATGTAACACGATGTGTAGCTTTAGGCGTAACAGAGACAATAAGTTATTAAAGTGCTCATTTTCAGCTCGCATTTATTTTATAAACCAATGAAGCGTAATCACGTCCTTATCGTAAGTGATAAACTCTTGCGCAATTGAGTCCTAGGGGTTGCTACGAGCATTGGTGGACGGCTTTGCTTTCCTTAGTTTGGGTTTCATTGTTTTCGTTATTATTTCAGTATCTTAAAGCTCAGGAATGAATGTTTTTTTGTCCACTTTTTAATGGCTCTAATGTGTCTACGTCTCCAAAAGTATGGTAGAATATCACTCGATATGTAAAACATGTTTTTAGCTGCCTGCATGATATATGTGTATTACATTTTTTTTTTTTTTTTTTTCACTACCGCTTTGAAAAAGACCCAATAAGGGCTGAGTCTCTGAACTGTGAATGGCATTCCAAGCAGGCCGGAGTGAATTCCTCGGCTATAATTAAAATCCATCAAACATTTTTGAAGTCAACTTTTCCCCTCACATCTTCATTTAGATTTCATCTGCACTTGTAGAAAAGCAGGCTACTTGAAATCATACAAAACCAACTCTCTTTTAACAGTATTCTCTAAATAGTAAATAAAAGATCTCTATTGCCAAAATGGGAGTTTTGGGAGCAATAGAGAGTCTTTCTTACAAGAGCTGTATAATTCTTACAGTGCAATAAAGGATTTTTTTTTTTTTTTTTTTTTTTTTTAAAGAGGTAGAGTATATTTGTATTTTTAATTACATATAATATTAGAGGGAGACCGATAAATTGGTTTAACCGATTAATCGTTGCAGATGGTTGCTTTTTGGAACCATCCGTTATCTGCAAAAATCTATACCAATAGTTGCTGATGGTTTTTATTCCTCATCAGAATACATCATCTGGTGAAATATGTACTAAACTCTTGTAATGGAGCCAAGACTCCAGCGTTTCAAAATAAAAGTTCCTAGCGTGGGCTTGTTTATAGTTAAAAGTCCCACGTCATGCACCAAATCATATTTTTTCTGGTTATTATTGGTATTTTGCTTGCACAATAAACTGCTTTTGGGATTTTATTCATTTTGGACTGTTTTAGCCTCAGTGTCTTTGCCCGTTATTGTAAGACTTAGTATGGACAATATTTTTATTTGGAATTTGGGAGAGATGTTGTCAGTACTTTATAGAATAAAACAAATATGTTCATTTTACTCAAACACAAACCTATAAATAGTAAATCCAGAGAAACTGATAATTCTGCCGTGGTCTTTAAATTTTTTCCAGAGCTGTATTTTGTTTATATATATATAATTAGTTATATTATATAAAATTAAAAATACAAATAGTTGTTTTTAATAAAAGAAAAATCTGTCTGTCTTTTTATAAAGCTGCGTAATGATGAGGATTTTGTTTTTCAGAGTGCTGTCAGGTTTCGAATTCCCTGTTTCTGAAACTTACTGCATTTCATAACTCATACAATTCTATCACATTCATATCTTTAAATGTTTGTTTGCCTGCAGTGATGTGTGTAGCTTTCTGTGCTTCCAAGAAATCTGGCAAATGCATTTAAAATTAATATTACAACTTAAAAACAAAACAGAAAACGCTTCAGCAGTTTTGTGTTTTTCGGTAATTGCAGAAGGCGAGGGGCAGGACAGGCAGGTGTTAGTTTAAGACATTGTACATCAACACAGGATGTGGGTACAGCCTGCACTTAACATCCTCTATGTTGCACGTGCCACATTCATCCAGAGTTCTCTCTCCTGAGGAAGAGGAGGAGGAGGAGGAGGAGGAGGAGGGGGTGGATGGGTGCGGAGGATTGTAGCTTCCTGCCAGGGGGCACGATTGAACACAGTGTCTTCTCTTGACTCCTGAGATGAGATGCGGGCAGGTCATTGTCATTTAAAGAACAGGTAAAAAAAAAAAAATTCACAGCTGGAATTATACATTCATGACAGATTTAGGGCACATTGGATTGCTGTATAAATGTTGTCCACATAATTTGTCACTATGAAAAAATGATCACAGCCCAATCAAAATATGATTTTCTTCAAATGTGTTAAAACACCCTCCAAAATGGCTGTTATGGTTGATTTATCTCCTACGCTTACTGTCATCTGCTGCGGTTTTTAGGAGACTGCTTCTGAGAAATTACATTGTTGCCTCTCTGTTACATGTATGATGAGTGTTTCAGTTAAGAAGAGCTGAGCTGGGACTGAAAGAAAAGAAGTTTTGTAAATAAACATTTTAAACCCCAGATTAATCAGACCAAGGGCAAATACTGTGCCAACCTGAAAATATAGCCTAGTCTACTCTACATTAGAGAGGAAAATAACACACTCATTGTGATTTCAGTCACACTTAATTTATCACCTGTTTCAAAGAGTTGAACCAACAACAGCGAATCTAGTTAACTCATTGTGGTAGTTAAAATGCTCATTCAACGCACGTGTGTGTTGTACACTCATATGTGTTTCTTTGTTTTTGTTTATTGTGCTGTTGGACCGGAAATGATGGTAGTCATCTTATAAGCAGCTGTTTGTGGGTTCTGAGAGCATGACAGTGAAAGCCACATCTGAGGCATCTCGACGTCATGGTTTCCTGGCATATGATAATGGAAACAAATAAGCATTAAAGCGGAATTCATCCGACACAAACAAGTGAAACCCAGCTTTATAACTCAGAATGAGAATATTATTAACCGGATCTCTGCGCATTTAAAGGTTATTGGGGCTAGTTGCCACATTGAGTTGTCACAAGGGCTAGATCTTAGTAAGGGTTTTAAGTCAAAAATTCAATTGGTATTGCATGTTGGTTTCAAATACCTAGTTTTAGTTTAAATTTTAATATGTTTAAATTCTATCTTTGAAACTATAATTCCAATACATTCATATTTTTGTAGTAACTTTGGATAAACAATACCCTGAGCAATAACGGTGGAAATGTTCAATAGTTTTTTAATTTTATATTATTTATTTATTTTTTAGCCAAGGCCTATTTAGAAATGGACTTTTAAACATAGACCTACCCAGATATATTCACTGGAGTACAAATATGCGATAACTAGCTCCGAACTCCCATATGTTTTCAAGTGACATGCTTGAAGAAAGTCCCCCCCAAAATCACTGCAATATACAAATGACCTACTTTTATTTAAATTGGCTTGTTTTAAGTAGACATATTATTTAATTCAAGTTAATTAAATTTGATTTGTACTGTATTTTTCACAATACAAATAAGTCCAAAGCAACTTTACAAACAATATTTCTTTAAAAACCCAAGTGAGCAAGCCAAAGGCAGGGAAAAATATGATTTGATCGGATGATGATAAATCTTAAATTGAGAAACCGTATTGTAATAACAATAAAATAACGTATATTATTAGTTAAAAAGAATAAACGGGGAAGTGGCTCAGCATAAGTTCTGATTTATGGTAAATTCTTTGCATCATAAACAGAAAGAGTTCAAATAATGTGTGGGAATTTTTCATTACTTCCTTTTAGTAAAGTACCTAGTAAAGCAGTCTGGTTTGACTCTCCCCCACCCCCACTTATTTTATGAAATAACCTAAAATTATGAAACTGTGCCTTTATGATGTCATCAAAGAACTTAACACAAAAGGACAAAGAGACAAGGTAAATTCCTTTGAAAATGTCACCATCTAGTGGATGAAAGATTGTGGTTGGGGGCATAAACATTTGAGTATCACACTAATGCAGTTTTCTGTACTTTAAGTGAGTATCCTTTGCAGTTTGATTCATTCAGAAGATGTAATTTGCTTAAAAACATTGAGCCATTTCATACATGACGTTTAAGACAATACATTATACACTCTTAGAAGAAGGGTCCTGTTTGATGTACAAGGCCGTCACTGGGGTGTACCCTCTTTTTTGGGGGTATTTGTACTCTTCAGGTACAAAAAGGACATTTTTCTTTCTTTTTGTATTTTCCTAGTGGAACAAGACATATAAATGTACCTTTAAAGGTACACAATAAGTCCTTAGGGTACAATTATGTAATTAAAACGATTTATAGGCTTAAATTATAACTAGAGGTACAGAAAAGTGATGGCACTTGTACCTTAAACATTACCTTTGATCTAAGAGTAATACTGTGACATATAAGAGATTGGGCTAGTACTGCAAAAGAATAGAATTAATAATCATGATTTCTCTTACAGTTGTTACAATTAACTAATTGTGAAATATGTCAGTTACAGCATTTGATTTAGGTTCACCCATTACACCAAGATTTTTCATTTAAAATTGTATAAAAAAAATAGTAATTAAATTTTCTTCTGTGGTGGAGCATTTTAACCAATCATGTCCATTACTTGCCTTATGTTGAATTGATGCAAAATAGATTCACACCAGTTTTTGTCATACTGCTGAGATGACAGATGTGAAGTGGACTGTTTAGAAACTTGATTTACTCTTAATCAATTTACACTTGATTGACCCTAGTCATAATTTACTTGTATATAAAACATCAATAACATAATTCAGGATCAACTTCTGCTTGTTTTGGATGTGTAGTCTACATAATGAAGATGGCATTGAGATACCCCCACAAAAATAAGCATTTTAATGAAAAGTTTATTAAGCGAAATTAAGTGCAATTACAATATCAAGGGAAATAATCAACAATTATGATTTTGGTCATTATTGACAGCCCTATAAAAGTCTGAGTCTGAAGCACAAGAACAATGTAATGAATCCATGTACTGTATGTTTACACACTACCATTCAAAAGATCAGTTAGACATTTTTGTTTTTGAAAGAAATTGATGCTTCTGTTCACTAAGGATGCATTAAAAATACTGCCAAAAAACATAAGTAATGTTGCAAATTATTATTACAGTTTGAAATAACTGTTTGAAATGTTTTAGTCATAGTAAAAATGTTTTTTTAATTGTAATTTTTTTTTTTTTACTGATGACCCCCTTTTCAGCAGTCATTACCCCAGTCTACTAAGAAAACACTGTGTCATAGAAATTATTCTAATGTGCTAATGTGGTACTTAAGAAACTTTTCTTATTATTAGAATGGTTGAAAACGGTTTTGCTATGTAATGATGTTTGGAAATCACAATGCAGTGCCCTTTTCAGTTTCTGAAGTAGAGGTTGACTGATAACCTATTAATCGGCTGATTGTTTTAAAAATCGATTTATAGTTTTTCCTTACGATGACAGACACAGACATAGAGGCTGCAGGAGTCCAAAATGAATAAAATTCCAGATGCAGTTTGTGCAACCAAAATCACAATAATAGCCAAAAACTTTTCTGATCTTAAACAGTCTGAAAACACTGGCATTGATATTTGCCAATAACTGATAGTTCCAAAAAGCAACTATCGGCACCGATTAATCAGTAAAACCGATATATCGGTCAACCTCTTTTCTGAAGTATTGAGTGCACTTGCATATCTTGTAAGTCACTCTAAACAAACCAGGTCAAATTTTTGTTTTAGAATGTCCTAAAGAAACTAATTACTTAATGAATGGAGGTGTCATTGCTGCAAGTGGAGGATTCCTGGATGAACAGAAAGTTTGAACCCTGCATTTAATTAAATAGAAATAGTAATTTGTAACATTATAAATATATTTACTGTAAATCTTGATCAATTTAAAGCATTCTTGGTGAACAAAATTACAATTTAATTTCAGAAACATACATATTTCATATAGATTATAAACTTTTGAATGGTAGTGTGTAAATAATCTTTTTAATAAGTCTTGTTTTATTATTACACATGCAGTTTTATGACGCTATATAAATTGAGAGACTACAGGTACATGGAATATCTGTTCTTATAAAAATTTGCTTGTCACACCACAGGACTGTTTAAGTGAACTGCAAAGAACTAAAAGATTCAAAATGGTTTAAACCCTAAAAGAAATAGTAAATAGTAAGTTACAGCACCTAAAATATAAAATTTCCTTCATATTCATTCACTTAAAATTGTACCCTAAAATCTTGATGATAAAAAAATAAAAAGTTCATAGACATGTTATTTATCAACTACCTAGATATCATATATTATTCAATAAACGAATTATTTATTGTTACAACACTGGAAACCACACTGTATGTTGGCACTGTACTGTACTTGATAATTACTGTTAATGACCACAGGGTGGCAGCAAATCCACACTAATGTGACTGTTGGTTGACATTTTTTCAAAAAGGGATTTTCCCTAATTATCAGAACTTAAGTACTTGATATCTCCTATTTCCTTTGGCAGAAAGTATGAGGTACTGTAACACTCACTGCTAGTGGAGTTTAGCTGTTCTGCTATGCCACGTAAACTAGAAGCAGCCAGTATATTAACTAATGTGAAACTGATAATACAAGCCGTTTGCGGTCTTCACTGGAAAAAATGAATAAAGAATAATAAATGACACACGGGATCCAAAGTTCAGTGATATACTGTACGCACATATATTGGGGAAAGACCAAGCATGGCACGCATTCCCTAGCGTCTACACACAGACTGAGGCTGGAGCCTGTGTGAGCTTCGTAGGATTAATGCAGCTCATTGAGAGAGATCCTTTAACAGCCTGCATAAACAGTGCTTTAAACTCTTAGACAGTGCCTGTTAGATGCGTTTGAGAGATAGAGAGAGTTTTGTATCTGAAAATGAGAAGCTGTGAATTAGGGAGTGTGTGTATCTTAACATACTGAGCCTGAGTCCACATTGAAAATCTGGGATTGGAAAACTAATTTAAAGCTGGAAATAAATGGAAAGTTTTCAAAATAACAAAAATTTAAAACCGAAATGTTATTATGTAAAATAAAGAAGAAATATTTAAAAATGTAGTAATCAAATAAGCAAATTTGTGATTGACCATGCACAATATGTCAGATTTTCTTGCTTCCAGTGAAGCACACAAGATGTTCTTTGAAACATTCTGAAATCATGATGGGATAACATGGTTTTGCACATACTTGTAGAGCCCATGCCAGCTCGAGTGCATGCTGTCATTATAGTAAAAGCACATACCAAATATGAAGAAATTCATTAAATCATGAAATTCTTTAACTGAAACTGCTACACTAATAATATAATATTCGCAATTAAACAGAAATGTAGTAAATTAGAAAAATACAAAATAGAAGCATTTTCACAACGTTTGCACTCAGACTTTTGAACCCTACTGTATGTGTGTGTCCAATTGAGAGAGAGAGAGAGAGAGAGAGAGAGAGAGTACTATATTTAAAACTGGGCTGTCAGAATGAAAACTACAGACCTCTTCACCTTCCTGTTTAAATGGACTGCTCTCAATTAGCATGCCCTCTGTAGCAACTCTGTAAGATCAACAGCTTAATCAGGGCTGGCTGGCTGTACCTACTCTTAATTAATACAAATAAATGAATCGGATTCGCAGTGGGTCAATACAGGGGTGCCTGTCGTTAGTACACAAATGTGATTGAATTCTTTGGGAGATCACTCAGTTTCTCCGGCCTATCTCTGTTTCTTTTAACACATACAGAACAGATCTGTGGTTCATTACGGTCTTCTTCATCACCTTTCAGAGCCTGTCTTCTTCAGGACATGTGTGTGTAGTTTCAGTGTGTATACTAGAAAGTTCACCAAAGCATTCTGTTATTTGCTTAGTGTACATGCATGAGCCTTGTAAATGAATGCCTGTACATATTTGTGTTTTAATCAAGGTAAGGGTGTATTTTAGTCTATACTTTTAAGTATTTGTGTTTGGGTGAGGGTTAGTTGTCTGCTGTACTTCAGGGACAAGATTGTCTGACAAATCTGACAAAACCTCTTCAAAGGTAAAGAAATTTGAATTTAATAATGTAATTCTAAAAGTTTTCTTTTATGGGCTGGGTTTGGGTTAGTGTTAACTTTAAGTAAGTATAATTACGTAGCTGTATATAAAAACAATTGAAGTCTATTTAGATAGTTTGGAAATGTGTATGTGCACATTTACTGTAGCTATATTTTGGATAAAAATTTGACACCCTCAAAGCTAGAAATAAGTAATAAATAAAATAATGTTTCATTTAATTTTCAAACTAAATCGTTTTTTTTTTTTTTTTAACATTAAATTTAAAGTTTCTATTATATGTACTGTCATTATATATAAACAATCAATGTTTATAGTGTGTCCTCATTTTTGACAGCTAGGCAAACGTATGTGTGCGAGTGTGTTTTTGTGTTCTCACATAGATCAGGCAGTGAGCACAGCTTGTGCCAGTGTGTGGGAACCTCAGGGCACAGTGACTGAGAATGGCAATGATGGATGTCCTACTCTCTCTCCTCTGTCTCTTACACTTCTGCTTTCTCTCGCTTTCTCTTCTCTCTCACCACGCCTTATTTCTCTTTAATTCCAGTTCTCCCACAAACAAATGGTAAATCCTGACATCACTGCTTCTCTAAGTCTCCATTGCAGGACTCAAACCATGTCTGAAGTCCACAGTGCTGTGAAAGGCGGCCATTGTGCTAGAGAAAAGTTTGGAGTTTTTGCCTATTTTCACGGCCGCACTACATAAGAAATGATCGCAGAACTACCCTGGGGAGCTCAGTGTCCATCCAACTGAATAATTATGCTGCTGTGAGCTTTTCACCGAAGCTGGAGAGTTTTAAAACCTTTGCAGAGCGAAGTGAGTGTCTATTTCGCATGGATGTCTAGGTGCTTTGGTTTAATAAAGCTGAGAATGGGAGAGAGGCCTTTAACACTCAATAAGCTGTGCAAATACCCCTGTCACAAGCGCTCAGTGGATCCTTCTGTGAAGGGACCGCAAACGACAATTCAGTCGAAATTGAACCATCTGTGGTTTTCTGTGTTGAGGAAGCTGCCAGCCTGTTCGTCACCATTGCCGTAGCCTAGTTTTTGAAGGCCAGGCCTGTTACAGCAATGTTGTCAGTCAGCTATGTAAAGTAATGACTTCACGATATGAATAAGAATAAATGCTGCAATTCATCAACCCGGCAAGGGTCCCTAACCGTCAAATGAGCCAATCAGCTGCATCCTTTTTTGATGTCATCACGCAATTTTCACTGCACATACCCACACTTTCACCCCTTCGTGGTCATAGTTGGATATTGAACTCCTTTGCTAGTTAAAGGGAGTTACAGTGTACAGTGGGGCATGCAGGTACCCCTAGAGGTCCCAAACCCCCTCCCCAGCACATCAAGCCTTACAGGGGGAACAACCACAGCCTTTGTTGGCTGCCCCATGGATCTAACACACAGTTAATATAGACTTTTCCCACTGCCTCTGCCAAAAGTCTGAAGTCATTTAATGAAGTGGCACTGAGTTTGGAAGGAACCAGTGTGCTTCTCAGTGCTGACAAAATGGAAAAAGTGGGCGCTGTGTGCGCAACACGGGGCCCTGATAGCAAGTCACCTCCTCAGTGCTGAACACAAGCACACCATTGAGACTGTGCAAAGATCCAGCCTTAAGCCTGACCCCCCCCCCCCCAACTTTCACCGTCAGAGCGATATGCATGCATAGTTGCACATATGTCCATGGAAGGCTATGAAGAAGGGGTAGGTGCCTTCTTTGTCCTGATGGTTATGGATCTGTTATTCAAGACCAGCACTTGGGAGGGCCGCCTGAAATGAATTCCTGGTAAAGGACTATTGGGCTCTTTGTATTTTATCAAATTTCTTTGACAACTGCCGATGTATTTGATCGAGCTTACAGATCTGAGATCATTGTAAATTCAGCCGTTGTTTGGATGGGTTGACTGAAATGAAGGGACATCTTTCACCTCAACTCATTGCTGTTTTTTAATCACTTCCTATAACTCTTGACGGAGTCTTTAGCTTGTTGCCATCCCCTATATATCTCCTTAGTTGCTTGGCTCCCATTCATATATCAAACAGTATGTTCACAGATTGCTTCCTCTTGCGCTTTCCTGTCACGCAGCTGTTTGGTTGCAAACCCCCTCCTAGCACCGCCAAAACCCCTTGAGTGTCATCTTCCCCATTTGATTCACAGTCCTCATCTGCCTCGCTCTCTCATAGCCCCACACTGCTCACTGTTCTTTCCCAAACCATTGAGGGACTGTCATCACACCAACTCAGTGTGTGTCTTTCAGAGGGTGCCTTGTTTTCATGGAGGCCGTAAGCCTTCTCATAAATCCTCACACAATGTGGTTTTGTCTGGGGTTCGGATTTTGAGAGCAGGGCCCGGATGCCTTGGCTCTATCTGCGGGGCTTCTTTGCCCTCTCCTCTTCGCCCCTCTCTCTCTGGCTCCACGTGTCTATGTGCCTGTAATGAGGCCTGCTGCCCAACACACACAGAAATGGAGTCATTCACCCTGCCTTCATTCAGCTGCATGCCTCTACTGTATGCAGAGTGCAGGATGGATTTATTCCAGTCAACGGCATGCCACTGTGCTCCCCTGCTTCCTTGTCGAGGGTCAAATGAAATCGTTGTCCTTAATCTTGATCCTCTTGGTTACTTGACTGAATTTATGTCAAATTTCATGAATGTGTCATGACCTCGGTCTAACAGCCCTCTCCTTTTTATCTGTTAATGTATTGATTTCTGTTTTGTGTTTGACCGCATGGCTCTGTTGTGTTTTCTGTCTGCCATGTGCTCCTCTGACCCAGCCTGCTTGTTTCCTCTTGCCACGCCTCCTTGTTTAGTCCTTGTCATGTTGATTGTCTGCACCTGTCCCTCATGGGTTCTTCCTGCTTATGTACCATGACAGAACAATTTGACTACTAATGGACCCTGCAGTAATTCGTTTTTTTCTGATTCTCTGGTTTGCCAAAGAGCTGCCAAAACTGACGGTGGGTGCTGCAGCCCCTCTTCCCATCACTCGGAGGAGGAGGAAGAGACGGCGCTCCACACCTGAGTCTGTGGCTGCCTGCCAGGAGGCAGCGGCCTTTCCCGCTGCCGACCGGCAGTAGGCGGCGGCCGTTCCCACTGCAGTGCTTCCGACCCTAACCCTAACCCCATCCGCAGGAGGAGGAGAAGGAAGCAGATTAAGGTGCCCGAGCCCCAGTCGCTGCCAGCACTCACAGCCACGGAGGCCGTTCCCCAGTCGCTGCCAGCACTCCCGGATATGGAGACCATTCCCCAGTCGCAGCCAGCGCACACGGCCACGGAGACCGTTCCCCAGTCGCAGCCAGCACTCACAGCCACGGAGGTCGTTCCCCAGTCGCTGCCAGCACTCCCAACCATGGAGGCCGTTCCCCAGTCGCTGCCTTGTGCTCACAGCCATGGAGACCATTCCCCAGTCGCTGTTTGTATTTGCAGTCAAATGAGTATAATTTGAAAGGCTGACTGCTGGACAGTGTGCGATACGGAACGACACGTGGAAAAACAAAGTACTGTATACCTTGCCTTTAGTCAGAGTTCACATCATATTTAAGAGGCTGTGAGGAAATGAAATGCAATCCATTCAGTATGTTGTACCGTTTTGTAATTGGGTATTGATTGTTCAGCCTGCGAAACGTGTGTTGTAACAAACTGATGTGACCTAGGACCTCAAGAAAGTAAGGCATATTGACAGTCCACTGATTAAAGTTTATATATGTTTGTTTGGTTGCCTAAGCTCTATGGTTAGCTCCAACTAATATTCTGCCAGATATATGTGCATGGGTTGGACTTAAGACCATAAACCAATGTTGCTGTGATTAGGACTGGGTAAATATATTGATTTTCCGATGCATCGCAGTCTTCATTTGATTAATCTTGATTCTTAAATCCCAAAATCTATCTTTTGCTCTATATACAACCCTCTACTACAATGAGAGAAAATTGTTTGCATTTGCAACCAAATTTTGTGCAAAGCAACTAAAAATGTGTTTGTGATAATGCAATGGCTTGTAAAAGTTCAGATTTCACTCACCAGTGATTGCATAGTTTAGTGGTGAAGTATTCAGCAGCAAGATCCATTCAGTGCTTGTTGAGAGTAAAAGTTTGTTTTGTCTCATTTCTTGTAGTGTGTCCAAAGAAGAGATCCACACGATCCATTTGTCATTGAATAATGTTATTTTAATACCCTTTCTATTCTTTACAGTCAGTTGTTGTTAAAAAAAACAAAAAAAAAAACATTTAATTCTAGTCATGCATAGCACAGATGAGGTAGAGCCATTTGAGTACCAGTTTTTAGCTTGTATTAAAAAAAAATCAATGAAAATACTTGGCATGTGTTCAAAAATTCAATGCAAATACTTGTAAATAGTAAAAATTATGCAATTAAACAATAAACATGAAACAAAATAAATAATATATGCAATATAATATATTGATGGTATACATGGATTTATTCTTTTTTTAAAAGCTAAAATGTGATTAAAATTTATGAGAAGCGAATAAAATATAATTATTTAGCGTAATATTTTCATAATGTGTCTAGTTTGAAGGTCCCTAGTATAATTAACAGCATTAGCTGGGAGAGAATTTATTTCATATTTAAGCAAAATAGACATTATAACTGAAATATACCCATATGAATTGATATCGAATCGTAATTGAATCATTTTGAGAGTTTGTGAATCAAAATCTAATCTAATCGGGAAATCTGTATCAATACCCAGCCCTATCTGTGATCAGAGAGGCCTTTGTCTGTTTCTGTGGGCGTGGCCGAGTGATGAGGGACAGCTGGGGGAGAATGATTGCAATCAGCTGGGAGAGGGATAAGGTGGAGCCAGAGCCACAGTTTGAGGGAGAGAGATGCACAAAGCCTGTCTGTGTTTCTGTGTCTTTATGTTTATACGTAGCTGGCTGAAAAGAAGTGCGTGTTTTAATGTGTTGCTGAAAAGCAACGTTTTTGTTATACAGTGTCAAGTGTCCATTAAATGTCTGATGTGTATTGTTCACCCGATCCCCGCTTCTTCCTTTCCACATTAAGAACTAGTCTGTTACATTTACATTATGTTTCTAGAGATGGATGAGCCCATTTAGCATGTATGTCTATGCTTGGCGAATGTTGGAATATGTATAAGAAGGGCTCGCATATCAAAGTGGCTGTGAAAGAAGAGCGTATGAGTTTTTCCACAAATTGTGGTTGAAGGCCTCTGGAGTCACCGTTTATCTCAGAAATGGCAGGTTGTTGTGCAATGTATTGTGAGATGGCAGGGATTTTACCAATTGTTGCATGACATGTAGGAGTACTCTACCATATCCCTCGAAGGGGTTTGTATGACTGTAGTTTATGCATGTTGAATAGCAGCACCATTTACAAGCTCTTCTTTGTGTTTCCTTTTTTAAAATGTGTATTTTATACAAACCAGGTAGGAGTTCTCAAAGGCGATGACTTCCGCTGACAAAAGCATTTGAATAAAAGGAAGTGTATCAGCTTTCATTTTTAAAGTCAGGCCCTGAACGGTAGCCCACATCTTTGACTTCTACACTAGGAATAGACTCAACTGATGGATCTCCATAGAAGGTGACTGTGTTTAGTTCTGGACCATGTGGAGCTCCTCCATAGGGCCTGTCTCTGCCTGATACACACTGACATGGAGTGTGTGTATAACTGTTGAAAAAGAAATACAATGTGTGCTTAGAGTGTGCCAGTTCACCAGTTTGGTGGTCTTCCTCTGAAGGCTGTTAATTAGTGCAGAATGCAGTCTACAGTTCCACTGCCAGCTCTGATGAAAAGAAGGAGAGAGAGGTAGAGAGAGAGAGATGGAGGGGAGGATACAAGGCAAAGAGTTGAGCGCTTGCCAAGGCTAAGGAATTTGTGATGGGTTTAGAGAGAGATCCCACATGCCCATGCGGAGTGTGGAGCCTTGTTGCACTAATGGCTTCTGACCTGGTTCAGCAGGGTTGACTGCAGAAAGCGCTCACTTTACTTTGAAAGCATCATAACATCGGTGTAGACATTGTGGCTCCTTACATCTCTGATTAATAATTCATGCCAACACTGGACATCAGATGCTTTTCCTGCTTGCACAAGAGACTTTACACCATATTGAGGTCAAGCCATGTGATGATGCCTCCGGTGACTGGCGCATTAGTCATGTGAGCATGTGTGACCCACTGCACACAGTTAAAAACTCCTTGCACTCTTTTGGCCGTGCTCCCTCCCAACTCGCTATGGCTCGTGAAGTCACTCGGGCCAAACAAGTGCACCCAGCACCAGCGAGAGACGTCTGAGAAACATCAAAAGCGCCTCTCACGTGTGGGCCAGGGACGTCTGCAGCCACCACTGAAACCTGGCCTTATTTAGAGCTCTCTCGCTTTGAGTGTGTCTGGGCAAGGGTCTCTCACGATGCTACAGCCTGATTTAGTTCCCGGCGATGATATTGCTCTTGTCTCTGCTCATCGTGCTCTATTTAAACACTTTTATGGAGGGTATGCTCTTTTAACTGTGGCCCCAACAATGTTGTTTCAGAACGACCCTCCTGTTTTAACTGCAATGTGTTTGGAAAACATTGGGCCTCGTGGCTTTGCTCTCACTCCCTCTAATCTGGGAGATATAAATGACTGCTGGCAGACAGACAAAGGAGTCTGCTTATACTTAAAGGCCATATAAGCTTTTTATCGAAAGAATGCCTTCAGACACACACACACACACACACACACAAACAAACACTCTTGCTTGGTGGCTTCTCTTAAACGAATAACAGATCAAAATGAGCAGACATTTGGCAGAACAAATTGAGGAGTATTCCTCCATGCCATTGCTTACAAAAGCACCTCTTCCTCCCTGAGGGGCCCTACATAGGCCTACCACCTCTGGAGCAAAGTTCAAGAGAACGGAAAAGGATATTATATTATGTTGGTTGGACACAAAAAGCACACAGCTTTGTCAAGTGGAGTTGGATGGTATAGGTCAGACTGATCACACTGTGAATTTGGCAACAGTATGATGAAAGTTCTTCTGCTGAAATCAGTCTGTACTTATTGAGATTAGAATCACTGGACCCCAGTGGCCAAAACTGAACAGTTTTGTTGAATGTATTGGCACGTGTGAGCTCCAGTTTGTGGGTGAAATGTTCACAGAATGTTCCAAAGTGAGTTGTATTTTATTTGTAAATTATGTAATTCAGTCAACAGGAATGCATATTTTATTATCTCTACTTCCTAACCCAAACCCTAAACCTAACTGTCAGTAGAGTAAAAATGAAATATTAAATAGAAAATGCAACCTCTGAATTGTGCTCACCAGTGTTTAAGTGATTGCTTTAGAGTTCTCAGAGGTTGCTCAGTAGCTCTACAGGGAAAGGTGACCACATTTGAAATGATGGAAATGTCTGGGGGATGGCTCTTGTCAGTAACTCTGCAGAATGGGGTTCATTTCAGGCTACATTTACCATGTTGAATAAGTACACAAAGGGCTTCCTGGACATTTCTCATGTGTCATATGGTTTACGTGTCCATCTTGAAACAATGCTGAACAACTGGAAATCCCTTCTTCAAACTTGCCACTTACCTTATCTTGTCCCGTGTTGTCTCCTGTCTTCCATACCTGCACTAGCTGTTCCATAGTACGTCCATTTATAATTTTTTTATTTGCTAATGATCTCGCTTATTAAATGGGGTTCTACACAGCCTGAGTGAATGGACTTGATACTGACTCAGATGTTAAACTCTTCTATTGTTCTAGTTTTTGCAAAATGGGTACAGCAAAGGAAACAGAGCTCTGGTCAAACAAAGCAGAATTTCTTAATTTGTCTAGTTTCCTTCCATCATAGTTAATTTTGGGCCACTGCTGCCCAGTAACAATGTAGTGAGCAAAGGAGCAGATGTCATATAGTATGACATCAAACCCACTCCTGTGCCTGCACATTTTTCCATGATGATTTTAAACTTGTTTTATTCTTAATAAGCAGCACACATTTGCAAACTCTGAGCTGTGATATTTCCTTAATGTAAGAACCCTTCTTGTACCTGGAATACAAAAGAAGAAAAAAATGTATACACACAAAGTAGGGTCCAAATCATCAAAGCCTAGAAAACCAGGCTGACACTGAACTATTTTAAACAACTTTGCTTGTGCCATAGAATATTATGGTGGCTATTCATTTGAAGCAGAGGCTAGTCATGCTGAAAACATTTACTCACAAAAAGGCTGTCATAACTTATAGTTATAGATAAAGTCAAGGATCAAGAAAAGACAAATTTTTAACAGATGTGTTAGTATGCAAGGAACAGTTTCTGGTCTCTTCGGAGGGAGGTTTTTTGTCAAATTTGACATTTCCCGGGAAGTGTTTGAGTGTTGTACCAGTCACTAGGCAAAGCTATATGATTCTTGGATCGGATATGAGACGTTAAATTAAAAAATGGTTTGTGTCTAGCCACATTTCGGTGAGCTTACTGACTAGAACCCCATTCTTTCACATCCTATTGTGTTTAAAAGGAATCAATGAGCAGGAATAGCATTAAGAAATGTTATTTTAAATTGAACTCACCACCACAATGCTAGAATGAGCTAAGGGATTTTTAGCACAATGCTATGTGGTTGCTAGGGTGTTCTAGGTGGTTGTCTACTGGTCCAAGTCAAAGACCCCTCCAAGTGTCTTTGATATTCTGGTTTTCATATATGGCTCGGGTCCCTTCTTCAGATATGGGATTTTAACTCGTTTTATCATCTGCCAGACAAAAATACAGTCACGCCCAATCGGGAGCGAAAAGTGAAAGTTTAACACATTGTGTTTGGGGTTTGTTCAAGCCCATAACCCGAAGTATGAGCCATACTTAATCTCAGGAGCCAAAGTAAGTTTATGCTACCTGTAATATTAAAGACAAACCTTCCTGGAGTGGTGAGAACTTTGACTGCATAACTACTGGCTTAGCTGTCTTCATTTCTTAAGACACATTTTCTTCCAGTGCTCGCATATGACAGTGTTGACTGTTTTCAGTGAAATCTTGCCCAGACATTGCCAAAGAGAGCTGTGTCCCACCCAAATACTAACCTAGTGGTGAGAGGAGAGACAAGTCTTCTCACCTCGTCTTCTCCCTATGGGGAAACACTTTATACTCCCATGAATTAGGCACAGACACGGTTTGTCTGGCCTAAAGCCCTCTTATTGCACATTGGCAGAGAGACACTTCCTTCCTTTTCTCAGCTTTTTCCCCCTTGCTCCTCTGTCCTTCAGACCCCTGGAGTGAAAACCTCAAATGTGTAGCGGTTTTGTACCTCTAATAATGCTAGGCTAATGAAATGTGACCACGCTATTACCAACAGTTTCAATTAGTGACTTTTAAGTGTCCTTTCCATTTGAAGAGGCTTCTGTGTCTCCCACAGAGCAAAATTACGGAAGCAGATATTAAGTATAATAATAAACCAAAGAAATGAAGAATTTTGACTAACTTAATCCTAACATTACAGAATCGAGAAAATTGTTTATTTTGACTGGAACTGGATCTTGGCTGGAAATGCTGTAATGACTGAAAGAATTGTGTAAATAATCGATAAATGTATAGCAGGCTAACATAAACTTAATATGAGTTTTTGTCCCAACAACCTTCAACACTGTCACATGTTTAAGACATTGTTGATCACTTGACTGTTATTTAAAACACAATGCATTATGTATCACTTAGGATGGCCATCTTTTCGCCACGTGAATACAAGACGTTTGAGCATACTCACTTCAATACGGGACCGGATTGGGGGTTTCCCCAAGAGTAATTTGTAGACCTTTTGGAGCGCTTGAGAATTTTGCCACTTCAGCATGGTTTAGCTGTCTGACTCGAGGGTTTCGCCCCTGAAAGAGGTATTAATTTTGGCCAAAATATGGAATGGTTGGCAAGCCTAGGATCATGATACTTCATGATTCAATATATTTTGATGCATTATAACATCATAACTGGTTGAAACTACACCAAATACGTGAGCGATACCAGCATGTTTCTAAACAAAAGAGTGAATTTTCTAGTTTGTACCTTGTAGAAGCTGCCCTGACTTCACTGAGAAGTTTTCATTTAGATGACCTGATTCATTAATGAAGTGTAGGGCATGACATGAAAACTCTTAAACCACTAAAAATATTGAAACAGATATGTAAATTATCAACGATATATTGAGATTTGATTTTTTTCTGCACAGCCCTAATCAAATATGTGTATATTGGCTGTGATATTGTTACATTGTGCAGCATTTCACTCTCAACGAGGAGAGAAAATTTACTTTGTTCTAAAATTGGCATGCTGCACCTAGTTAGCAACTAAGAAATTGAGGTCACTGGCAGCATTCTTAAATGCACAGGTAGTGGCAGCACAGAATGATAAAGTGTAGTCTATGGGAAGATGTGATATTTATTTATTTATTTTTTTATAGAAAAGCCTCTGTATCAACAGGCCATGTATAGCCTTTGGTCTACCAGTATACTTTACAGAGTTCACAGATTGTCAGGGTCAAATGCTAGATCGCTAACTTCTGTTAAAACACAACCACCTTAAACGTGACCCTCATTTGATGTGGGTCTGATTTGGTCGAGCGTCATTGTTCAGCACTGGACATCTCCATCACATAAATTAACACGTTCGCACAGCAACACACACTTACACACAGGACATTAGCGCATCAGCTAAGGTGAAACAGCACTTCTGTAAACATTGTATTTCTGGATGGTAAATAGAAAAATGTGTGTACGAAGTTTGCGGCCAGGCAGCTGCAGAAACACATCAGGAACCTGCACAGTGGCGTATCTCCAGCCTTTGTGTAAGGAATGGGACTCCATGAATTTATCACCTGCATCCCATCCAGCACATAGCTAGCATGCTTTCCCACTTAGCCGCAGGTCACATTTTTGTTGATCTTGCTACTTTGCTCAGTTTACACATTCAAAAATGCTAATAAAGTCTGACCTTCTACAAACTCACATGTTATGGTTACTGCCCAAGAAAGCGGTTTCACTTTGAGGTCAAAAGTCAATGTGATATTAAGACTGACCATTAACAGTACACATTCACAACAGTACACAACGGTCACCCAGGCCGCATGGAAAATAATGTTAACCAGTAGCCAAAAAGCAATTTGGGCATTGTTTTAGGTGGGTGTGGTAGGTAATGCAGCCTTTCTAAAATCTTGCCCTTCAACCTCCATGTCCCTTTCACTGTCTTGGTTCCCAGTAGATTGAGGCTCAAATAAATATGGCCTGATTCCTGTGACAAAATTTTCATTCAGTTGACAACAAACTCACATTCAGGTCTGACTCCATTCTGGTATGGAAACTCCAATTTTCACAATGCAATCTAGTCTTTTTTTCTTTTTTTTTTTTCTCATTGAATATTTTGTGTCTCTCCCAAATGTCCAGACTGACCTCACAGTGAAATTGGAAACAGTAGGTTAACTTTTCTTTAGCTAAAATCAAAGTGGTAAGTGCTGATGGGCTTATGGGCACGGGTGAGCTCCATTTTGCGGGTGTAACGTCCATGGAGGGGTGCCAAAAGCGAGTTGTGAACTGAGTTGATTTCAGCTGTACAGGCTGTAATTCAGTGAAGAGGAATGCATATTTTTATTAAATGAACTCCTAAACCTAACCATCAGAGGAGTAAAAATGTAATGTTAGAGGGGAAAAAATGCAATCTCCTAATCACACTCGTCACTGATTATGTGAACGTGATTACTTCTGGTTTCAACGTGGGATCAGAACACGTATCTCCAAAGCTGCTGACACAATGCACTTGCGGTTGTGCCACAGGGGAAGGTAAATATGTTGGAGCCGCTGCAAAAATGTCTGACAGGAGATGCTGCTTGTTAGTAAATCGGCATTATAGGCCGATCCTAGTGTACCAGAACTCTCAGTAACAAAATGTCACATTATGGAAGTTTAATGTGAATGCCATTTTACGGTAACTTATTAGATATATTTTAATCAAGCAGAAAGTTCAGATTCAGTCATCTCCATCTCATGCCACTACCAAAAAAATACGAATCAAACTTTTAGGATTTAGATGGGTTAATCCAACCAGAAAGGAATTAAGATGAGGCTACAGGTACTGGAGCTGCTTGGCACAATATAGGGAAGCCAAGCAAATTTCTAAACTGTTTAAATTTAAATTTCAGTGTTGTTGGTGTAAGTCTCCAGGCTTCTTAGTTGATTGCTCACACCCCCAGTTGGAATGCATTAATCTGTCATAACTCTCTGCTTCATATGTGTCCAATTAATGCAGTTGACAACACCCCTAAAGCAAAGAAAAAACAAACAACAATAAAACTGTAATGATTCCTTTTTTCTTTCTCTCTTAACACTGTTTGGCTCAGAATGAACAACAAAGCTTTTCACGGTGGCCTACGTCATTTGGTTACATTAACTCAACAGTGGTTTTGATTGAATGTTTGCCTTGATTTTGCTCTTTTGAATTAATTTATATTTCCATTACAACCAGCAATTTTGGGTTTCTCTACATCCAAGAGTGCATATGTAGATGCTTAATTTCGCCCTGTATTGCCTATATTGTGCCAGTGCTCATACAAAGCGTGAGAAATGGAGCTTGCTTCAATCATGTGTTTGGCTACAGTTCCAGTTGAAAATTAACCATTCCTTTGTTTGTCATCTCATGAGAATGTCAGCCAAATGTTTGCATCCTCTCTTACCTATAGCATTCTTACACATGAATCAGTTGTTACAGTGAATTCACAGTTGAAAACTGGATAGTGGTAGCGTAAATTGAACCAAAATGACCAGTTCATCATGGTCATGTCTCACTGGTTGTTTCATTACCTTGATATAGTGATTTTTTTTTTTTTAGTTGTCTCATAATTTTTGGCTGGCGAACAATAAAATGGGTGAAAAAATCTCATAGACTTGAATTGAAAGGGGGACCCGAGCCATATCTAGGGACCAAAATATCATAGAGACTTGGGGATGGGCTTTTTTTGACTTGAGCCAGTAAACAGCCACCCAGAACACCCAATAAACTACTTAGCAAGACCCTAGCAAACACCCTTGAAACCACTCAGAACACCTTAGGAATGAATTGGCGAATTACAAGAAAGTTGTCAGGCCAACTCCAAAATTGTGGCGAATTATGCATGGGCAAGCACCACTCACATTTTCTTCATAAACAGAAAACAAATCTAGTTATTACTGTTCTAACATTAGACAGTTTAAAACATTTAATAAAATCTACAGCTAAGGGACCGGGGCAGTGGTCTAAAATATGGACAGATGAAAGAGTGGTTCAGTGGTCTATGGTCCAAATCATAGATTTTATGAGGTGATACAGTCTGCATAAGCCTGATATCTGTGGTCCATTCAAGGCTGTTTAATTGGGCATCACTGTACCATAGAGCTTTGTTCTTAAATGCATAGATGTCTGAAGTGTATTATTCTGTAATTTTCCCCTTTTCTCCCAGGGCTTGGCTCTGGAGCAGATGGAGATATAGCTTCCTGTTACATAATCCTCACTATTATAAATTTTGACTTCATATGAGGTTTCCATTGCACACACAGGCTCCTGCACACTTCCACGTTCTGTTCTTGTGTAAGCCGGTGTCTCAAATAATGTACATAGCATACATGTTGTACTACTTAAACTATATGCTATGAATTCATCCATCTAGAATATGTGTTTTCTGAATTGAAACAAAGTTTTTGTTAATTACACAAGTGTTTTTCAATTTAGGAAAATGAAGTTTCAAATTCACGTCATCTTGTTTGTTGTTGCTACTAGCTTTAGCATATTAGCCAACCTGAGTCCAAATTCGAAACGAGTACTCAAAATTGCTTTTTACATATTTGGAATCACACAATGTGGGGTAATAACTGTAATAGTTAAACATTAAACTCACATTTGTAAAGTGCTATCATCTCCAAAAGTTAGTCGGGAGTTGCCACGTCCACCGTCTTGTCAGTTTTTGTTGTCAGGCCAGCAACACCCCCTGATAAACCTTCCCCTTCTGCTACGTAGGGAAAGCTGTGACTGTTGAGTGCATAAAATGTCCAACATTCCACACAACAATCCTTTTTTTTTTTTTTTTTAGTTGAACAAGTTCATCATCTCATTGCAAAATGGCATTAAATAGTGTAGAAGTATGCAAAATAGGACAGACCTCTAGCCTCCATCTAGAAGCCCAGAGACCATGTTGTCAAAGCATACGAGATCAGCTTCCCAGCTGCTTCCTTCCCTCCCCTGTCTCTTCTCGTCTCATCTCTCCTTCCAGTCATTTCCCTCTGGCCAGACATAGCTATCTTGTCCTTACTAGTTTTCTTAGAAACAGGGAACAGAAGGCCCCCTCAGCAGCCCCCCCCCCCCCCCCCCCCACCACCTTTTCCTTTCCTGGAAGTATGTTAATACACTCACATGCTAGTCTCCATGTTATAGTGGTGCGGGACATTTTGTATGCTAGCTGTGGCGTGTAAAACATACTTTGAGCTGTTTTGGAGAACTGCTATGTTCTACTTGCATTGCGTTGTGAACCATAAAGCTGTCAGCTGTTGGAACACTGGAATACACTGAGCCGAACATCCCAAATCAGTAAATGGAACAGCTAGAACTCAAAATCCATGCAATACTGAAGGGATGCATGCAGCAGAAGTACTGGCAGGGCTCAGGATGTTTCTTGGAACCAAAATCTTTTCTATTATGCATTTACAGCACAATGCACAAGAGGGCACTATGGTGGCTTTTTGCCTCACATGTTGTAAAAATCCCTTTGGTTACTAAATCTTGTGGGATTTGAGAGTGTTAATCAGACGTTCTGCGACTCAAAATGGTCAGTTGTACCACATGCTGTATTATATAATTGTTACTCAGTCAGTTCAGCACAAGATAATACACTAATTCACTTGATGAGCTTCCACATATTTCCGTTGGAAACTGGAAGTCTGGGCAGGAAATATCAAAGGGCTTGTTCATTTAGTAAATAATCAATCAGCATTAGTTATGTCACAGCCAAGAACCACGATTTGCTACTTGCTAGTCAGTTACAGGTGGTATTAGGGGAAGGGATATTCTCATTCTAGAGCATTTGATTGGACAAAAATCTGTTTAGTGCAACATGAGTAATCAATATTTTTTTATCCGTTTTCCCAGATGAGAAAGACTGTAAATTGTAAATGCACAAAGTGAATGTTGTCTAATTTAAGTAGTATGTATATGTTATAGTTTCCTTAAAGGAATATTTTGGGTTCAATACAAGTTGAGCTCAATCGACACCATCTGTTGCAAAATGTTGATTACCACAAAAATTTATTTAGACTTGTCCCTCCTTTTCTTTAAAAAAAAAAAGTAAAAGTCAATGTCAGAGTGAGGCACTTACTACAATGAAGTGAATGGGGCCAATTTTTTAGAGGGTTTAAAGGCAGAAATATGAAGCTTATAATTTTATAAAAGCACTTTCATTAATTCTTCTGTTAAAACTTGTGTATTATTTGTGCTGTATAGTTGTTTAAATTGACATTTTTACAGTCAATTGTAAGGTTTTAGGGTTTGTTGACATAACGTCGTCATGGCAACGAAGTTGTAAAATTGGCTGTAGTTCACACAGAAAAGGTTAGCAAGTGATCTTATCACAGTAAAATCATGTTAACACGCATAATGTTTATGTCTTGTGGCTATACTTTTGAAACAGTGAGTATTTTAACATTAAAACATTGGCCCCCATTCCCTTTCATTGTAAGTGCCTCACTGTCACCCAGATTTGTGCTTATTTTAAAGAAAAGGAGGGGTAAGTCAAAATAAATTTGTGGTAATCAAGATTATGCCACAAATGCTGTCGATTGAGCTTAATTTGTATTGATTTCGGAATATTCCTTTAAAGAAAACACATGTGGACTAAAAGCAACAAAACTCTTATTTAGATTTCAAGGGGTCTTTAAGAAAAGTCCTCATTGGACAGCCTAACTTGCTGCCTCATCAAACCTTGTGCTTTAAAAGCATCCTGTGGACATAAATGAGCCAGTGCACATTTGTGGCGCCCACTCTCCATCTTACAGAAATCTACGGTTGAAGGCCATGCATAGATAGGCTGCATTTTGCCATACAGTGCTGTCCTGACTTGCTGAACTCTATGACTTTTGCCAACCTTGTATTTTAAACCACCCTGTTTAATGTTCCTCTGGCCTGTTTTTTCTTTTTTTGGTATAATCAGTTGAGTTTATCAGGGGTTAAAGCACTGCAATCCACAGTCGTAATGTTTTGCATTCTTTGCGTACAGCTCAGCCACCACCAAGGTACTTTATCGACTATAATCAGCTGTTTTTTTTTTTGTTTTTTTTTTCTCAGTGAGTTTCTATAGGAAAAAGACAGTGATCAAGTGCCAAGCTCTTTGAACATCTGCCCAAATGATGTAAAAAATAGTCTGAGTGTGTGTAATATAAGCCCACATACAATGGGCCCAAAAAGTATTTGGACATGTGTGAATTATGCATTAAAAATAAAATACCAATCCATGTGACAACTGCAAACAAATGGTGCCTTTTCTCATAACTTTTCATATTTCAGAGCCATTTTTGCTTGGTTGATATTTTGTTACCGATTTATAATGCAAATGCATCCATACATTTTTAAGTGTGGTGCAAGTGTTTAAATACTTTTTTGGGCCACTGTACGTGTATGAGCTTATGTGTTTGCATGCTGAAGCGAAAAATATGTTTTCTGCCAATCCAGGACAATGCATATTTCTTAGCCGGAAACATTCCATTGACAACAAACACACGGGATTCACAGGACCTCTGGTCAATTATATGCAGTCATACCGAATTCCTTTGAGGACAGCACTCTGAATGCATGCAGTCATTAACTAGGGGTTTCCCTGCATGTTAGACATGCTTTATACTCTCATTGCTGTCGACTCAGTGTCACAGCAGATTTAATAAAGTGAATTCATTATTATGGTTAGGAAATGTACTGTTAGAGCAGAAATTCTCAATGAATAAATGTGGGATGCATTACCAGCTTCATCCTTTAGATGGAACTGGTGCATTCGTAATAACGGGCAGAATGGGGCGAATACTGCGCTGTATGCATCCTAAGGTTTGTACATGTGCAGGAGTGGAGTGTTTATGCTGTTTTTCTATGGGTGATGTTTATGGTGACGCTATAGTCGAGCCTCCCCATTCAGAATATTTACCCTTGAAAGTAAAGCCCTTTATACAAGGAAGAGTCCTTTTTTTTTGCTTGAGATACTGTTATCAGCCCACTATTTGGATGTAATTTAAACGGAAGTGGTGAACACTTTTTATTGAGGCATGTGCTGTGGGCATTTCCCATGACTTGACATCCATAACCTTAGTTCTGACTGTCAAATTTTTATTCATGTTATTTCTAAGACACTATGTTGGATGAATTTAGAAATAAACTGCAAAGAAATTCAACAAAGAAGTTTAATTCCTTTTCATTTCAATTTAGTAAGTGTTTATCCATTCATATTGTTTCATTCCCTCTGAAACAAATGATGTAACCTCAAAATGTTCTGTGAAGACGTCTGATTCAGTGTAACTTCAATACAATTGAACATTTTAAGCAAGGGCGTAGCCAGGAAATAACTTTTGGGTGGGCCTCAACAAAAATGGATGGGCCAAGTTTTCACCCAAATTTGTTTTTTACCTAATTTTCCTTAACAACAGAGAAGCGGCGCATTCAAACAGTTCTTTCACACTTTCAGAAATCAGAATTTATGCATTTGTAAACTATTTTATAAATATATATTTGAAGTCAGAGAATAATCTCTAATATTCAGGGTGGGCCCAAGCCCACCCTGGCCCACCCTTGGCTACACCACTAATTTTAAGTCTTGATGCATTAATATTGTTTCAGATATTCCCTCTGATATTAATAAAGTTGATAAAATCAACTAAAATGAACTATGTAAACTCAAAACAACTGTTACTGTTATTTTCTTTTTTATATTTACAAGAAATGCAAAGTCATCAGTTAGAGATCCATGAAATGGTTTAGGACAGTTTTATCATTTTCAAAGGTGATTTAAAAACAAATCATTACTAATACAACATTAATTTGTAAAGCAACAAGGCCTATCTATATTTGAAGATTCAAGAACGGAAAGCACTGTATTTTATATTATCCATTGTAAAGTGTGATGCTGTTTAAACAGTTTTTGGTTTCCAAAGATACTGTTATCAAATAGCCCAAAACTCAAATAACAGCTGCGAAAGCTTATTGTGACTCAAAGTCTGACAAGTTCATTTGAAAGTGTAATTGTTAATAATTGGAGTATTAACATTATTATTGGGGACAAGCCTTTTTTGAGTAGCCATATGGGGTGGCGTTAAACACCTGCCTAATTTTCAATATGTCTATGTAATTAACTTTTTATACGCATCATCAGTTCACACTGTAGTGGAGTTGGCGCTGGAATGAATTTACTCACTGACCGCACTAATTGCTCATTTCTTTTGGATTTGAGCGTTTTAAGCCAGGGAAGCTGCTTGTTGTATTGTTTGGGACTACAACATTCTTAAAAAGCTTTAATTTAGCTGGGTCTCTCACAGGTGTGGAGCCATCTGGGCCCCAACCGTTGAACCAACTTCCCGGGCAAAGGGGCCCCTATGCTTGCTACGTTATGCTTGCTGGGCTCTGTTGCTGTCTCGATTGCTTTTTCTCTATCTCATGTTTTCTCTGTCTCTCTTTTGTCTGTACTCAATCACATATTTTGATCAGATCACAGTATCGATAGTGCATCACATGTTCCCCTCTGTCCATTTCTGAAATGGAACTGAAATACAATCCTGACAATAATGGCTCAGGAATTCTTTGTTGAAGTGACGTTTCTTTGTTGCCTTATTTACTTCCTAATGGTAATCGTTCAGATGAGGGCGTAGAGTTATGCAATAAAATTTGCATATAGCCTACAGTGGCCCCAAAATGTATTTTGACACATAAGCCAGAGATGTATGTCTTTGCATTATGTAACAAAATATCAAACAAAGTGGATTTGTGTGTGTGTGTGTGTGTATATAATATATATATATATATATGTATAAAGGGACGTGCAAGACTAGTTGACTAAACGGTTCTGATGCTTCTAGTTGACACTGGAATAACTAGTCGGTTAATATTTCCCCCCATTAAACTGATCAACATTTTTACACAAACGTTTGGCTTTATATTTTTACAGAGACTGCGCTTAATTTACTGTCATATTAAGATTACATATTTTAAATACAATTAGTACTACAAATATTATTTAAAAAAACAGGATATCTGGAGCAGATACAAAGTTTCATTTCACCTTAGGCTGCGCGTGCTTCTTCCCTCTCTCACTCGCGGCGCACGCAGGAAAATGTCCTCTCGCTAGACAAGCAAACTCAGCAAAGTAGCTATGATATCACTTCGGTGGTGGTGCAGGAATCGGATTTCCAAAGTCCCAATGGATGTTTTCACATTTGAGTCTTCTTTAAATCTGTGAGTGCTTGTACGTTATTTTTCCGCTGAGCGGGCTTTTTTAAGTGCAGGATAGCTGCCTTAGGTGAGTCAAGTCCTGTCTTTCATCGGACCATGTCGACGTGTTAATTTTGCTCATCAAAAAATGTATGCTTTTGAATAAGTAGCCTAGAAAATGAATCTCTACTGGTCCTGCACTATTCATTCAATTGTTTTCAATAAATATGCCTAACGATATTCGCTAACGTTGATTCAGTTAATGCGTGTCATGTTCTATATTTAATGTACAATGATCATAATGCATGTTGCAGATAAATGCCCCTTTTCAGTGGATTATAGTGTCTGATTTGGAATAGAATAAGTATTTTAAATGGTTTGCATAAACAATTTTTTTTTTACTGTTCTCTGAAGGTTGGTTTCTTTTTAGACTACCTGATTTTTCGATTAAATGTCAGTGAAATTAGTCGTACCACACATCCCTAATAAATATATATATATATACACAGTACTGTGCAAAAGTCTTAAGCACATAAGATGTTTCACAAAAGCATTTGTCTTAAGATGGTTATTTATATCTTCAGCTTTAGTGTGTCAGTAGGAAATATAAATGTTAGACTCCCAAACAATACTTTTGCAAATAGAAGGGAATAGAATAGAAGAACAGGGAGCCCTGCAACAGATGTCATGGCCCCCTCAAAGCCCCCCACTGAACATCGTGTCAGTCTGGGATTACATGATGACAGATGCAATTGAGACAGCCTAAATAGATTGAAGAACTATGGTGAATTCTCCAAGAAGCTTGAAACATCCTATCTGCCAACAACCAAGAAAAACTGTGTCCAGGTGTACCTAGGAGAATTGGTGCTGTTTTAAAGGCAAAGGTGGTCACACTGAATATTAATTTAGCTTTTTTATGTTTACTGGACTTTGTATGACATTAAGTGATAAATAAAAACTATTTATGGCGTTATTTTTGAAGACATCCTCACTATGAAACATTTTTCACAAGTGCCTAAAACGTTTGCACAGTACTGTTTGTATGTATGTGTGTGTGTGTGTGTGTGTGTGTGTGTGTGTGTATATATATATATATATATATATATATATATATATATATATATATATATATATATATATATATATATATTATATTTATTTGCAAATTCCACTTTGTTTGATATTTTTACTTTTTGGGGGCCACCTTTTTACATGAACTTCATCTGTTTTGGATTTGCTGTTACTACTGCCAATGTATCGTATAGGCCTGACGTAAATGTTACCTTATATGCTACTCAGCAAGATGACATGCATAGATGCCTCCTACCATTAACCACACATTTCGCTAGAACACACATGGTCAAGTTCTAACCTCATTTGTGCTGTTGTTTCCTAACATGTGAGTACTTGGAAGTTTACAATCGTAACTCTAAAATAGAACATTAAGATGTTCACTATGAAGTGGATCGGGGCTGACCGTATTAGAAAATGGAACCTTATTTAGTTGATTTCTTTAGAAAGATTTGGATAGATGAGATCTATGCAACGGATGACAGCATTTGATCCTGGTCCATCCATTTGGTTTTGTTTGTTTTCCCTGATTAAAGGAATAGTTTACCCAAAAATGAAGATTCTATTATTGTTTACTCACCCTCATGTCATTCCAAACCTGTATGACTTTCTTTATTGTGTGGAAAGAGTTATCTAGCTGAATGTCCAAGTTGCTCTTTTCCATACAATGAATATGAATGGTAATCACAGCTTTCCCTAGTCCCCATCCACTTTCGCTATATGAAAAAAGAGCAGTTCAGACATTTTGCTACCTATTTCTTTGTGTGTTCCATATAAGAAAGAAAGATATACAGGCTCGGAGCGATATGAAAAAGGGTGAACTATCCCTTTAACATTTGTTAAGTGAGAATTGCCATGTCTGAATCAAACTTGCAGGGTTGGCGTTGGGTATATTTGAGTGTTTCTCAATAAAATCAAGATCCTTTAGCTTTTTGGCAACTGTTACGTCTTGCCACATTACATGCATAGAATCTCATACCCTTTGTTATAAAACATCAAAAACAGATGCAATATAATAAATAAAAAATGAGTTTTTCATGTCTGCAGCAGTTATGTGGCTGTAAAGAAGATTAAACCAAAAGTATCTCACACGTCCGGTTCTAGGTATTGTAGTATTTCTTTCCTAAGCAGCCTTCTCAGAATTTGAAGCAGTTGATGTTACGATTTTATCACGCATTTGTTTCCTCCACTTTTGCATCCATATTGAAATGGGTGGTGAACCAAATACAGCACAAAAGACAACAGCTGACATGCCACTGCCGATGTCATCCCCCCTGCTGCCTTTAAACGCACAGCACTCATGAATAAGCAGTTAGGAAGGTGTCCTCACCTGGCCCCTGTCTGTGGCTTGTGGCACTAGACGTATTGTAAACATTAGACGTATACCTGATAACTGATGATTATAACAGATTGGCACCAAATGCAGAAGTTAAGCAAGTATATTAAAATAATAGAGAACATTTTCATTTGTTGGGAAGAGTGGAATGTGGTAGGCCAATTTGATTGTGTAATAATTACAGTTCATTAATACCAGGTGTCTTTTGGAGCCAAATGAGCATCTGGTGGCCAAACACTTTGTCTAACTTAAGAGTCGACAGTATGTCTGCGAAAACTCAATTTTAAAGTAAATAAAAAAGTATTTAGTGTGATTTAAATAATACATTAACATATTGTGTTCATGTTGGCTTCAGTTTGTTCCTAAATTAGCTTGTATAAATTTGTCATTATGGATTAAACACAATCAATTTCATTTACAGTTCTTCTAAACACTTGTTTTTGTTTTACTAACAGAGTATGCCATCTATAACATTATTTTTTTACATTTTTTTACATTTACATTTAAACAAGCAGGAAAGAATAAAGAAACATTATACAGGAAATGGTTTAGAAACAAGATTGCCAGGGTGGTTCCTGTTTATGACATTTTAGCCTTTATTCTATCATGACATCACTGAAGCCGTTGGACTTTTTAATAGGAGAGTCACATGACTTCAGTTGTGTTCTCTGTTACATGTGGAATACTGCTTTCTCTGTGTAATTATTGTGAAATGATTAAAGAAACAAAAGGAATAGAGTATGTCACGTGTTTAATTTGGAGAATAAACTATTAAATTATTACTTAATTATTAGAGAATTATTACTTAAATAATCATGCTCACATAATTAGAAATGTAAATTAGGGCTGGACGATATGTCTTAAATTATATCTTCATATTTTTCAGCCTGTTGACGATATTCGATATATATCTCGATAATTATGTATTTGCTGTAAAATAGCTCAATAGTGGTGTTTTTTTTTTTTTTTTTTAATCAGAGGAACCATCATGTCATCCAAAAAGCCATTGTAGCCAAGTAGATTAACTATTTTAAAGACATTAAATAAAAATCGAATAATTAGTTTTTCATTAAATAAACACAAGGGAGAATGAAATTCAATCATTTTCATGATTTGCACTTCATATTTATATTTCATACATAATGATACATAGTAGCTTAATAAAAAGCATGTAAAAGCATTACAATAGCCTTCAAATGTTTTTACTGTGCAAAGCAACTTCACTGATTTATTTTTTGAAACCCCAGTTGAACATTGCATAAAACTAAATTATTACTGTGGGTCAAATCAGGTTGATTATTATAATATAATTCAGAATTATCATTATTATTCTGATTATTAGATTTGCATTTTACAAAACTAATATATTTCTGTCCTGTTTACTTCATCTACACCTGGGGCTTTTATTTTGACACTGAAAAGTCAACGTGTATTTGACAGTTTACAGTGTTCTTCATTTCCTGAAATACTGTAATCTCCTCCTTTTCTGTTATACAGTGTCACGTTTGTAGATTTGTATATTATCTTGTAGTGGTTAGTTATGTTTGGAATTGCACGAATGCTTGAACCTGCATTACTTTGATTTCACAATGCACGTGAACTGATCTGAGAGAGCCGCCCTTGCACACAGATGAGCGTGTCACTGGTTTGTTCTGAATCACACACAGATCATGTTTATCTGTCTTTAAATCACAGCCTTTTGTGGATTAATAATCATATATGACCAACTTGCCATTTTCATGTTATTTTGTTTAATTGTGCAGCCCTGAAGGATCGTGAAATTAATCTACTGATGTGCTCTTTATGAAACTTAATGGCCAAATGAAAGCACCTTTAAATCATCGCAATATTCACAATATTGGTCAATTTTACATCGTCAGCAAACTAATCTCGATTATATAATTAATATTCGATATATCGCCCAGCCCTACTCCAAACATGGTAGAAAAGCAATTTATTATATTAGAGAAAAATCTTAAATGAAAGTTTGAAGCTAACTTTTTTTAATTAATTATTTAAAGAATAATAGTCCATAGTACTATTCTGTTTCTTTATAATTACTTTTTTTTCCTTTTTTTTTCATTTGATTTCTTTTTAAATATTTTATCACTGTATTTAATGTCACATTTTCTACTAAAATCCTGGAAATTCTCATGGGATTCCTTTTAAAGACTGTTGGCAGTACCTGGTGACACACATTACCAATATACGTATATGCAAGACTAGACTTTCTGATTAGTCTTCTACTCACAAGCATGCTAAAGTCATGGAATAAGGAGAGATCGGAAGGAGGTTATCCATTCACCCTAAAGCACAGCCGATTGTGTAGTGGCACCTGTCTTATATAGAATGAAATGGAACCATATGTAAGCAGTTAATTTTGTGTGTGTGCGACATCACAGGTTTCATCCAATTCCACTGATTGCCCTTGAAAATGACTTGATCAACACAAAAGTTTGAGTAAAAGTAGTTTTAAAAGTAGTGTTTGTTTTCAAATAATTAAGAAATCATTTGCAATATGTTCCTCACTATAATTTTGAGATCTAATAGAGCAAATAAAAAATAAAAAAAAAATTTTTTTATACACAGCACAGATAGGAACTTACAGTCTAAAGAAATTTGAATTTAATGAAACAGTCATGTAATGCAGATTAGTCATTCATCCACACCAGTGATTCAACCCACACCATTTTTCTTCATCCCTTTTTCATGCATATCTGCATTCACATTGTGATGGAATTACCATAATTATGTGCATTAAATAAAATATGCATTAGTAAAAAAAATTATTTGTTGTCAATGACAGCAAAATGTATAATCACTACATTAATTCACCTCTATACAGTTCGATAAATATAAATAAAAACAGTTCATTACAAAGAAAGCATGTACTAGCTGTAATAAAATGTTAAATCGTACAGAAATATTTGTTGAGATCACTGCCATTGTGGTTCTTTTTACATGATGTCATAATAATCATGTGAGAAAAGTAGCAGCTTTCATAAAATTTTTAAGATGTAATTACGAATTAGATGAAAACGTTAATGGTTTTTACAAACCTGACACTCGTTATTTTGGTAATTCCGACATGATGTGTGAACACGGCATTAATTTATCATCTAAATATGTTTTGTCCTTTATCCAAATAGGAGGTGGTTTTATAATCCCCCTGATCGTTTTTGGCATCCGATCAAACCTTGCTTTCGATTTATCAATGTGTCAAGTCTCTCTGCAAACTTGGTACCTCATGCGAAACATGCCGACTAAGCTCCCAGATGCAACGCTGAGCAGACCTGTCATATGTTTGCCAGTGATTTAGTCCCAACCCTGGAAGTTCCTCAGTGTTAAAGACCACCTTGTGTCTGTCTTCTGTCTCATTGCAATCTGGGAGGGCTTCAGCTTTAATCAGGTGTGCTGTATCTTTGTGCCTAGCAGTGCTGAAAACAATCTGAGCCAACCTGAAGGGTCTTGTCTAGCAGTTTGCCAGGTTTATCCCTGTGGAACGACTGGATCAGATGTGGATTAGAAAAGGAAGAAGGCTTTCCTTTGCCTATCTTCAGTCGGATTTAAACGAGATTGGGCTCAAAACATTTCACACATGCTTACATTTTAACTTTAAAAGTAATGCCTAAAGTAGGGAAAATTGCGGGAAAGCTCTTTGAATATTTCTAGGCTGTTTGAGAGCATGCACAGATGTCTATGTTAACCAAACACTCTTGCTTTTTTTCTTTCCTAATCTTGACATTTATGAGGCTCTGTTTTAGCTGAGAGATGAAAGTGGGGCGGGGGAAGTGGGACGTTGGCCCGGGCAGTGGGTGGTCCTGATGTGACAGTTGCCCTGTTACTTATGTATCCATTGCGTTCAGAAAGTCCGAACACTGGTCTTCTGAGACCCTTTAGCTCCTCCATCAACCTTCTACTCAGATTTTATGGCCATCTGCTGGTTAGCGGCACTGATCGCATGGATTACTTTTCAGTGGTGGGCCGCCACATTTGACCTGTGCTTTCCAGGTCGTGACCTTTACCTCATTTCCTTACACGCAGCCATTCTGACAGCAGGGTTCAGTTTATCTGATATCCCCCCTTAGTGCTACTGCAAAGTGCCAAGTTTCGGGAAGCAGACCACTTAGCTTTGATACTTCAGTTTCTGTTTTGACCCCACTCTGTCCTCACCAAGCCTGGATCCATCTGGACAGGTCTGCGCTAGTCTAACTTCCCACCACCCAGGCAGGGAATACCAAGCATCCCATACAGGGAACCGCTGTTTTTTTACTCTTTACCTTTCTCCTACCTGCTGAAGACTGTAATTTCTGCACCACTTGATTCACCAAATGGAATTGCAAAAATAATGACTTGCTCTGTCAAACAGATTGTCCCACCCTAAGTACAGCCATTGGTTGACCCAAACAGATTGTCCCACACTAAGTACTGCCATTGGTTGAGCCATTGTTGCTTGTCGGGGTGCTCAAAGAAAAGCCAATATTTTGATAGTGCCACAGTGTTATGCATTTCAGCTTTAAATTAATTTGGAAAAATATAGCCATGTTTGAGAGCCTTTTTAGCAAAACTCTGTCCATACTGTTAGACACTTAATCCTCATTCCATGACATCTCCGATTCCAGTTCTCTAGCTATGTCCAATTACTGTAATGCATAATAAATAATTTGCTATGTAATGCTGGAGGTCTTGTTGGTTCTCTGAGGAAGTTTTCCCAGAGGAGCTTGTCTGGAATCTGGGAGGCTCTGATGTCTGGGTTCAGACTGACCTCAGGAATCTGTCAGTGGCCTTTGGAGCCAGAAGTTTTTGCACTCATAGCTTCCGGCTCACAATCAGGGTTTCTAGAAACAGGCAATGGTGGTTGTGCAGAATTGAATTGAGAATGCTTCTCAAATTTACAATTAGATTTGTGAGATATGAATTTGATTTTGTGATAGCAAGTAGGATACTGTAAAAATCCAACTTCAATTTTGTCAGATAAACTCAATTTTACAAGTTAATCAAACTATATAATGTAGAAAAAGTTGAAATTACTTAATCAAAGAAGTAAACTTTTATGCCATTCAAGTCAGAGCAACTCAACTAACAGTGAGCACATATAATGTCAAATTTGGTGGTGAAGGTAGAACTGACAGGCTTTTGAGCATGCTCAGTTTGATCACTGCTGCTCAGTCCTGAGGAGGCCATTTATGGCAGAATAATCTCCACCCTAAACTTTGACCAACTGTTTAGTAACTTGGTGCGGCTGACACATGATTTTATGTTGAAATGTAGATCTGCTTAATAAAGAATATCTTTTGTTTATTATTTTCAAGAATATTGAAAATTATGGACAGCTGTACTCAAAAATGCACGTTTACTGAACTTAATAATCATTAATATTTTTAAGTTTGCTAAACTTAAACAACTTGCTTCACTTATTTAAGTTCACTCAACTTTTTATTTTTTACAGCATAGAATTGTAATTCTAACTGTACATTTGATTACATTTAATAAATTAACCTCCTTTTTATTGACCCTGATGGATGAACACTTATTTTCCCTGAAGGGTTTTACCTCAAATTTTGATGTTAATTTTTCTAAAGTTCTGAATATTTTTGATAGTTTTCATTTTGACAGTATTAAATTAGTTTAGAAAATTTTGTCTAAATACTTGAGAAAATGTAGCAGGGAATATATTGGAATAATTAGTAAAAATTATGGATGTTTTTATGTTTTGTCGCAAAACGTTTTTGTGACTTTCATTTCAATTCAGTACATGCCTCTTCCTATCATTCCAATTCCACTTAATCCTCCGCTGGAACATGGCCAATACAATTCAAAATCGAACTTATTATTTGAAAGGGAGCCAGTTCTTACATTTTGAATTTTTTCCCAACTCTGGTCTAGATCAGAAAGAGAAGGGACAGAGAAAGCAGAGGGGTGGCTTGGATACACAAGACTGTATATCAGACGAGCACAATGCTGTCAGCCAAAGGAACATCTGGGTTTTTCCCTCCAGACAATACTGACATGGATATACACAAACATGGCCAAGGGGACATGCAGGAAACAGACAAAATGGAAGAATAGTTTGAAGTTTATGATTTGAGATGTGCAAAACAAATATTTTTGAAGTCATCTAGTCGGTCTGGTTTCATGTTCACCTGACGATCGGATGCATTTTTAGGGAGTATTTACATGTTCTTACATTCAAAAACAGCTAGACGGAGCCATCCCTACTCTGCTCAAGCTTTTTAAAAACAGACCTACAGGCTTTGTCAGACCGAGAAATTGTTGGATTCCTGTAGCACCCTGCAGGAAGGTTGCCTTTGAAATTTACAGTGGAGTTCTTCTTTTGGATTCCACAGGAAATATGTGCGTGGAGGTTAAGGTGGTGCCTTGGGCCCCTGGCCTTGTGAGACGCATCAGCTGGGAGGCAGAACAGAGAGCAAGGCTTTTCACATCGTCCCACCCACAGGTGCTTAATGTGCCATAGTGAAGGACACTACCGCTTACCCCCTTCTTAATACACATTCCATATTCACAGAGTACAGTCTTTACCATGTACATGCCTTATAATATAACATAAAAATCGTAATAAATAAATACATTTACAGCCACAGTGTTACACGCTTCAGCTTTAAATGAACTTGGAAAATAATGGTAAAATATAATCATGTTTGAGAGCCTTTTAAGCAAAACTCTGTTGTACACATAATCATCGTTCCATTGAATCTTCTCTGATTCTAATCTTCTTGCTTTGTCCAATTACTGTAATGCATAGTAAATTAATTTTCATAGTACATTAAAGTCATGATAAATAAATGAAAACATTTCAGCAACCAACAAGGAACCAACCAAGTGAGCAACCAACAGGCAACCACCCAGAACACCCTAGCATTGTGGTGGCGAGTTTTGCACAGGCAACTGTAATATTTTCTTCAGAAAAAGTAAAAATCAGGTTTTAAACTGCTTAACACATATTTTGATTTAACATAAATTAAGTCTGTTGACCACCAATAGGCTAAATTAATTTTGCTAGACTTAGTGTTGTTAACGGTACTTTTCAGATTTTATTCAAATGTGATCAAGAAAATTATGTCAGGTACACCAAATGACTACTTTGATGTTCAGCCCCAAATGTTTGATCAAATTTTGTTTTGTTCGAGCACTGATTGAAGTTTTTGTATGCTCTACTAATGCATTTGATTCGATTATGAGTTTCCAAGACAGTTAACTACTACTTTTTGTCTGTTATCATGTGATTAAACATATAATGTCAAACACCAATATGTCATGTGTTTGGTTCTGTACCAGAGGATGCCCGATAACAAAAACTCTGGCCATTGTCACTGCCACCATCTCGCTTTCTAACTTGCAGACTCTTTTAGATAGTCTAGATCAGAGAGGAGAGGGGTTTTAGTAAGCGAGTTTCTCCACCCTTCTCTCATGTGGTATGTGCCCAGGGCCCAGGCTGGCAGGGTGGAAAAAGCCCCTATCACCCAACCAACATAGACGCTCACACTTTGCTTGCTGTGGTGTTCTTGTTTTCCCTCCTCTTTTATGCCCAACAAGAATTTCTGAGAAATCCACCTTTTCATATTTCCTTTGCCTTATAGAGCAGAATCAAAGAAAGTGGTTTGCAATCTCTCGCTGTGCAGTGCTGTTCATCTTATAAGTTTACCATGAAAGGCCCCTTTGGCAAAGAGCTGCCAACAAACTGATTTGCACCAAAGACCTCGGCCTTTTGCTTTTCTAAACCTGCAGTGCCACTGAATTTATGACCTTTAGATTTATCACAGCTTTTATGTGAAATAACAGTGTCTCGTTTAGTTTATTCTTAGTTAGCCAACCAAAGTCTAAGTTCAGGTAAATGCCCTAAACGGTTTTCTTTCATTGGGTAAAGGTCATAAACAATTGAAGCAAAAACAGATCATCACAAATAGATTTTTTCTCACTATCCTGATTTCACTCTGCATGTAAACACCTTTACCAGCATTCTGTTTGCTCATTCAGTGTTCGCATGTGGTGTGTGCATGTCAGTTTACGATTTGCCGTCAAAACGCGAGAATATCCCAATGATTTTAAATGTCATGTAAACACTGATTTCTTGCATTGTCGGGCTAAAGAATGAGCTGCTTTGTGAAAGTTATCAGAATAATGGTGTGCAATACCCCCCCCCCCCCCCCCCATTCCTGCCATTATTCAGATTAGTGGTGGAGCAATATAGGTTTCTAAATGGATGATTCTTAAAAAATTACATGTGGTTCCCCCCAATCCTGAAACATATTTGGTTTGAAGTGGCTTAAACAATAAGGATCTGTGCTAAAATTGACTTTGGAACTATTGTTCAAGCAACTTCTGCAAGGGGTCCAAAGTCCAAGGGGTCAAGTTTTAGCTAATTAGCATGGCCCAGTTATCTCCTACTGGTTGATGCCATAAATGTTTTTTTTTTTTTTACTAACAACATATAAATTGTAAATATAAGCTTAAAATTTACTCTCTTTGCATCATTGTGCTGCCTTTGACTTCACAGCTCAGGATAGTTGCTAAATAAGCTAGCTAATGGCTAATAAAGTAACATTCTTCAGCCTATAGTGTCTTTTATAGTATGCTTCTCATAGTCCTGAAGGTTTCTTGTGGGTTTATGGGAGACTGTAGCTCCACCTGACATTGCTGGCAGGCACAGAACTTTGGGACTGTTCCCATGACTTTCTCTCAGTTCCCACTCCTCCACTCCATGACTCCCTGCTCCCCAAACATCAGCGTAAATGAAAGCTACATTCCTCCACAGCTCAGTTCAGATTACCTGCTTTCTCCAGAAAGCAGACTGATGTGCCCATGTGATGCGGATATCAAAAATATGTAAGATTCCAGAATAATCTTTCTTATTCATGTACATATAAGCTCTTAAAAACTTTGTGAACTGCCTCGCTGCCTACTGCCTACATAGGCAGCTGTCTTCCAAGTCAGCATCTTAAACATCATGGTACTTCCATAAGTGACTGAATTGGAATGTTCTAAATAGGCAGCAACTCAACTTGCAAATGATTTCAATACATTTTAACATTTCAATACATTTGCTATGCAAATAGCACAACACAAATCCAGTATTAAAAAAATAATAATAATTTTGATGCCTACCTTTGGAACAGCCTTCAGCTCTACCCCTATGATGGTTTAAAATGCTTCTTTCATAAGCAGCTCACTAGGTTTTGGAACAGAGCAATAATATACTACACGTGCACATTATTTTATTTTATTTTATTTCTTTATTTTGTTTGGTTCACTTTGGGGCATTTGTGTGAAAGGACAGTAAGTTGAGCCTATAAGTAGGCAGTCACTTTGATCATATTGTCATGCCTTCATGGAAAGTCTTGAATGGTTCCAAAATATAGGCTTTATTCTGTTATGTAATTTTAGACCTATTCATGTAATTTAGAGGAACAAAGCTGTGTTTTCAGTTCAAGAATTTAGGATACTCTCATTGGAATCCATTTCAAATTAGTTCAAATGTTGATGTGTGTTATTTCTGTGCTTTAGTGGCACCAAACAGAAATTGTAAAAAAAAATCATAACTGTTTCAAACAGGTTTCCTGAACATTCCCTCCCATCTTCCATTGGTCAACAAACAGATAGCTCTGCCCGAAACTCATTCTTTTGATTGAGCAAATTTTGATGGGCTTGTTAGGTTTCTTGAGGAGAATTTAACCTACGATTGGCTCACTTTTAACTGTCTCTTCATATTAGCCTGAAATTTTAATGCTGAAAAAAATTAATTCCTCAACTTTAGTGGTTTATGGTCTCATGTTACAATTGAAAGTAACATCTACGTTATTAACAGTGTGGTTGGGTGATGGGGTGAGTGGAAATCCGATCAATCCTATCAGATATTTGGCGGTTGGGAAGAACATGTTGGAGCATCACTCCAGGAAAACACACTGAATATCAACAATCATCTCTTTGGTCAGAAGTTCATCCATTCCGCATTCTTGACTAAGGGATAAAGCTACCCTAATCCCTTTTACCAGGTAGCCAGAGTTGGCAAGCGCTGCCTCCAGAATTCCAGCGGCATTCCAGGTTGGGGAAGTTGCTAGGGGCCTGGCTGCATGATGCCGCACAACAAAGGAAAAACTCCCATTCAAAGCAGAGTAGGCTTTTAAAGTTCTGTGAGAAAGTCGGCTGCCACTGAGACGGGTGTCATGTGGAATGTGACACATTGAGGAGGGCTTTAGGAGCCGTCGGCGCTCAGAGAGGAAAGGGGCCGTGTGGAGCCAGGCTGCGGTGCCAAACCAGGCAAGAATCCTGATGTGACTGGACTAGGCTATGCTTAAACACATAATGAGCCAGGCTGCAGTGTGACACGAGTGGAGCGGATCTGAGGTGAATGTCAACTCCCCTGTCAGAGCAACCCAGTGGAGCTGACAGAGGCACTTGGCACACAGCTACATTGCCTGACCTACTCATGACAGAAGTGAATAACATTGCACCTGTTTTAACCCTTCATGAACAATAATCTTTACAGTGCAAATGTTTAGAAAGTGTATAGAAATTTGTGGAATAAAACTGTTACCTTGGTAGTAGCCACCACTGTTTTCCAAAACAGAAATTAAGATTAAATAAAGATTCTAAAAGCCTCTTACTCTAGAGGAGATCCCATATACATTTTATAATGATTTAAAAAAAGATAAAGTTTGTAATGCATCTAGTCTTGTAAAAATTATTAAAAACATATGTTCTTTTATCAAATGTTCTTTTGCATTTTAATATACACCGATCAGCCACAACATTAAAACCACCTGCCTAATATTGTGTAGGTCCTCCTCATGCCACCAAAATAGCACCAACCCGCATCTCAGAATAGCATTCTGAGATGCTATTCTTCTCGCCACAATTGTACAGAACGGTTATCTGAGTTACCATAGACTTTTTAGTTCAAACCATTTTGGCCATTCTCTGTTGACCACTCTCATCAACAAGGCATTTCTGTCCACAGAACTGCCTCTCACTGGATGTTTTTTTGTTTTTGGCACCATTCGGAATAAATTCTAGAGACTGTTGTGTGTGAAAATCCCAGGAGATCAGCAGTTACAGAAATACTCAGACCAGCCCATCTGGCTCCAATAATCATGCCATGGTCCAAATCACTGAGATCAAATTTTTTCCCCATTCTGATGGTTGATGTGAACATTAACTGAAGCTCTTGACCCATATCTGAATGATTTTATACACTGCACTGCTGCCACACGATTGGCTGATTAGATAATCGCATGGATGATTGTTGGTGCCAGACGGGCTGGTTTGAGTGTTTCTGTAACTGCTGATCTCCTGGGATTTTCACGCACAACAATCTCTAGAATTTACTCAGAATGGTGCCAAAATCAAAAAACATCCAGTGAGTGGCAGTTCTGCAGATGGAAATGCCTTGTTGATGAGAGAGGTCAACAGAGAATGGCCAAACTGGTTTGAACTGACAAAGTCTACGGTAAATCAGATAACTGCTCTGTACAATTGTGGTGACAACAGTTGGCACTGTTTTGGCGGCACGAGGGGGACCTACACAATATTAGGCGATGGTTTTAATGTTGTGGCTGATTGTTGTAAATTATCATTGTAGATGATTTATAGGCATTAAGTATCAATCAGTGGTGTCTGGTTGCTTTTATTTATGACCAATGCAGGGCCGTAAGTAGGGGTGTAAATCCGATATTTCATCACAATACGATCTTATATCGATTCTCTTGGCCTGCGATCCGATATTTGCAGATATTTAAAAGTCTGCCGCAATATGAATTTGATTTGATTCTATTCAGGGCCCTGCGATTGATATTCTGATATTATGTGCCTATTTTACACAATTTCAATTCTTTTGAATATTTTGAGCTCACTGAAAAGTGCAAATTTAGTATCCACATTGGGACATCCACAACAAAATAAGGTACTTCAGATGTTGAAAAAAATTATACAGATAATAATATAAAAATAACGTTACAAAAGTGATCATCAATCGTTTGATTACAGCTTATTTTTCAGTTTAATCCAATTCAAAGTACTTACATACCCATGACTTGTTTCCAACCATCCATGCTATCTGCGGTATTCTTGGCTACAACTTCCACAGTTGTAATGAAAAATTCTGTTACAGTTAACTGGGATAAATGTTAGTAAGGGTTTTGATGTGTAAAGTCTTATAACAGATGCTAGTGCTGGGCAGCAGGTGATTTCTCTTTCCTTCGTTAGTGCTGTTCAGAATGTCAGCATTGTCAAGATGTTTCACATGATGTTTGAACTGCTCCATGGTACTTTTAAATAGCAAATTCTCATGTAAATTTCAAATGGGTCGCATGCGCAATATTATCGATGGAAGACCGAAGTAAACGTGCATGTGAGCCACTCTGCGTTTGTCACGAGAGCTCGGATAGCAGAGCGCAGTTTGGCTTCACAGACCCTGCGCACATCTTTGTCCCACGTGAAAAGCGTATTTGGCGCTCATAAAGTAAAATGAATGTAATAAGGTTGCTTCATCGCTTGACGGAAATGCATACGGATGTGGCTGACATGAGTATTAAAATAAAAGTGCATCTTTAAAAAAAATTCTATATAGATATTTACGTGTTGTATCGATAAAATTGGATCGTTGGTTATTGGATCGATGCATCAATCCAGATCGATGGATCATTACACCCCTAGCCGTAAGTACCATATTCATTTAGAGGG